>NW_022987797.1:2897307-3217536 GCF_902827165.1 Trematomus bernacchii | reverse complement strand
TGGCGAAGTCCATAGGGACTGGAAGGTCACCAGTTCAAGTCCCGGCAAGACCAAGTGCTACCGAGGTGTCCCTGAGCAAGGCACCGTTCCCTACACTGCTCCCCGGGCACCGTACATAATGGCAGCCCACTGCTCCTAACACTAGGATGTCAAATGCTGAGAAACCATTTCGTTACATAGTACCTGTACTGTGTAATGACAATAAAAGTGAAAACAATTCAAATGAAAAATTAAATGTATTCTGTGTTATACATCATTCAAATTAGAGGCTGCATTCCAAATCCAACATTTATCTTTCTACTTTCACTAAACTGCAACTGCCCACAAAAAGTATGTACTCTTGCAGGCAGTTTGCATACAATTGGGACATACTACTTCTTCATGACAAAGCGCCTTAACCTACTTAATCTTATATTTGCTGCACAAAGGATTGTGGGTCAGAAAAACCAGAAAAGCATGCTCGCTTCCGAATGAGCAAAATGCAACCAGATGCAGTCGGGCATCCTTGTATTTTTAGATGAATCAGACTAATGGTGTATTACCGTACCCTGTGTTGCAATACTCATACTACCATACTAACGTGCCAGAAATAGATTAAGTATGTTACAATACATATTAAGCAAGCCGAACATACCAAGATGTCAGACTGCATTTAGTTGCATTTTTTATGCAAGAGAGCATGCACTTTTTGCTACGCTGACCGACAATTATTTGATCAAGAGGGTCAAAGGTTAAGGCGCTAACGTTAGGACAAGGTAGAATGTAATACAGTATATATTTTTGTAAGGGCAGCTGAGGAGTGCACTAAAAGTAAAAAGAAAAAGTATTTTCAATGCATCCTCAATCTTTTCTCTCCATACTCAATAATATGGTACTCAATCTGCAGCTCCAGTTGTGTAGAAACCATGGTAGAAACTTATTTTTTCCTCAAAATCGCTGATCTGCTCAGTGCAACACTGCCACCCTGTGGACACCAGCTTATTTACACCTGAACGAACTCATGCTGCAACAGATTATAACTAAGCTATAAAAATGATGCGGTACAGTAATAACATTTTATTAGAAAAATAAACCAAAGCCGCCCGCAATGAATATTGGCTTGAAACATATTGAGCTCATTGACCTGATACTTTACTACTTCTGGATCTGAGACAGTATGATTTAATGAGCCTCCTTCTTGACATCATCCTGAGATACTCAAGCTCTATTCAATCCCAAAGGGAGAGCCACCCTTGAGCATCTTGGCCTGATTCTCAGGAATGTAAATTAATTAAAAGATCCATGTTTCAATTATTAATCAAGCATATCTGCTGTTTGAAAGAGGGGCTTGGGCCTTTAAGTACTTACATTCATTCCACAAAGAGATGTAGGCCTACTGGTATCATTTTTATCAAAAAATATCACCATAAATATAGTCATGTGATTTATCAAACATAAAATATTAAGGAATCTGAGCAGGGGTTATTTGAGTAAAATAAGTAAATTGCACAGGTGACTTTTATTTGCAGTTGTTAACCTTAAAACCTGAAACACTTTACAGTTTTGTTCTCAGAGACCTTAAAGCTTCCATTTAGATTTAGATTTGAGATTGTTTCTAGTGTTACTATTTTAAGTTTTTTAACTAAAGTGTTATCTCATTTGTGACAAATAAATAATAAATAATCAAATGTGATGACAGACAGCGTGGTTAGTTTAAAGGGCCCATGTCATGGCCATTTCTACTGATCATAATTCCATTGTTGAGGTATACTAAAATAGATTTATACTGTGCAATTTTCCAAACTCACATTGGTTTCTCATACAGCATCTCTGTATAGTATGTGTATTCACCGGTATCAGTGTTGTCAAGTGACCAATTCACGAGTCCAAGTCACTCTCGAGTCACCACTCTTCGAGTCACCACTCTTCGAGTCCGAGTCCAAGTCCGAGTCACCAAGGGAGAGTCGTAGTCGAGTCCGAGTCCAAGTCCGAGTCACCCAAGGAGTGTCCGAGTCGAGTCCGAGTCATCATTACCTGTGTTCGAGTCTGAGTCCAAGTCCGAGTCACCTAAGAAGAGTCCAAGTCAAGTCCGAGTCACAAGTCTTCATTTATTAATCTTCGTGGATATATGTGTTGAAATGTAGCTGCTCCTCTACATTGCTTTTATCCTGTCATGTTATACTAATATGTCTATTGAACTGCTGTGAAGCGAGTTTGGCTACAATTCTTGTAATAGTACTATACAAATATAAAGCTTATTACTAATATTAATATTATCATTATTATTGTAAATGACCTATATTCTAACTATATTTAAAATGAGTTACCTTTTAGAGAAGTGATTATATTTGTATGCCAATATTTTCCTATGGTAAGTTTTCGTTTTGCACTTTTATTTTGATAGTAATAAGATCGGGACTCTTATTTTGAAGGAACTTTTACCGGTTAAATCGGTTTACTGATGAAGATTAAGCCCCAGAAAGCACATGGCTACTTAGCATGCAAAATGACTTCATTCTGCATGCTAAGTAGCCATGTGCTTTCGTGTTATCGGCTGAATCTTTATTAATTGATTAGATCACGTTACTCTGATGATAGTGTTCAAGACAGCCTATATGTCTGAACTCGATCCCTAGAGTAATGTGTTACGGAGCCTTCTCTCAATATTTTTTCCACATAACGAGCATTTTGCACTGCTCTTTTCCAATGTGGAAGCAGAATGTGTGAAAGCATACAGCACGATGCGGGGTGTGTCTCTAGACATCTTTAGACTGGAATAGCGGGGCCCAGTAGTGAACTCGCCTTGCAGGTGCACACGCCAGGATAGAGGACATCAGACTCCAGAGAAAACTTGCTCGAGTCCGAGTCCAAGTCGGAGCGTCAATGTACAAGTCGAGTCCGAGTCATCGTGCGCGAGAATTCACAGTCCAAGTCCGAGTCGCGTCAATCAGTGCGCGAGTCCGAGTCGAGTCACGAGTCCCAAAAATCGACACTGGAGTCCGACTCGAGTCCGAGTCCAGGACTCGAGTACTCCATCTCTGACCGGTATTCACTCTCTGTCCTAAACGGCTTGTTGGAGCTCCTGCCCCCCCCCCTCCCTGTGAGCCCAGTGTGCTCTGATTGGTCTACACATTCTCACTCCCAACTCGGCCTATGTTGACGTTATGTCAGGGTCCCTGTCATCACTTTCCAACGCAACGGGGGCCCTTTAGCGTCGAGTTTCAACCATCCCATTGACTTGCATAGAGCTCCCTGAACGTTGGTAATAGACGAGTTGGGATCGCGGCGAAATACTCTCCGCAGATCGATTCTCACAGCGTTTATCAACCTTTTTCTTACTCAATATCAAGCCACACTTATTGTTTTTACTTCTTTATTTGAATTGAATAATTTCGGGCTTTTGTTGCTGTCAGTTAGGGGGAGAGTACGGGGCTCAGAAAACTGAAATCTGTATTGTTTCATCGTTTTTTCCTTCTAATTGTGTATTCTTTTCTAAACCACACACTGATTTACTCAACAATAAGACACAATTATCCTAGTGTTTATTATTTGTTTGATTAATAAACACATGTTGGAGTCCGTCAGGACCGAGGGTCGGAGCAGCTCATAGTAGTTGCTTTATAGAATTTTACACCCGGAAGTAGTATTCTCTCCGCTTCGCTTGACAAACCCTGTGATTAGTCCTCAAGCTCTGTGATTGGATGTTTGAGTGTGCGCCGAGGGTTACGCCGAGCGTCGAACAGCACTTTGAAATGGGATGGAACCACGGCAGACTGTCCAAAACTGGATTTGAACGCACCCCGTCCCCCCCTCCCCCACCCCGTCCCCAGAACCACACATGCTGGCTATTGTGTGTTTCGCAACATGTTCTATGGCACGTCTCTACTGGGAATTGTAGTTTTAAAAGACGTTTTCGTATTTCCCATAATAAGAAGTTGCCAGTATTAAACTGTGTACATCCCTGGAGGTTTAGGGGATAGGAAACACTCACATTTAAAACATATCATTAATAAATAAATGGGTGAAAATTGCTTGTGTCCATAATGGGCAGCATTAATATATACCCACATGACAGCTAAGGTCAGAAGAGCTTTATTTAACAGCTGGTCTTATGTCTGTGACCCCTCCTGTTGTTAATTGATAAGCCTGAAACATGCACTTGTCAAGGTTCGGAGGCACATTTTGCAAATATGGCAGTAGCCATCGATCGTCTTAAGATAAGATATACTTTATTGATCCCAAGTTGGACATTTTTTCGTTACAGCAGCATGTGTAACAGTTGTAAATATGCAGTGGTGTTTATTTGTAAATCATTTAGTATAATCACACAAATTCTGTGTTTTATATTGAATAATTCTGTGTTCTTTATTTATTGAATGTTCAATACCTGACAAGGTCAGAGATGAAAAACTTGGGTCGCAGGTTCCTCAACAGTGTATTACAAGACATCTATCGATATGTGTGTACCTCCACCATTAAACTGTCATATTCTGCACATTTCTTATTCTATCTACATACATCTTATAAGAGTTTAATACATATGTATAATATCAGTTAAAATAAGTGCTTCAACATAGTTAACATTGCAGGAAAGTTGATTGTCAAGTCCCAAAACAAATTATGCAATATATTAGACTTTAAGTACTTTGTCAGACTTAATATTTATCTGTAGTTACCCCAAAGCTTTTTTCTTATTCAAAAGAAGACCTTAACCTAAAGTATTCTTTAATGTTTAAATAAAGCCTAATTAGTTTGTCTGTTTTACACATCCTCCTGTTAATATCTTTGTGCATCCTGCACTAAACTGTTTTATTGTAGAGATCACTTACAGTATCTTATTGATATTTTATATTCTATATTTCTATCATTGACCTTCTACTTTCCCCCTATGAAAGTATGTACTCTTAAAGGAGAGGTGTCATGCTTTTCCGGTTATTACCCGTCCCCTTGTGTGTTATGAAGGTTTTTATGGATGTAAACGGTGTGCAGAGTCAAAACCCTCAAAGTACACCCTGTAGCGAGTAAAACTCTAACACAGAAAATACCTCCCCAAAACGCCTCGTTGGAGATACGTCACTGTCCATTTGATTCTTCTGGGTACGGCATGATGTCATGTGGTACCCGGAACAAAATGGACCAATCCGGAAGAGCTATGGCCACACCCAGCGGCGCTGGCCGCACCCTCTGCCAGCCTAACATTTACTGTTGGAAGCTCTGGTTCAGTTCACAATCGATCCAGTCATGCCAATGCCAAGGACCTGTTTCCTGCAATGTGAGGAGAAATCTGAGCTGTTTGTCCAACCGACGGAAGAACCACACGAAGTCAGTGGTTGAAATTTCTGTTTAACACTGTTCCTTCAGAGGTTCGAAGAACGTTACTGTGTGCGCGGCATTTCACAGACGAAAGCTTCCAAAACATTGCCCAGTTTGAGGCCGGATATGCACAGCATTTGAAACTGAAGGACGATGCTATTCCTAGTTTGTTTGGAGCAGGGGAAGATTCAGGTACACAACCTGTAAGTTTGCATTGTTATTTGTGTATTTATCAAACAAGGTATCTACCACGACTGTTTAAATGTGTAAATGTGTGTCGGACTGCTAAGCCATTGACACAGTGCTAACTGTGCTAACTAAGTTGCTAGCGTTTCCATATATCAACTCTAATATCAGCAGATGGCCTTACATACATGTATCTCATAGCAGGAGAATGTCTGCATTCACACACGAAATACTCATAGACAGTATACTCCGGGTGATTTACCGTACGGTCAGCGCGAAACGTAATTACATTATAGCATGGCGTTCCTAGCGTGTATGCTACCGAGCTAAACAACGGAGCTAGACATGAGTTTGCTCGGGAAAACATTGTTGTTATGCCAGCTACAATGAATGTAGCAGACTACCCGTATAAGATTGCAATTGTAAACATGTTCTTGATAGCCTAATATGAACCACTATCTGTTTTTCATACAGTAGTATAGTATAGTAGCCTATAGCATATTACACTGAACAACTAGCAAACGTAGGTTAGCATTGTAATCCAGCTGGCAAGCTGACGAACATAAAACGACTAAGTTTCAATAATATTTTGTGATTGGCACTTCATTTCGTTAGGAATGTCTCCCAAACAAGGTATCTACCACGACTGTTTAAATGTGTAAACGTGTGTCGGACTGCTAAGCCATTGACACAGTGCTAACTGTGCTAACTAAGTTGCTAGCGTTTCCATATATCAACTCTAATATCAGCAGATGGCCTTACATACATGTATCTCATAGCAGGAGAATGTCTGCATTCACACACGAAATACTCATAGACAGTATACTCCGGGTGATTTACCGTACGGTCAGTACATTATAGTTGGCGTTCCTGGCGTGTATGCTACCAAGCTACCGTTCATAGCGTGTATGCTACATAGCTAAACAACTAGGCTACCTAGAGCTAGACATGCTAGGGAAAACATTGTTTTCATGCCAGCTACAATGAATGACCGAACGTAGCAGACTACCCGTATAAGATTGCAATTGTAAACATGTTCTTGCTAGCCTAGACCAGCGCCATATAGAGAGATCTATCTATATGGCGCTGGCCTAGACTAGCTGTTGTTCATAGTAGATTGGCATATTACACTGAACAACTAGCAAACGTAGGTTAGCATATTAGCTGGCAAGCTAACTGTGTTGAATAGATAGATAGATTAGATAGATACACACTCCTACCACAACTACTACTAACGAATCTAAAACAACTACGTTTCTCTAATATTTTGTGATTTGCATTTGATTTCGTCCAGCCAGATCAGGAAACTCCTGGCGTATCTGGCGGACAACACACACACGGGATGACCCACTCTGATGCCTCGTCCTAAAAAGCCCCGGCAGCCGCTTACAAAGCTGCGATAGGCAAGATGCCGAAAACGCCTATAAGCGGAGGAATGGATGATATACAGTGTTATATGTATATTTACGCATGTTTATTTTGTACATTTCTAAAAATAAAGTTTGATGGAAATACTTAGTAGGCCTATCCTTTCTTCACTGAATTATTTGCTCCTATAAAATATCATTCATATATAGCAAACCATGATTTGATTTCTCATCAAATAGTAGTAGTTTATTACAGGTAAAAATAACTTACTCTTCTATAACAACAGTTGTAGGTACAGTTCGGTTAGTTAGCGTATAAAATATACGGCTGTACCGAGGCCATTATAAGACTGTTGTTCCGCTGAGAGCGAACCGAAAAAAGCACTGTTAGACATGGGCGGAGCCTCTCTGGTGGTTGATTAATCAGAACAGAGTGGCCGAGCTGACCAATCGGAGCACACTAGGCTCACAGGGAGGGGGGGGCAAGAGCTCCAACGAGCCGTTTAGTGGAGAGAGTGAATACTGCTGAATACACATACTTTACAGAGATGCTGTATGCGAAACCAATGTGAGTTTGGAAAATTGCACAGTATAAATCTATTTTAGTATACTTCAACAATGTAATTATGATCAGTGGAAATGGCCATGACACCTCTCCTTTAATATTTTTATGTTTTCATCAAATATAACGTATCAACAAAAAAATCCAATAACATGCTTTAAAGGGCCCGTGTCATGGCCATTTCCACTGATCATAATTACATTGTTGAGGTATACTAAAATAGATTTATACTGTGCAATTTTCCAAACTCACATTGGTTTCGCATACAGCATCTCTGTCAAGTATGTGTATTCAGCAGTATTCACTCTCTCCACTAAACGACTCGTTGGAGCTCTTGCCCCCCCCTCCCTGTGAGCCTAGTGTGCTCCGATTGGTCAGCTCGGCCACTCTGTTCTGATTAGTCAACCACCAGAGAGGCTCCGCCCATGTCTAACAGTGCTTTTTCCGGCTCGCTCTCAGCGGAACATCAGTCTTATAATGGCGTCGGTACAGCCGTATATTTATACGCTAACTAACCGAACTGTACCTACAACTGTTGTTATAGAAGAGTGTGACGGCCCCAGGGCCTTTGTCTTACGATGGGGTGGAGCTGAAGAGGCTAATCAGCGCGATCACGGACACCTGGCCGGAGCCGAGGTGCTATTATTATTATTAACCACTAGGCGGTTAAAGCACTCAGGTTTACAGTGTTAACACAATAAAATATACTGCTGTTTCCAGTTTAGTTTATGATGGATGTATTTGTTATCCACACATATATTGTTTTTATATTTGTAACACCAAACTGACAGGAAAGATGGTCTTAACATGACCCAGTGGTCAAGTTAATAAAACATATATTATCAAACATAATATTAAAATGAACTCTTATTTTGAAAATACAGCTTCCTGTGTTCGAATGAGCTGCTCCGACCCTCGGTCCTGACGGACTCCAAAAGTCCGACATTATACAATCAAACAAATAAATAAACACAAGGATAATTGTGTCTTATTGTTGAGTAAATAACAATGTGTGGTTTAGAAAAGAATACAAAATTAGAAGGAAAAAACGATGAAACAATACAGATTTCAGTATTCTGAGCCCCTACTCTCCCCTACTCTCCTCACTCTAAAGATATCTGGATTAAGAGGTTGCTTTTTCTTTGCACAGCATGAAAGAAAGGCGAAATGAATGGGCTGTGATTTTAGTATTTTTAAGCAGAGGTCAATCATTTGTACGGCCCTCGGAGGATGTTGAAAAAATTGAAATGGCCCTTGAGAGGAAAAAGGTTCCCCACCCCTGCTCTATTGGTTCCGTTATGTGTACTGAAACGAGAGCCAGTATAATTCCACGCGCGAAAACTAAATAAAAATTGGAATACGTTCTTTGAGTGTCTTAAAAGTAGACTGAGGTATGAAGGGTTAACGTTACATCTTAGGATAATTTTGAGTCATGTTCTATACATACTAACATATAAGGGCATACTTAGTGTGGTTACTCCATGTTTACTAGCTATAATATTAACGTTACATCACTCTTTTTCACTTCTTGCTCAGTCAGCCAGAGTGCAGATATCACCATTAGCCTGTTATTCACTTTAACGTTAGAAAACCAGCAAAGTAAAATTTCAAATAAGATTCACAAACCTGAAACATCATCCATGTATTCACTGCTGGTGATGACATTGTTGTCAGCTGCTGATACTGCTGCTGCTGCAGCTTGTGGCGCCTGCTTCGATGAAAATAACTTTCTAATATCCATAACTTTATTGGCTATTTGACATCCTTGAGCCCAAGTAGCCACCCAAGTAGCCACCCAAGTAGCCACCCCCTAGCGCCGCCACTGATGACATCCATGACAAGTTTCAGTCTGGCTTCAAACCTATGCACAGTACTGAAACAGCCCTTTTAAGAGTTTTTAATGATCTGCTCCTAGCCGCCGACTTAGGTAGCCCAGCTGTCCTGGTGCTGTTAGACCTGACAGCTGCCTTTGACACTGTGGACCATAGCATCCTGTTGTCACGGCTTGAACAGTCTGCAGGCATCACAGGCTCTGCCCTTGCATGGTTCAGGTCCTACCTGAGAGACCGTAGCTTCTCAGTGCAGCTAGGTGCCTTCTCCTCTGCTAAAGCCCCTCTTACCTGTGGGGTTCCCCAAGGCTCTATCCTGGGCCCCATCCTCTTTTTACTGTACATACTGCCCCTAGGTTCAATTCTCACTAAACACAATATTCCTTTCCACTGCTACGCCGACGATGTACAGATCTATCTGCCTCAAAAAGCAAATGTCAAACACTCACTACAGCAGTTGATGGACTGCTTGATAGAGATACAAATCCTGGCTGAGCAAAAACTACCTCAACAAGGTAGACTGAGGTCATCTTTTTGGACCCCAACCTCCAGCCTCTCCGGTTGATATTCTGGGCTCTCTCAATGAAAACATCCTACCCTCTGTCATGAACCTTGGAGTGACCTTCACTAGCACTTTTAAATTCGACAAGCAGGTCAGCACCGTAGTCAAATCCTGCTTTTTTTAAATAAGACTATTGGCCAAAACCAAGTCGTATTTATCTATTAAAGACCTAGAAAGGGTGATTAATGCCTTTGTTACCTCAAGACTGGACTATTGCAATGCTCTGTATGTGGGTATGGACCAGGCCTCAATTAAACGCCTGCAGCTACTCCAAAATGCAGCTGCACGTCTTCTGACTGGCCATGAAAAGCGTGACCACATCACCCCAATTCTGGCCTCACTGCACTGGCTTCCAATTCAGTTCCGAATTGATTTTAAAATCCTTTTATTTGTTTTCAAAGCCCTAAATGGGCTGGCTCCGGCCTATATAGCCGAACTCCTCCATCGCTACATCCCAGCCAGAGCTTTAAGGTCTGCTGACCAGCTGTTGCTGATAGTGCCCAAGACCAGGCTCAAAACCCGAGGGCACCGAGCCTTCGCAGTAGCTGGCCCCAGGCTCTGGAATAGTCTGCCCCTCCATGTGAGGTCGGCCCAGACACTAGGGTTTTTTAAATCCTCACTAAAGACTCACTTCTTCTCCCTGGCCTTCTAGTCAGAGCGGAGCATGACTCCTGACTATTCCCTGTGTTTTTGTTTTTTATTTTCTGTTGTAAATTATTGTCTTTTATTGTGATTGTAGTAATGTGTTTTTATTACATGTACAGCACTTTGGCTCGACCAAAAATCGCTTTTAAATGTGCTATATAAATAAAACTTGATTTGATTTGTTTCAACCACTGCCGTCTCGCCGTTCCCCCGTGTCCGTCCCGCCCTCTCTGTCTGTCTGTGTCTGTTTCAGTTTCGCCAGCAAGACTGCTGGTAGACCAGCATAAATACCAGCTTCACTAGCATAGACCAGCTTAACTACCAGCTAAAACCAGCATAGACCAGCATGACATCCATGCTGGGCTATGCTGGTTTAGCTGCTAAAGCACCCCCCATGCCATAGCATAGCACCCCCTAAGCACCCCCAAGAAATGTATGTGTCTTTTTTTTTTTTATGTGTGTGTGAAATTCATAATTTGAAAAAGGATTGATTCGAAAATAATATGCTGCAGTACAGTACAAGTAGCCTCTAGTAGGTCTCTGTGTTTCATTCAAGCTCTGCTCTGTGTGTGTGTGTGTGTGTGGCAGGGGCCATTTTGTGTACGTGTGTGCGCGAGCGAGCGAGAGAGAGAGAGAGCTTGCACCGGTACCGGAGATCGTTGTGGTTAGCATCTGGTGCTAGCTACGCTAACGCATATAAGGAGCTTTTTCAACAACAAGGTGGAGGGAGAACTCTCTCCTGTCAGACTGAGAGTCTCAGATAACGCCGGGTTACGTATTGTAACCCTTGTTATATAAACACAGGCGGAGCCCTCTACTGGACTCTATGGGTACTACCTTATCCCGCGTGCATTCTCCCACTGAGACTTCTATAGACGTAGCCGGCCCAGGGCGGGCCTACCTGAATGCGCGCGCATCACACCGTATAAAAGGAGGCCTCGCCTCCTGACTGCTATCCTATACCTCTCTTCAGCGAGCGGCAGGACAGACAGTGCCCTGAGTAGAGGGCTCCGCCTGTGTTTATATAACAAGGGTTACAATACGTAACCCGGCGTTATATCTCTCACAGGCTCCGCCCTCTACTGGACTCTATGGGTACAGTGGGTGGAGCCCTGATGTATACGCGCACTGTCGTCCAACACCAATCCACCCTACTGCCCCTGACCGGCTTTTCTGGTCAGCAGCTGCTGCCCCCCCCTCTCCTTTAACCCGGTTGTGACCGAGGAGAAATCTGGGCTGCGGCTGACAGAGCACACCCTGCTGCGCTTGCCTCGCAGAAAGTGTGCTCAACAAACAGTGCCGGGGGACCCCCCCCCTCTCCGCCCCTAGACGGATGGGGAGAGCCCCCTCGGCCCCGTATGGGCTTACTACGCACCTGCCTTCCTGAATCCCTAAGGATAACAGGGAGAGCGCCAGCGCCCATGCCTCACACTCAAGCACTGACCCCATGCAGAATGTGAGAGGACAAAAAATGTGGGCGGGCTATCCTCCCCCTGCCTCTCGGCAGGAGGGGGGCAGCCCCTCCGCCCGTAACGGGCCAGCGCGCCTCTTGCCTATCCCGGGACCCTCAGAGGGCCCAGGAAAGGTGAAGGCGCATCACGTCCGGGGAGGGGGTCAGATGCCAACTGACCCACAACCCCCCCCTCCCTACAATTCTGTGTTGCCCCAGCAAGCACAGACGAGGAGAAAGAGCCAGACATGTCCAAGAGATAAAACCTTATAAAGGGGCCTGGCGTCGACCAAGACGCCGCTGTGCATAAATCCTCCACACTGTTGAATAAGGCTGTTGACACAGCTACAGCCCGTGTGGAGTGCGCACGAATCCCCGTGGGGCAGGCTCTCCCTGCCTGACCGTAGGCATGTGCAATGCACTCGCAGAGCCAGCCTGCCAGGCGTTTCTTGGACAGAGCTTTCCCGATCACCCCGCCCCCGAAGCACACAAACAGCTGTTCGGTGCGTCTAAGGGCAGCCGTGTGCTCCACATAACATGCTAGCGCACGCACCGGGCAGAGGAGGTGCAGTTTAGCCTCCCTGGCCCCCCATGGAGGGGGAGACTAAAACCCCCTAACTGAATAGCCCTCGACCTGAACGCACTCCTTAGGTCTTTAGACACAAAGGAGGGGTTCGGTCTAAGTGTCGCGCCGCTCCGGCCACCCCGAACTAGTAAACAACTCGGGTGCACCGACAGAGCAGTTAACTCGGACACTCCTTTGGCTGACGTTAAGGCAAGAAGCAAAGCTGTTTTCCACAACAATGCTTTCAGAGGGGAGAGCTCCAGAGGCTCAATGGTCCCGAGGCCAGAGCCTCGAGCACTAGGGGCAGGTCCCACTGCGGGGTGGAGACGTGCACTACAGGGCGCAGTCTCCTAACCCCCTGTAAAAACCGCAACATCAGTGGTTGATTAAAGGCTGACCTGCCACCAAAAACCCTCACGACAGGACGAGATGGCTGCTGCATGCACTTTCACTGTGAAATGCGCCAGCCCTCTGTCCACCAGTAAGTGTAAGAAGGATAAAATAGAGCCCAACTCACAAGATAGGGGCTCTATTCCCCGCTCCTCACACCAATGCTGGAATCTCAGCCACTTTGGCCTGTAACAGGCTGTGGTGGATTCTGCTCTAGCTGCCTGGATAGACTGAATAACGCTGTCAGACAATCCACCCTGTCTCAGCCTGTCCCTCTCAGGAGCCAGCCTGAAGAGGACGGCCCAGAGTGGGTAACGCCCCGATTGCACCTGCACCTTGAGACATCGCCCCCCAGAACTGGGGGATCGCCCAGGGCTGGCCCACCTTCATCTGTGTCATTTCTGAGTACCACGGAGCCCTGACGCGATTCGGTGCTACCAGAATGACTGCCAGACGTTCTCGCCTCACTCTCCCCAGGAGAGGGAAAATGAGACGCAGCGGTGGAAAGGCGTATAGCAGCTTCCTTGGCCATGGCTCGTGTGCAAACGCGTCCACCCCCAAGGGCGGGTCGTCGCTCAGGGCCATGGAGAACCACAGGGCACAGTGGCTGTTGCGCCGGCTGGCGAACAGGTCCACTTCTGCTCTCCCGAACTGGGCCCAGATCTGCTTCACCACCTCCGGGTGAAGCACTCGCCTGGCAGGGGGCCGCCCCTCGACCTGAGGTCGGCCCCTCTGTTCTCCAGTCCCGGGACATGGAGGGCTCTCAGAGATAACACCACCTCTGAGGCCCATAACCACAGCTCCTCCGCTGTGGTCAACAAGGAGGCGGAGCGGACCCCGCCCTGCCTGTTGATATAAGCCACTGTGGTGCTGTTGTCGCACCTGACCATTACATGTCTCCCCTGAATTAGGGGCATGAAATGTCGGAGGACTAACACTACTGCCCGTAGCTCTAGGAGGTTGCTGTATCGAAACTCTGTCAGAGCCCAGCGCCCACCTATAGCTCTCTTCAGGCAGGTCCCTCCCCATCCTGTTCCGGACGCGTCCGTGAACACTGTGATGTAGGAGGTCACCCGTCCCAGTGGAGACCCCCTCCGGAGGTGGTCCGGAGACCCCCAAAACCGGAGGTTGCCCCCACTGAGGGGGGGAGGAATGGTCACCAGCCGTCGTTTGTGCCTCCAAACGCAGGCTGGGGAACCACCTCTGCAGGCGGCGCATATGTAGTAACCCAGCGGGACCACCATGTGAGCAGCCGCCATGAGACCCAGAGTCTGCATGACAGTTAAAGCTGTCACTGTCGCCCCCTGTCGCAGCCTGTGCGCCGCCCTGAGAAGGGACGCACGTCTGCTCTCTGACAGGGTGGCACGCAGCGCGTCTGCATCGAGCACCACACCCAAATACAACGCCTGTTGGCGAGGAATGGGGGTGCTCTTTTTCCAATTGATCGCAAAACCTAATTTGGTTAGGTGTGTGATCAACTGTGCTGTGCAAACATTGTCTGTTCCCGGGACCCAGCCATGACTATGAGGTCGTCTATGTAAAATAAAACTCTCATGCCGTGTGCGCGCAGCGGTTGAAGCGCTGTGGCCACACATTTGCTGAATGTGCGTGGGGATAGGGAATAACCGAACGGCAGCCTGTTGTACTCGTAGGCTGTTCCCTGGAAGGCAAAACGCAGATACTTTCTGTGCTCTGGAACAATTTCCACATGAAAGTACGCGTCTTTCAGGTCGATGGTGGTGAACCAATCGCCTGGCTGCACAAGCCCTAGTAACTGTTTCACAGTTAACATGCGGAATTTCCTGCTGGAAATATGACGATTCAGGCATCGGAGATCTAGAATAGGTCTGAATTCCCCTGTTTTCCTGAGAACCAGGAAATACACGGAATAAAGACCCTTCTCTCTGTGCTGAGGCTGCACAACAGACACAGCCTGTTTCTGCACCAGAGCCTGAATCTCTGCTGAGAGGAAACCCATCTCCTCCTGGGAAGACAGATTTACCTCTCGCATGCCCATAAAAGGAGGTGGGATGCTGCAAAACTGGAGTGAATAGCCCCGTTTCAGCGTCCTGTCCATCCACCTTGTCAGTACACAGCTGAGTTTCCATTCCCCATAACATTGTGTTTAATGGGCAAGCCCTCAGCTGTGGGGCCGCAGCTATAAAGCTGTGATACTCTCTGATGACCCGCTCCGCCGCAAAACTCCCCGTAAAGGGGAGATTCGCCCGTGGGGGGTCGAAGCAGAAAGGGCCGATTATTTATTGAGGACCCTGAACGCACCGCCGCCCGCTCCCTCGACATACCGGTCTTATGATTCATGGTGCTGCATTCTTGTTTTTTCCAATAAATTTGAAATCCAGTTATGTTCCCCACATATGGCTGCATTCATCCTCTCATTGTATCGGTTAAATCTCATTATTTTTCTCCAAGTTCCTATCTATCATACATAGTGTTGGGATGCAGGAAGACATTCGAATAATCTAACTTAATTTCTATATAAAATGTTGGGTTGTTTTATCCGGCAGATTTCTTTCAATTTATATATATATATATATATATATATATACATGTTTTTCTGACCAATCCTTGCATTCCGTGGGACACCAGTGAAGTGATATCTGAGGGAGTGTTGGGATTGTTAAGGTAAAAAGCTGCTATGTTCTCCTGTGAGAGCTGCTTCCCTCCCATAGAATGCTGTATTTTTCTTTTTCACTTTTGTCCTCACAAACTGACTCGTAACAAAGAGGCGTTCCTCCTGGCGCCGTAGGGGACCTCAGACTCTCCTCCCTCTGGCACTTTTATTTGGACAAGAAGTTAAAAACTGTTTGGAAGACTTCAAGGATCGAGTCATGACTCCCCCCCCCACCCCTCCTTCACCACCACTACTACACCCACAGCCCACTAACACAGAAGGGTACTCATGTTTCATGAATGTTTGACGGATTGAAAAAATAAAGTTGTGACCCAAAATTAACCAGCACCTTGAAAGACACAACAGGACAATATGTACGACCATGTGTACTTGTATAGAAAGAAATGTGATATAGACTTGTATGGAGAAAATATAGTACACTGAATATATCGCATGATATTTCTTTTTAGGGTCCGAGTGACCGACTGTCATACGGTTGGAAGCTGATTATCAGGTCTGATCAAACAGCAGACTCAACATTCTCTTTGTTTGTAAAGACCATCTGTTGCTTTGTTTTATTTTTACACAGATCATAGTAGTAACTATTCAATTGTTCCCCTCCAAAAGGTTTAAGAAGCAAGAGATGTAATGCATTTTGATAATAAAATAATCATGATGGTAATGTATTTTGAAAACTACCATTGTGATGTGTCATTTTAGGGACTCACTTGTATGTTTTGCACGTCACCCCAGTCCAAGTAGGGAGGAAATGCTATTTATAATTCGTTTTTTAAAATTCATATACATATAGATATCTTACCCAAGTGCGTTTTATTTTCCTAGATTGGGACTACATTGAACACAGCCAGTGAGGATGGATACATGTCCCTAATGCTCTAATTATTAGCACACTGCAAAGCCTGCTTTTAGCCAGCAGGGGTCTCAGTGATGGCCATCAGATTTTGTTATGCTAATGAATCGAGATCATTATGAACAATACAAAGACTAAAGTCTCTGCATCCTTCAGATATCCATTTAAATGCTAGGGGAGAAACTGATTTGGGGGGCGCTCTCAGTTTGAAGGGAGGAGGAGCTGAGGATGGGGAGGAAGATCTCCGGTACACAGCTTCTGTAGAAGTAAATGGTCCTTGTGGCATTAGATCATCTGTGTTTTTCTCCATATGTACCAAAGAAGATGTTACATATTGAAATAACATGCGTCAACCACCTGAGTTCAGAGGAGTGAAGTTTGAGAATTTGTGCCGAGTTGTTTGCTGTCTGCAGGTGGAGGTTGGGGGCTTTAATATACTGTTGAGCTACCCAGAATCTGCAGGTGGGTGCAGAAAGCTGCTGGCAGAGGGTGGAGGTTCTGAGGAGTTATCTCACAGACAGATAGAGGGTGGAGCGGGTCCTGGCAGGTGATGTTGGTTGCTCTTGAGAGGCTGGATTCAAGAGTTTGTCAACAGAGGAGCACTGATAAAAAGAAAAATATTGAATCTGTTGTGTGGCGTCTTAAAACTGCTAAACTAAAACTAAAGACTTCCAAAACTTAAACCTAAAACAAACAAATCAGTATTATCTACAGATTTGATCTTATTTGAGCATTTGGGGCTTTGGTTCTCCCAAAACATCCGCTTCATAAAGTGAAGGATGGACACAAACCAGTGTGAAACGTCCTCATGCACCAGAGCGTTCTTAATGGACTGTTTCAGTCTCTCCCACAGCTTCTGTCTGATCCAACATCCCAAACTGATAGGTCAGCAGGTGGGATGATGGTTAGAAGTTTGGGGATCAGATTCAAGAACCCTGGAACATCCAGCAGCAGGTTTGGAAGGACGAGTCCCGGAGGCAGAGTGTTGGCGCTTTTCGGAATTAAATGTTTCCCCTGGAGAATATCAGCAACACACAAGAGGATGTCAGGCTGCAGTAAAGTTCTTACTTAACAATATACTTTATAATCCCAGAGAATAATACATCAGATGCTCTGTTGAGGATTACTCTGTCAGAATCAGAGACTGGTTCTCAAGGGTAATAGTTTGTCATTTCAAGATTTATAGTTTAAGACTAAATGTTGTAGTTTAAGAAATCTAGATTAGGTTAAAGGTAGGGTAGGTAAATTTGAGAAACCGGCTCGAGATACACTTTTTGTTATATTCCATGGAATGCTCTTAACATCCCGATAGCAATGAATATCTTAAGTGCTTTGACAAAAAACCCATTAAAAAATGTCATCTGTGGAAGCCGTAGGACTGTAAAAGCACGACCAATCATTTTAGCCGGCCCGGCTAAAATAACTGGATGGCCCTACCTGCCTGTCAGCCTTCCATCTGTGCACAAACTTATCTCGTGCCCTCATTGGTCATGTGCGCGTTCGTGTGTGTGGAGGAGGGGCTCTATAAGGAAGTGGCAGATTTTCTCCGGTTGTGTATTTTCAATACTGTGTCACTTTTTAGTGCAAATAAAAAAGTAGTTTGTGGCAATATTTCAGTACCATTCCTTTTTGACACACATATTTTCTACATGTTTGGCTTTTCATGGCATGTGTTGATTTATTTTCTACTCGTCGTCCTCAATGGTGAAGAAGAAGGCATGTTCTTCCTCGGCAGGTAGTTGTCCTCCTCACTGACTCTGATCTTCTGCTCAACAGGGAAGCACTGGGCATGAGCTTTCTTCTAGTCTGGAGAAAAAAAGGATAAAGTTCAAACTGTTCAAAAATGTATTTTTAAAGTAACATTAACTTTTTTGTGCTGTAATGTACTCAAGCTGATTTTTCCCAAATCGTACCTGATGCCAAAGTTTTATACATGTATTATATTATTTTATTGTTTTTATTAATTAATTTATTTTATAGGTTTTTATATTTTTATCGTATTTATTGGTTTTGTCTTCCTTTATTTTACCGAGGCATCATATTGATGAAATGATTATTTATTTTGTATTAATATACCTTTTACCTCGTGTGTCCCTTAAAGTGTTGAACTATTATATCATGTTGCTATGCGGCATATGTGCTAAAAGGCTCTAACGTCTGGCCTGATGTGAAATTCTCTTTCTCTGCTTTAATTGTGATGTGTGCCTTGTGTTTAAAGCACTTTGAGCTGCGCCTGGTGTATGAGAAAGTACTATAGAAATACATCTTATAGTGGAGGATGATCCTGATTAATTGCATTAAATTAAAATGTGTGTATAATGTTTCCAATATGGCATTATTCCTGTTGGAGAGAAGACTCACTTTTTTCTTGCTTCCTCCCTAGATCTTAGCTTGCACATTTTCTAAGTGCTTCTCCTTCTCCAGTCTCAGCTGCTCCTCACGCAGCTGGAATATGATGCAGTACAAGAGAAGAAGGTTTAACCTAACAGAGCTCATCACACACCACACCTCTCTACACGTTGTTAATAAAAACATTTACTTTAGTGACTGGCCTGCAACATATGACACTAAAAAAGCTCATTTGCAAACTTCCCATTTTTTTCTGCACTTTCTGTTATTAGTCTAGTTGCCACATCATAGAGTCCTATTGTGAACCCGTAAAATATTGAAGTACCACAACGTTTTCTGTTAGAAATGTATAGTACGGGTCCCCAGCACATACAAACTGCCGGATGCTAACTTTAGTACAGACACTATGTTAAAAAATGGGCAGATTTGGAACATTTCCGAGTGGTTTTGGGGGTTATTGAGGAGTCCATTTCTGACATTTTCAGGGATCAAAAATGTCAGTTTTAACCAGAAATGCCAATCTTTGTACTCTCTGTGGGCTGATTTGATTAATTGTGGGTGGGTTTAGAAGATTTAGGGGACTCTGGATCATTTGGATAGGACAGACTGCATATTTAAGATAAATTGTCTGCAGTAGGGATAATAACCAGCCTGTCACAGAGAGTACACATATTGCCACCTTCTGGTTAAAACTGCTATTTTTGAACCTGACAATGTCAGAAATGTCCAGGTTCACATTGCTGGCAACTACACTAATCATATCAACTGCAGTGAATACCAAACACACCCTTTGAAAAGGTTTAATGTCATATCATTTCCATTTACAACATATGTGAATACTCTAGTGCAAATAGTAAAACACTCAGAAAAGGAAACAAAGGATTATGTACATGTTTGGGTGAAATATATGACCTGGGGCCTCATTTATAACGCCTTGCGTGGATTGACGTAGGAAGGTTGCTTACGTAGTACAAAGCACAAAAATAGGTACATAAATGTTCCGCCATTTTCCGATTCACAAAACATTGCGTACCGCCGAGGGAAGTGCGTACGGCACTCCCTACGCCTGTTTCCCTTTATAAATCACAATCGACTCGTAACGCCCATATTTGCCTATAAATAGTCAAAGAAACGCCCATTCATTCATTCATTTTGACTGACTGCATGAAGAAGATCGCAGGAAATGACGACAGAACAGCTAAAAAAGACATCTCACACCGTGTCAGATTTGGTTATTGTGGGGAGGTCGAGATAAATCATATTGTTTGGTGGATGCAGTTTGAACCAGAGTAGCAGCATGGAGGTCGGATCGTCACCAAAATAAATAAATAAGTGGTCCGAAAAAAGTTAATGACAAAAAAATTACACATAACCTTCCTCAGGCGTGTTTTGTCCCGGGACAGGAGACACCCCCTTGATGAGAAACTGTAAGAAATGATCGGGGAATCCCTCCGGAGTGGAGTCATGACGACTGGATCTGAATTATTTTGTTGTATTTGGTGGTTTGTGTTCCAGCTGTCGATCAGCAACTATATATCCATAATCCACCAGTTAAAGGAAATACAACTAAGGTGTTGTGTTATATTAGCTGTACAATTTACCACATATGGTGGTTTTCCATACCTCCTGTGTTTTACGAGCGACTTATCAAGTCTTGGCAAACGGCATAAAACACGATTAAACGTGATAGTATATAAAACCATGCTCGTATCTACAACCTATAGAAATGCAAAACGGCGTCAGTTTAGACGTAATTCTGTCCTCCTGCTTACCGCATCATTTATGAGAAAACATTTCATAACATTAACACAACATATTCGAGGTGGTTTTAAATCACATATCCGTATTTATTTATTTCTCCAAGTTATGTTTTTGTGTGCACTGAGGAGTCTCAAACAGGCGTTTGTTTAATCATTTTAAGATTGGCTTTAATCAATGTTTGAAAATGAATTTTTCATATTTGATAAATGAGAGGTAACATTTTATTTATGGTATTATTCCAACATATTTCTCTCCATTCTTCCTTCTGCCAACGGTGTCGCAGTTTTCTCGTCTCTCCCGTTTGCGTGCTTAGTGCGTACGCATGGGTTAGAGTTTGCGTGGAGGACCGCACATTTTTCCGTCAAGTTAGTATTTTATAAATCGCAAACATTGCGTAGAAACCTGGCGTACGCCATTTTTTGAGCGTATATCCCTTTATAAATGAGGCCCCAGACCCCTCATACACTCTCTCATTCAAGCATACATACTGGGATCCACCTTTAACTCCAGGCTCATAAACACAGACCTGCCCCTCCTAACGCTGTCCTTGCTCAGCCTCAGTCTCTTCAGTTTCTCTTTCGGGATGCTCTCCAAGAGCTGGAACCGTAAAAATATATGGTGTTCAACACTGGCCAGCTTCTCCAAGGTGCTGAGGTTGGTCGGATGGGAGTCCACGCAGCAGCGATACACTTCAGTTATCTTCACACCGAGAGCATCCAACATCGTATCCTGTAGGTAGGGAACAGACAGAAACACATAGAAAACATCTCAATGAGATGCTGCAGGCCACACCCCTCTGCAAAGTCTTTTTTCATATTTTTACATTTGATATGGATGGATCAGGACAGAAAGAGAGCGACTGTTTGTTCCTGAAAACGTTCTGTGTCTCTTAACACAGAGGGGACACATGTGTGTATAAAATACATGAACAAGTGGACTTTGAATAATAGGCGACCTTAAAGTCACAGGCTCCTCGAACAATGCAACATAAAACAAAACGAAACAAAACAATAAAAAGTAGTGCAGGAAGGAACAGAGAAGAAATCAAATAGTGCAAGAGAATGTTGCAAGACTAATGTGCAAGTAATGCAGGAGAAGTTAACTATAAGTCAAATCAAATAAGATGAGCTAAAAGACAGAATGTAATATTACATTCTGTACAGTGAAATAAAATACTGTTTATTGTAATAATAGATCAATATTTCAGATGCAAACAGATTGATGGTATAGAGTGGTAGCAGTCTAATGGCCGGTGGGGTGAAACTGTCCCTGAGTCTGCTGGAATGTGTGCTGTGGTGAGATAGGATACCACTTTAGATGATTTCTTGCTTTTTAAATTGTAGGTTAAATCAAATGAAAGTGCATCCTTCAGAGTTCTACTCTGCTGTATCTAACGTACAGTACACTGGGCTTCCTTACGTGGTCCTGGAGCTGAACCTTCTTTTTCAGCGTGGCGGGATCTCTCCCGGTCGCTGACGATCCTGTCCTTCATCTCGTCCAGCTGCAGCGTAAGTTTCTTATCATCCTCTTCCCTGCACACACACAGGGGAGAGAGGACATCCATCACTTTATTGTCACATGCTGGTCACAGCTTAGTATCTAGCACTTCATGTTTTTCTTTTGAACATTTATTAAAACAAGTTCCTTGACAGCCAGTCTCACACAACATGGTAAAGTGTTGGGAAAATACTGAATGTCCTCTTCCAATATGAGAGTACACATAATAACAAAGGTATCCCAACTGTAGCTGTGTACATGCATGTCATTGTCATATGTACACCAGTCGTGTTTTCTCTATGATATTATGTTGAAATATGAGCTCAATGACTGTAAACAGTAATGATAACGCCACAAAATGCAGATTCAAACTAAAGTAATAAGCCTGTTTTCAAATGTCAGAAGTAGAAAGTACCGGTAATTGTGTTAAAAAGGTAAGGAGTAAAAAAAGATGTCCTGTCTGGGTCTTAGTAATAGAGGAGAGGCGAAACACGTATTTACTGATAAACAAAATCATAACTGTTACTCAGTGTGATTGGCTGCTTCACATCCCTCACAACGGAATAGGAATTATCATTTCTTGATCTTATGAAAAGTTACACTAAGATATTGAACCTTATTATCTGAGCATTGACTGTCATCTCAGTCTGGGAACACCCGACATGTGTCTCAGAACATGGCGTCCCCGGAAGTCCGTATTTGATCTTTTTCAATTGTATTGGTTGGTTTGTGGGTTTTTTATGTTCCCATAGTCCCGTTTTTTACTTTACATGTTTTTGTATTGTACATGCCTCTTTTTTGTCTTAAAAATACATTTAGTTTGTTGTCTTTTGTTAAAGCTCATTGAAGAGGATGTTTCAACAGCCCCTGTGCATTCTGGGAGAGGACGTTGTTGTGGTGAAGGACTACAGGTACTTGGGAGTGCACCTGTCTCTTTTTCTATAACCCACAGCTGCTTTGCACAGTTGTAATTAATATATAATACCATGCCAATAAGTGTCTGTAGTACATTTCTATATATTCTGTAGCTTAGTGAGATTGTATATTGTAGACTTTAGAGTATTCAATGTATTCTATATTTTCGTTATATTGTGTATTATTTAAATACTCAGTGATATATGTCCTTTCTATTGTGAATTTGTATATACTTGCTGCTAGTGTCACTTTTAATTTTATTTGTATCTTATTCTATCTTTTTTATATTTGTAACTTGTCGAATGCATGATAACACTGCTGCTGTGACAACATGATTTCACAATTTGGGATGAATAAAGTATTCATCCACCCACCCGTCCATCCGTCCGGGTCTGCCCGCCCTCCTCCCCCCGTCCATACATCCATCTAGCTAATGCTTTAGCCTCTGCATATTATTTAGGGCTGTTCCTTTCTAGAGTCAAACTAACCTCAGGATAAATCATGCTTACATTTTCCTAGAGGTGGTCTCTATGTCCTGCACGACCTCCTTCAGTAGCAGCTCATCCACCCTGGATGAATTGCGAGTCAGTGACAAGACCTGATTCCCTCAACTCTGTCATCAGGTCCAGTATCTGGTGGGGAGAGAGCTCCAGCTTATCTGCAGGGGGGGGGGGGGGGGGGGGAGTACACTGTGAACATTGCAAATAAACACTCAAGACACAATGAGGTAGAGCAGCAGGAAAACTGACCTCAGATTGGGAGCTGTCGCCATCCACGTTACCATCCGTGACCCTGCAATGCCAAAGACAGGGTTTGTGCTGGGAGACAGATGAAGATGCACCGAGCCCTGTGAAGTGCCTTCATAACCTAAAGTATTCATCTGTTTGCATCTGACCATTTATTTATTTTATTATATATCACTACAATAAACAATACATTTGATTTTATTTCACTGTACAATATTTCATTTGAATTTCTTTACTTGTCTATCTTATTCTATTTACATGTATATGTCTCGTGCATTTACTTGGTTTTTGTTTTGTGTTCTATATAGGAAATAAGTATTTGATCCCTTGCAGACTTGTAAGTTTGCCCACTTACAGAGAAATGAACAATCTATCATTTTAATGGTAGGTTTATTTGAACAGCGAGAGTAAGAATATACAAAAGAAATCCAGAAATTGACATTATATAAAAGATGAAAATGTATTTGCATATAACCGTGAAGCGTCTGACCTCTGTGTGTCCAACAAGGCTTTCTCCACCAAGTACTGACACATGTTCTGCAAGGGGATCAAATACTTATTTCCTCCACTGTATACATTATGTTGCATTGTTGGAGGAGCTTGGCACTTAGGATATTTTCCATATCTGCACTGTAGCTTCTGTGTATATAACAATAAAGCCTTTGAAATCTTTGAGAATGAAACACTGAACCACAGCATAGGGTTAGACCAACACTTGCAGCGGTGATTGTGGTGGATGTGAGCGTTGATGTGTCCTTACAGCGTGTCAGTGTGGGGGGGGGGGGGACGACTCCACCTGCACTGGAGTCCAGACCTCCCTCCGAGTCTGTGATCAGGGATGATTTCAAACCAAAGTCAGGGGATTTAAAAAAAAGTATACCTTAAATAATACCTTATTCATATTGTAACTGATGTTGATTCACTTAGTTGTAACACTTTACCCTGCACCCTCGCTGGCTCTCTGAGGTCTGTAGTTCTCAGAGCCTCTGCCACTCTGAAGGCGGCCGCTTCAACAGGATGTTCAGGTATCTGTTATATTCAGGCCAGATCTCATCAAACATGGGAGGCTCCCTATGAAGAAGAAAGAGTACGTTTGGATCTATGTTCAGTGCAGATGAGTATGTCTGAAACAGCTCGTGTTTATTTATAAAACCTTTTCCAAGCACCTAATGGTTCATATCTGTTTGCATACACACCATGGGCAGAGGTGAAAAGTCACGTTACTGAAGTACTGTACTAAAGAATCATTTTGCGACACTTGTACTTTACTTGAGTATTTCAATTTGTTGCTACTTTGTACTTCTACCCCACTACAATTCAAAGGGAAATATTGTACTTTTACTCCACTACATTTATTGAAAAGCTTTAGCTGCTTTTAACAAAATGCATCTCTAAAAAGGTATCTAGTGGACTTACTCTTTAAGTCACAAGAGTCAAATTATTTAAATAAAAAAAATTACAGATTTAAGTATTCTGACACAGAACGATTTTAGAAGCAATGTATTTATATTGGTAGTATGTTTCGTGCCTGCACCAAATAATAACAAATTAGAAGGAAAAAAAGATGACATAAAATACAGATTTCAGTATTCTGAGGCTCTGAGCCATTTCTTTTCCTCACTGACGGCAACAAAACTCAGACATTATACAATTTAAAATAAAAAGGGATAGGGTTAGGCTTAGGGTAAGATATTGAGTAAGAACATGTTTTTATGAACCACACGGCTTCTGGTCTTCCAAGACCCGACCGGACAAAAAGACGTGGTGCAGGCACGAAACATACTACCAATAGAAATACATTGCTTTTAAAATCGTTCTGTGTGACACGAAAAAAAATGCGAAAATCGTGTTGGTGAACACGAATCAATAGATTAAATTAATTTCGTGACTATAACACGAAATGCCGTGAGACTGGGTTGGAATACTTCTTCCTCCACTGTTTCACATACAGCGTGGGGCAGATGTACACATACTGTATTTATGTTAAATTCACAATGTTAGCATAAGCCTACCTTTTAAAAGTCCTTATTTTATCGGTGAACTCCTCATTGGTAGAATACATCTCCTGTTTGGCCTTGCCTTGTCTTTCAGAACTGATAACGGAGACAAGATTACAACATTAGATCAATATATTGTATCCAGTCTTAAATTACAATGACAGAGGAATCCACTGCTGCTCACGATATTCTGGCATTCTCGGATGTCTCCTCAAACTTCTTCTGGTACTGTTCAGAGAGGTAATTCACGTCTATAAAGTCATATTTAACCAGATCCACTTGTACCCTCTTTTTAAGGACAGGCTTCCGTCAACTTCTTAGCCTTTGACCTGCCGGTCTTTAGAGACTCCTGTGGATGGAAGGATGAGGGGCAAAAGAGAGTTGCAGCTCATTAATGAGAGGGAGGGGGTCATCAGGGAAGAATTAACACGTTATGTTAAATTGATCATTTTCATTCAATTGAGATTATGTTGAACACATAGGAACACCAGCACAGTATAGCTTCGCTTCACTCTATGGAAACATTTAGTTAAACCCTGGCAGCAATCAGAGACGTCCTCTGATCTACCCCCCCCCCCCCCCCCTAATCTTCTCACACAGAGCATTGCTGCGAGAAGTAGAACAGCAGGTGTAGCAGGTATAATAATACAATCCCCACCACCAAGTATACAGCGTTTTAACAATAGCAGCAATACTCAAATGGAAAAAACAAAGGAAAACAAATAAAACATGGATGTTGAGTAAAATCAAGTAGTGGCATCATTGAAGGCTTTAATGAAGAGATGAGTTGTAAGAAGTGATTTAAAAGATGTCACTGATTCTGCAGGGAGTTCCAGAGCTGCGGAGCTCGACCACTCTTTGTTTTTAGCCTGGTGTTGGTAACAGCCAGCAGAGCCCTACCAGAGGATCTGAGACTGCGGACAGGCTCATATGGGCACAACAAGTCAGGGAGGTAATCAGAGCCAACCCGTTAAGAGCTTTAAAAGTAATCAGTGAAATCTTAAAACAAATTGTAAAACAGACCAGGTCGCCAGTGAAGAGAGACTAAAACAGGGGAGATGGGGTCTAGCCTTCTGGTATTTGTCAAAAGTCTTGCTGCGTCTGTCATTTACCTCATAGTCTTTTCTCCTGAGTTCATTGTACTCTTCTTCATCGCTCTCTGTCTCTGAGAATGGAGGAAAGATAATTGCAATATGAAGTCAGCAATCATTCCAGTCATAATTAATGCCACTGCAACATTTAACATGCTCTCTGATCTTATTCTCAACCACCTTGTTCATTTAGGACTGTCTTCTGCCCCATTTTATCCATGTCTGAAAGAAGCATTAGATTATTATAATTATAGTTATTTTTTACAGTAGATACTTAGGACGGTAACAATTCAGAGCTATTGAGGCAATTCTAGGCAGACAAGGGAAGGCAGTGTAGGAATACTCTGTTACAAGTCAAAGTCCTGCAATCAAAATGTTACTCATACGAAAGAAGAAAAGTATTAGGGCAGGGATATCTAGATACTTTCCAAGGTTTGACATAATGAATTGCTACTTGAAGTGCCTACTTTTAAAGCAAGCAACGGATGTTTTCAAATCTGTAATCAAAAACGCTATCGAAGCAGTTCCTACCGTTGCTACATAGTTCAAACAATAACAACTAGTTGAGTAGAAGTTTAGTAGCAAACAAATTAAAATACTCAAGTAAAGTACAAGTACCTTTAAGTAGGCCTACAATACTTGAATAAATCTACTTTGTTGCTTTACACCACTGATTCCAGAGAAGGTAATAACATTAGAAAAAGGAATATTTTGAGTATCATAAACGATAAGTCGCCTACCGTTAGCCGTAGCTGAAAAACAATTGATCTGACAGAGTATACATAAAGCAAACCGATTTAGTATTTAACTTAATATAACACCAAAAATATCTTAGGTATTTAACTTTATATATTATTATTTTTGTATTTAGATATATTATAATGAAGCACTACTTACTGTAAATTGAACTCTTTCGCGTTTCGCTAACTGTGGTCACGGTAACTATACTGTATATCTCGGTAACTGCCTTCCACACAGCTTCAAACGTAAACACTAGAATAGAGTGGCGAAGTCCCTCCCCTTCCGGTGGACCTCCATGGGACCTTATTTCGGAAAAGTTATGCATTGAAGTCAATGGAGAGAGAAAGATTATCTTTCGATCCCGTTTGAATTGTGCCACGAATTACACATATGATGTTTGTCAATTTAAAAGATAATTTTGCAAGTCAAAACAAAAAAAATGTGTCGTAAAACTGTGAAGTAACACATTGTTTGTGTGAAACGCTAAATGAACTACATCTCTGGTCAACCACACACGTCACCAAGATGGCCGTCACTACTGTCTTGTCAACAAACGATTGACTATCACCACAATGAAACACGTCCTGAAGAATGTCATGCAAAGCTGCCTGCCTGCCTTCCTTTGATTCTCTCTGAACTGCCTGGTCGTTTTAATGTTTAATGTCAACCATTTGTGCAGATAGCATGAAGTAGAAAAGATCGCCGATGCTAACGTTAGCGTTAGCATTTCTCCCCCGGAATTAAATGGTGTATTATAGAATGATCACACCGGTGACAGTACTATTCAAAGGGTTCACGAAATATGACTACTACTCTTACTGTTTAACATTTTGGGTTACTTAATGTTACTTCATGTTAAGGCTAATAAAAATGACAAGGCTGTAATGCTAACTAACGTGCTAGCTACTAGCTAGGTAGCTAACTTGATCAAGCCACTCCTGGTCGTTTCATCAGACGGGAAGCAAAAGAACGAGCAAGACCCATTGCTGGTATAATAACAACCTGGTACTAAGCACACAGGCATCTTGTTAAAGTTATCTTATCTTAGCCAGCGCCATATAGATAGATTATATCTATATTGCGCTGATCTTAGGTATCTGAATGGTGGAGGTAAACAATTGTGACATCACTTACGCGACCCTGTGATTTGTAGTCTTTCTAGTTACGTATTTTTCATAGTCTTATATTTCAACAGTTTTACGACAAACTGTGACTTTTTTGACATGGAAATGATTTTTTAAGATTGACAAACATCATATGTGTAATTCATGGCACAATTCAAACGGGATCGAAAGATAAGTTTTCTCTCCCCATTGACTTCAATGCATAATTTTTCCGAAATAAGGTCCCATACCCCGGAAGTAAGTGGGAGGGACTTCGCCACTCTATGGAGAGAGAAAGATTATCTTTCGATCCCGTTTGAATTGTGCCACGAATTACACATATGATGTTTGTCAATTTAAAAGATAATTTTGCAAGTCAAAAAAAAAAAAAATGTGTCGTAAAACTGTGAAGTAACACATTTTTTTGTGTGAAGCTCTCAATGAATGAACTACAACTCTGGTATTGCACACGTCACCAACACCAAAATGGCCGTCACGTTAGCACATTTCACCTCTTTCTTGGTATTATTCTATTGATATATATGTCTTGTAATGGTAAAATCAATTTGTTAAATCATAAACACATTTTAAATAACAGTAATTTTGCACAGAAGGTGTGTCCCTCAACATACGCGCAACCCTGTTACCGAAACCTTTTAGCTTGGCAGAGGAAGTGAAAAAACTGTTTGTCGCATGACACAGTGGAAAGGACATCAGCAAGCCATGTGCTACTACCATGGGTAGACCAAAACTAAGTCCTCTCTTTTATTTGTAATATATTTCCAATCTTGTCACTCTTGAAGGAGTGTGGCACTCATACAAACGCAACCCTGTTACTCAAATTATGAGACTAAAACAAATTAATTTCAAATGTATCTTTCTTTAGTTAAATATCTAAGTGTGTCCATTCCTTGACAATAGCATTACATTGTGCAGCTAGCATTAATTCCTGAGGTAAAAGCTAAAATTAGCATTGATTTTCAACCCTGTTACTTGCAACCCTGTTACTATAATTAGAGTAACAGGGTTAATTCTTCATTGGAAAATATACATTTGATGCCTTAGCTGGGCAAATCACTTTTTTTGATGGTTTATTATCTGTTTTTCCTAAATACATAACAAAAAATAATAAAATGAAAGGTTCATTTTTCAAAAATGTTGTTGTCTAAATTGTCCTCCAATTCTGGAATGACCCGTATACTGCATCCCTCCAAATCAAATAAACCATAAACAAATACATAAAGTCGTGTTCACTGCAGCGATCTATTTCACACACAAAACTATATGAAAACTTGGTGATATACAGTTTTCTCCTGGAGACCAAGGGAAGACAGGCTTCTCCTGTTTTTTCAGCCTTTGTTATAATTTTGATAATTAAAAATATATATTCTTGTCTGTGGTTGTTTTTTGCATTCAGGGCATACAAGAGGTGTAACATTATTTTAATACCAAAACTATATTGAAATAGAGTCTAGCTTGAACAGCAACGTAGCTGTAACATTACTGGGTTATTTGGTGATAACTAAGTAAAGTAACTTCAGACGCAGACGTCACGTAGCTTCTCAGACGAGAGGGGTGGCGACGAGAGTGTCACGTTACTTCTCTCGCGGCATAGTTCACGGCATGGTAGACGACGACCGACACGATTGTCTGCTCAGTGAGTTCGCTCTTTGGCACAAATCACACCTCATAATCACACCTCACATAATCACATAATCACATAATCATATAATCATATAATCACAATCACACCTCACACCTCACCTTCTGTGATGCGCGAGCTGATGACGTCGCGTCATCATCACTACTTCACGTCAAGACGAGTTCACTTTTTTTTAATTCAACTTTGTGTGGAAAAATGCGGGGATTATGCGCCCTTTTAATAAATATGCACCCTTTTACAAATCTGCGCCATTTTGCTGATTATGCGGTAAATTATGCGATCGCATAATCGCGTTTTTCTGGAGGGTCTAGTATATATATATTTATACCAGATTGTGAAAAATAAATCCCCATGGTATTTAATACAAAAAAATCTAGTGGCATTGTGATAATAAACTGCTATTGAAAGAGTTAAAAACCTGAAAACTGATGAATATCTTTGATGTGAAAAGGTTGGTTCCTGTATATAAATAATTCAGTTTTGGACACATACATTTCTGTTTTCTAAGGTTTATTAAGTACTGGTATGTGATCCATTTACACTCGTGATGAAATGTCATTACTCCAAGTTATAACAGTGCTTATACTCGAGTTATAAGACGTTGTTATATTTCGCTAACAGTGTGATTGATATATGTAACGTCGGTATCGGCCGATTCTGATTCGGGTGATCGGCCCCAAAAACCCTGATCGGAGCATCCCTACTGACAAAAGTAGACTTACTGAACCTAAAATGTCCTTAGCAGACGTAATACTTTGGAAGACCACACTATGACTATAACTAAAAAAAGAAAAACATGTTTTAAATAAATAAAAGGAAACTTATCTTATAAAAACTAACACACTATATAAACTAACAAAAACTATCAACTAAAACTTATCTTAACTCATTGAAAATTCACTAACTTATTATAAATTATAACTTATTAACTATAATAACTTAACATAATAATCTAAAACAATCAATCAAAACTTGTCTGACTTACTATTAACTATAATAACTTTAAACTAAAAACTAACTAAAACCAATTTAACTAACTAACACTGAAACTAAAACTTTGTGCCCACTGCTCTGAAGGCGACCCAGTTCTCGGTGGATCCGATAACTTATCTTCTGCGGCGCGGTGCAGGATGCTGCGGCGGTTTGGGAGGTGGGTGAGGCAGCAGTTTCACGGTGCCGATGGAAGGCATATCTTATAAAAACTAAAACTATCAACTAAAACTTATCTTAATAACTAATTGAAAATGCACTAACTTATTATAAACTATAACTTATTAACTATAATAACTTTAATCTTAACTAAAACCTAACTAACACTAAAAACTAACTAACTAAACTAAAACAACTAACTAAAACTATCAATCAAAACTTGTCTTAACTCACTGACTTACTATTAACTATAATAACTTTAAACTAAAAACTAACTAAAACCAATTTAACTAACCTAACTAACAATAAAAACGAACTAACTAAACTAAAACAACTAACTAAAACTATCAATCAAAACTTGTCTGACTTACTATTAACTATAATAACTTTAAACTAAAAACGAACTAAAACCAATTTAACTAAATAACACTGAAACTAAAACTTTGTGCCCACTGCTCTTAAGGCGACCCAGTTCTCGGTGGATCCGATAACTTATCTTCTGCGGCGCGGTGCAGGATGCTGCGGCGGTTTGGGAGGCGGGTGAGGCAGGAGTTTCACGGTGCCGATGGAAGGCAGGGGGACGGTCTTTAGGATTTTTGGCAAACACTTGGACTTGATGAGGACGCGATTTGGCTGAGGTTTGTAGCCGGAGACAGCCTGGTCCCTGGCGGTTTCCTCAGCGGGGGATCGGGGGTTTTGGGAGTTGGGGGGCAAGGGCGCCAGCTGGTTCATGTCTCCAGACTCTGAATTCCTGAGTTTCTCTTTAGTCTTCAAGTTGTCCATCTTCAGGGTCTTTTCCACTATCTGGTTCTCCTCCTTCAGGTTGTCATACTCCGGCTGGTACACCCCGAGGCTTGCCATCTGCTCTTTGCACTGGCAATTGTAGTGCAAGCCGAAGTGGTGCAACTCCCGTGAAGAGAAGTTGTTCAGGAGCCCCTCGATCCTCGGGATGAACGCCTCTTGATGTTTCTTGATATAATTATCCATGTCCCCTTTATGGGCCTCAAACTCTTTGATGGTGAGTCTGTCCGCGTCCTGGCTGCTTCTCGCCTGGTTGAGTTTCAGCTGCAGCTGCACCTCCATATCCCCTCGTGTCTGCAGCTCTTTCTCCAGCGTCTCAATCAACCTGGCCATCTGCACCTTCTGAACCTCGGCCTCGCAGGTCTTATCTTGGAGTTTCTTATCCTTTTGATCAATAATTTCCTTGAGCTTAGATTGCTGCTTTCTCAGGAGGAGGTTTCTCTCCGCCACCACTCCGTCAGCATGGGTGATCGTCTGCGTTAGCGTCTTTTCCAGCTCCACGTTAACGGCCCTCAGTTTGATGATTTCTTGGAAATGGGCGTCAGTTGCATGCTTCGTCTTCCGTCTCTTGATGTTGGAGTTTAATCTCCAGATCACGCTTCTTCTTCTGCAGCTCTTTCTCCAGCGTCTCAATCAACCTGGCCATCTGCACCTTCTGAACCTCGGCCTCGCAGGTCTTATCTTGGAGTTTCTTATCCTTTTGATCAATCATTTCCTTGAGCTTAGATTGCTGCGCCTTGTCCTCACGCTGCTTTCTCAGGAGGAGGTTTCTCTCCGCCATCACTCCGTCAGCATGGGTGATCGTCTGCGTTAGCTTCTTTTCCAGCTCCACGTTAACGGCCCTCAGTTTGATGATTTCTTGGAAATGGGCGTCAGTTGCATGCTTCAACATCCTCTCTTGATTTTGGAGGAGGAGGTTTCTCTCCGCCTCCACTCCGTCAGCATGGGTGATCGTCTGCGTTAGCGTCTTCTCCAGCTCCACGTTAACGGCCCTCAGTTTGATGATTTCTTGGAAATGGGCGTCAGTTGCATGCTTCAACATCCTCTCTTGATTTTGGAGGAGGAGGTTTCTCTCCGCCTCCACTCCGTCAGCATGGGTGATCATCTGCGTTAGCGTCTTCTCCAGCTCCACGTTAACGGCCCTCAGTTTGATGATTTCTTGGAAATGGGCGTCAGTTGCATGCTTCGTCTTCCTCTCTTGATTTTGGAGTTTAATCTCCAGATCACGCATCTTCTTCACTTCGGACTCCATGTGTTTCGTCTCTTCTTCGTGCGTTTCTGCTGCCTTGATGAGGACTCTGTTTTCTTCCCGCACTATTTCCATGTCGACTTCCTGGTTTGCATACTTATTTTCCAAGTGCACTACCGTTTTTTTTAAATCCTGTATTGTGCTGTTGTTAACATCGTCCTGTCTTCTCTGTTTCTTCTGCTCCTCTGACAGTCTCTCACACTCCTTTGTCAAAACCTTCACTTTTCCACAGTAAGGTTTCAGAGTCTGACAGTTTAGTTTGTATTTGAATGCAGACTCATTAGAGTTTTTTGCATCCTTCTCAACGGCTGCCATATCCTTTTTTTTCTTCCTAATAACCTGTCCCAGCTCTTCAATTTTTTTTATGCTGAAGTTTTTATGGCCGGTCAGCTCCTCCACATCATGAGACAGTTTCTCCACCAGCATGTTCAGCCTCCTGTTCTCCTTTGAATGGTTTCCAAAGTGTTCTGCTTCTTTCTCCTTCTCTTGGCGGAGAGACTTCTCCACACCGAATTTGTTCTTATACTCCAGATACTTTCCTTTGTAGAAGACAGCGTTCTCGTCAGAGACTTTCTTCACACTCGCTACGTCACCTTTTAGATGCCGGTTTTCAACTTTCGACTCGTGCAGTTTCTCTCTCATTATTTGTAATGCGCGCGTCGGATTTTGGACAGTACACTTCAGGTCAGCTTTCTTCTTCTCTTTCTTCAGATTAAACTCATCTGTAACCATGGGAGAGATCTTCCTTTTATGCTCTGCGTTCTGGTTCATCAGATGTTTCTCATTGATTTTGTACCTGTCTATCTCCTCCTGCTGGGCAACAATCCTGGCTTCACGGTCGTTGGAAGGCTTCATTGTGACTTTATGTGAGAGGAAATGATCCTGTGTTTGGTAAATCAGTCTTCGCTGGTGTTTCTGTGTGTATTTTCTGTTAAGCTGAAGAAGAATCTCACTTCACCTCAGGCTGCAACTCTTAGTCCGTGATGTCATCGCATTCCGAGGCTTTGAAGATCACCATGGTTGCAATGGCTCGCAGTATGTGATGTCATCACATACTATCATGACATCACTGTCCCTTCTTTAGTGCGAATGCTGTTTAGAGCAGTGGTTCTCAATTGGTCCGGCCAAGGGACCCACTTTTTCCTTTGTCAATAGATCACGACCCGAAATTTCGAACCACTGAAATCTATTCAAAAACAAATTGTGCTGTAATATATACGCTTTGCAACATACAATATTAATTAAAGTGAAGTACAGTGCATATATCCCTTAACAGAACTAAAGTATGGTTTTAAAAAAGGTTTAATGAGATGATGGAATCAAAGCTGAACTGTATAACATTAAAAAGGCACACATGCTGAAAACCCAACCCCAGAAGGGGGGTCTGGGGGGATTGTCCCCCAGGAGATTTTTAGAAATACTACCATATAAACAACACATTCTGGTACACTCTAAGAAAATAAATAAATCTATTGCTACCCGACATATTAAAATATTTGATGCCATTGTTTGTGTTTCACTTAGTTCTGACAGCTGAACTTGCTGCTCCACACAGAGAGAAGAGCAAAGAGGAGATAGTCTGTGTGAATTACTTTAAATTGTGGGTAGGGTAGATAGCCCCCATTGTTCTGTGACCTGTCAATCATGTTTCTTCACTCATGTCTGCGACCCACTCGAAACGGGTCCACGACCCACTTTTGGGTCGCGACCCACCAGTTGAGAACCACTGGTTTAGAGCATTCCACTACAGTTCTTCTGTTTCTTTAATCTTCTTATTCTTATACTCTAATAATATTCAGCCTGTTCAGCACATGATGGGAAACTTTCAACTTTTTCAAAATATGTTATACTTTTTGAAATATTCAGCTTATTAAACTTTTTTTAACATGTAACTCAATGGGAGGAGCCTTCAAATCCTCTTTTACTAGAGCTCGAGACTTCATTCCAACTTTAAAATTATCACAAGACATTCAGCTATTCAACTTGTTTTATATTTTTCATATCTTTTACACTTTTTGAGATATTTTACTTAGTTTGGAGCTTGGTAAAGAGGCCTTCTTCAGATTGTAACATTAGTGTGTATAGAGTGCCACAGTGACGCGTCCTAAAATCCGGAAGTAAGTTAGCATTTTACCACTTCCGGTTCCTTCGCCAAAAAGAATTGCAATTTCTCCATAGGATTTTGGAAAATAGCTCGAAATAAGGTCTGTGGTTGACACAAATTGAAGAGACAGATCACGTCTTGTGCTATTTACTGTGTGTTTATATATGTTATATGACTGTGTTCGCTTATGAGAACATACGATACAATCGTCAGGAACTACTGGATATTGGCTTCCAACACAAGCTTCCCATTCTTAGGGAATTCCACCGCAATCACAACATCCCAGACGAGGTAGCGAGATCACCGGAATCCCCGTGGATTGTTGTCGGGCCAGGCAGGCGGCATAGACGGCGGAGAGAGAGGAAGCAAAAGCGGGGCTGCCGGTCCGGTCTCCTGTTGAGGCTAAGGAATCAGCCACACAAACCTCCCCTGCCGAGTATGTACCTCACCAACGCCAGGTCCATAGTGCACAAAACGGACGATCTGGTATTACAACTCGCCGGAAACACCTACGTTTGTGACTGTTGTTTACTTGTGATCACTGAGACCTGGCTTCACCCACAAATCTCAGATGCTAGCGTGCAGCGAGCAGGCCGCACACTACTCCGCTGGGACAGAGACAAGGACTCTGGTAAGAGCCGAGGGGGGGGTCTCTGTATGTACGTACATAACAACTGGTGTAATAACGGCATCATCATTGACCATCACTGCTCTCCTGACCTGGAGTTCATGTCGGTTAAATGCTGCCCGTTCTTTCTACCTAGAGAGCTAACTGTAGTGATTGTCACGGCTGTGTATATACCACCACAAGCTAACGTCAACACTCCACTCTCCCTCCTGCTAAACCCCATCAACCACCAACAGCAGGCTCACCCCGGTGGCGTTCACATTGTTGCAGGAGATTTCAATAAGGCCAAACTAAAATCTGTCCTGCCTAAATTCTACCAGCATGTCAAGTGTCCGACCAGAGGGAAAAACACTCTTGATCATGTGTACTCCAACATCAAGCACGCATACAGAGCCATACCTCTCCCCCACCTGGCCTGTCAGATCATATCTCCCTGCTACTGACCCCGGCATACAACCCCCTTAGACGGAGAACAAGTCCAACAAGAAAGTCTGTTACAATCTGGCCTGAGGATGCACTTGCTCAGCTTCAGGACTGCTTTGAACACACCCAGTGGGATGTATTTGAACACCAGCACCTGGACCTGGCAAACAACACAGAGACGGTACTGTCCTACATTAAATACTGTATCAACAATGTCACTGTGGTAAAAAGCATCAGGGTTTTCCCAAACCAGAAACCCTGGATGACTGGCCGGGTCCGCATGCTGCTCAAGGCCCGTGACTCAGCCTTCAGATCAGGGGACAGAGCTCTCTACAGTGCTGCTCGAGGCGACCTGAGGAGGGGAATTACAAAAGCCAAGACAGACTACAAAAAAAGGATTGAGGACCACCTCACAAGCAACAACCCTAGGCAGGTGTGGCAGGGCATTAAGAACATAACCAACTACAGGGGGTGTGACACGACAACTGGGGACTGGGACGTCATAGCCATAGCTCTCCACTCTGCACTGAGCCACCTGGAGCATCGTGGGAGCTACGTCAGATTGCTCTTTATTGACTACAGCTCAGCGTTCAACACAATCATCCCCGACATTCTAGTTTGCAAACTATCAAACCTAGGCCTTCCCCCACCCACCTGTTCCTGGATCAAAGATTTCCTCACTAACCGCCCCCAGCGTGTGAGACTTGGCCCCCATCACTCCTCCACCCGCACTCTCAGCACCGGCTCTCCTCAGGGAATAACATCAATGCCCTATACCAAAACATTTGAATCACACCTTTCCCTCATAATGCTGATGTTGGTCTAAACTTTAATTCACTTATAATATTAGGCTAGTTTAAATTACAGCTATATCTATGATCTAACTAACACCTTTTTTTGGATGGATGAGCGAGATATGATAACAAATATGATAACATATATAATGTATTTTTATTTCAGACTGGCAAGGTGAATGCAGATGCTTTTCAGAGAAGCTTTCTGCAGTATGTGTACTGCACATTTGAAGAGAATAAACTTCTGGGTAAAGAGCCATATGTCTGTCCAACCTGTAGCCCTGAAATGTTGGCTGTTTCAGTAGATGGCAATAGGAAACTTTACAGGTTCCAGAAAACAAACCAGTACGTTTTTAACATTGAAACAGCACTTGTCCTTAATATATGTCCTTGTATTTTAATTTGACATTGGGATTGCTATAGTTCTTTCCTGTTAAAACTACAGCTGTTGAATCTAAAATATTTTTGTTAGACTTTATAACCTTGTTTTGAAAGATGCTCTTTAAATATAATTATTATTATTATTACTATGTTCAATTTGTAACTAGAGTGGTTATCTATAATTCCTTTTCTTATAGGAGTGAAGAGCCAGGCTTCTTTGACGGAGTGTTTTTAGCCCAAGACTCTGAGGTTTCCACTTTTGTGGAGGATGTTCGAGGGGCTGTCAAAAGTGTGAGTTTTAAATGAAGCAGAGCAAAATGTATCTCACCTTTTTTAATAACTAATTGAAGTTAAAATAGTAGTAACAAAGTTGCCTTCATATTTTTTTGGAGATGGGATAGAAGTGTTGAGACCAGATGACAGGGTGATGAGGTTAGCAATGCGGTCAAACTGTCACAAACATTATTGCTGTAAAACTGGATTGAAAAAACAGCTAAATTCTAATCCAGAATATATTACACATTTGGAGCCTTCCAATTATCCAAAAACGGGTTTGTTATTATCCAGGGAGTTGCATATCCAGATGAATCTGTCAGTCGAGCACAAAAAACTTGTGTGTAATAGTTGATATGTTTGACAATACCGTCAGTTGGTTCCACTATCCAGTGTTTTGAAATAACTTCTGATAATGATTCTCTAAAAACGATTTACTTTGGTAGACTGCAGGAAAAGCAATGTGTGGGGAATCTCACTGGACAGCTGCAAGGGAGACCATTTACACGAGAACGAAACAGGTTGTATCTGCATAGTTTCTCTTACGTATAGCCCTTTCATTTACACGCGGCCGTAACAAAACGATAGAAACGGACCATGCAAACGATAACGGGTCCCAAGGTGGATAGATCTGCAAACGGAACTCTCTGGGGGGTCAAACGGCTCCGTGTAGCCTCTATACGAACATTTCCCGATAGATAGCCTCTCCCCACCTCTGCTGCTCACTGCTGTAGCATGGTCAGTAGCTACTGTCAGTAGCTACTGCTAGTGCTACTGCTACAGATGTTAGTACAAAATCTACAGCTCGACCATGCTACAGATGTTAGTGCAAAATCTACAGCTCCTCTACCACAACCATCAGCAACAAGTGGACATGGAGAATTACATGAACTACTACATGTTGCTAAATCCACCGCGGGGCATAAACAGAAGGGCAACCATGGCAACCATACTCCGGGGTCTTCTTCGCTGCTTTTGGTGTATTTTGTGGCGGAAGTTACAGCGCCACTTACAGTCCCGGCATATGTACTACAGCGTTTCCAGCGGTCTCGTCTGAACAGACACGTTAAATGAATCTAATGCGTGTGAACGGAAGACTTTTTTGAAAACGCATACGGTGCATAAACGCAAACGTTCCCGTGTAAATGTGGCCTAAGCGAGCCAACAAGTTGGATGAAGAAGGTGTTGAAATTGCTGTGTGTAGGCATGGATTTCTTCTCAAAGGTTGGTAGTTGTCTTGATCATTTTCAATTAAAATATTTGTAGAAGATCTGAAGCCTTACCTTGAATCTGCTTTGTACTCACTTTTTTTTTTAAAGCTTTAAATATGTATAGAGGAGAAATCTTTGCCTATCCATTTTTGGCAATGGACGTGACGTGTCGGTATGTACCATATCTTGACAAAGTGTCAGAAGCCTTGTTTTTCAGTCAGGTAGCTTCTCAGCGTTTCATCTGTTCTTCTGCAGCACGAATGACTTTGAGTGTGCAAACTGAAGAGCCAATCATGATGTGCTTCCTGCTCTGTGTTTGCTCGTTGACTCTGTCTTATATATATATATATATATATATCGATTGGTCCTTATGTCAGGTGGTCAAATCCAAAAAGCAACAGGCAATACAAATATTTAACCATTTTATGTTTATATCTGAAATGATTTCAACTCTGTAGCTTCGACCCTACCCCCCCCCCTCCCCCTCCTCTCCCTCAGTTCCCTTCCTCCCCCACGCTGCTCCTTGACACTTTTTGCCAAGTCTCTCTTCCACTTTTCTTCCAAGGCAGAGGGCCAACCAGCATACCATTAGTCTGCTGACAGGGAAGCCAGATTACCAGGCTATAGCTGTAAGAAGTGAATACAAGCCAGTACAAAATATGGTGAATATTCTCCCTACCACTACATCTTTAGAAGTGTGCATGTAAATATTGTTTCTTTGCATCTGCATACAGCACCCACCCCATGCCCCTCCCTCTCTCAAATCTACATTGAATTATGAAAATCTTTTTAGCAGCAGTCATTATGCCATTTCAGTCAAGTCCATTGAAGTGTTAAGGTTCATCCATCGCCTTGAACACGAGAGGCTGAAGGTTCATGAGTTGTCGTCATGGTGTTGAGATGTCTGCTCCATCTCATCCATGGCTCTATCCAAACCGATCAATGCTCCATCCACGTCTGACACAAACAACTACTCTTACACTGTGGTTTACAGCAGAAACACATGCAATGGATGTTTTAGCAGTCACATGATTGATTAGTCTTCACTCAAATGTAACATTACACTGAGCTGAAATCTTTATGCAGCTGGACACACACACACACACACACACACACACACACACACACACACACACACACAGTCCTGTAACTGAGGACACAAACCAATGGTTGACTGCATGTGGCCTAGAACTCATCATCGTCAAAGTCTACAATATTTCAATTCTGAATAGCAGTTACAATTGATTTGCATATATTTTGTGTAACAATAATTTAACAAAGGTAAGGAAACAGTTGTTAGCTATTTTGTTGAATATTGTTCTATTCAGTCCTTTTTAAAAACGTTAGGTTTCATAATGTCTGGGAATTCCTCGGTCTCTTAATGTGTTCGTGTTCGTTGCTAAAAATTCATAATTGTGTTTTAATAAAATAGCAGCTCTCCTTAGCGGTAAACCAGTGGTGGAATCCGTCTAACTTTACAGTGCTTTGTGTTTTGATCCAACGCACAAAGGGTCCCGGGTTGAAAACATGTTCAGCATTTATCGTTCCGCTTTGTAAAACCTGCCGTAACAAGCTCTTCGACTGCAGAGGTTACTGGTGAATATGAATGTTGTGATTATTTAACTACGAGAAGGTTTCAAATGTAGAAAAAGTCATCCATTAAGAATACCGTATTATTATTTGTGAATATGATGTATGATGCTTATTATGTGTATACTTATTAATATATATATATGTTTACTATCAGTCTTTATTTTTATAATGTAGTTCCGTTCATTTTTCTTTCAAACAAAAATACTTCATTTCCCATCGTGCACCTCGCAGGGCGGAGTGGGTTTCCTTCCTTGTCAAGATGGCGGCTCCTTTGACACTACTTTTGATTGTAGCTGTTACTATCCGTGCAGCCCTGTACAGATCCAGTTTAGCGGACCTAATTTCGGAAAGAGTGGAGGTGGTATCTCCGCTGACAGCCTGGAAGAGAGGTAAGCGGGCTTTAGCGCCTTTTTGGGGGGTAATTCTCTCCCTGAGACCCCGCTCCGGTAGCCTCCTCTCCTCGGCGCTGCTAGCTGGTGATTGAGTGAAGCCAGTAACCGGTTTAGCTACCAAGAACCAGTATCTCCCGTTCATATTCAGAAACCCCTCTTAGACGTTATTGAGGGGAATATAAGAGCTGCGTTGTGATCTTCCACTTTTTAATGGACATTCTTCATTATATTCACTGGTTCAAAGATGATGGTGCAGTAAACAGCAAGAGATGAGAGGTGGAAAACCTTCCTCATTTTAAAGTATACTTCACTCGAATATTTGCATTTTGAAAGGATTCATACTGTCTGTCTGTTAATATAGATCTTAGGAAACTACTGTAGATTTTGCTGTGTGTGCAATGTGCATTCATGAAAGCTGCCAGAAGCACCCAGTTTGTAATAAGATATTACATGCAACATTTATATTTTAAATAACAAAAGTGCTTTATTCATAGCACCTTACATACAGGGGTTTAGTTCAAAGTGCATACTAAACAAGTGCGATACCACCAAGCAATCAAGTGTAAAACAGATTAAAAGCAGGCAGCAAAAAGCAAGAGCAGGTTAATTAAAAGCAATAGAATATACAAAAATCTAATTGAAAACCAGGGCTCCAAATTATTAAAGGCCTCATTCTCATTTTTGCTATAGTAGCAGATTTCTTATTTGTGGTTTATCAGTGCATTGTTTTTAAAGATTAGGAAGAGAGCATCAGTCCTATCTACTTGAAATGAATGCATGTATACATTATTTGGCATCTTGTTAGTAAAGGAACAGCAGTACTTTAGCAATATTTCACCAAGGAAATATTGCACTAAAGAAACCTACTTCATTATGGATCTGATGAAGATAATCAGATCAACAAACATGCAGCCTGGGAATGTGGACTGTCTTGATGTGAAGAAGGGATTGCTTAAATATTTTGGCATCTGTTCTGGTTTTTTTTACGTTTAAATGCACATATACGTATATCTAGCGTTTTGGCCTGTACAGCTGTGGTGGTCCCTTCATGAATTGTTTATTAGGCATCTGTAACAGGATGTTGCATCACTGTAGAAGGGCTGTGCAGCTGATTCTATCAGAGAGAAGAGACCGAGGAAAGTGTCTTTTGGTGTGCTTTATTTCTCTGTTGTGTTTGTTTGCAGTTGTTGAAGGTTTGGCTCTGCTTGACTTGGGAGTCTCGCCGTACTCTGGAGATGTTTTCCATGAGGTGAGAGATGCACACGTATACTTATTTATAAATTGGTTTACTTGTTTAATTGTATGCTCTTCAAAATGTAATAAAATAGTGAAAATGTCAACCCTAGCCTGTGCTATGTCCTAACTGTCCTTTTTTTTTCTCTTCAGACCCCACTCATCATTTACCTCTTTCACTTTTTGGTGGACTATGCAGAGATAACATTTATGGTGAGTGAAAAACAAATGATCTATTTTTTTCCAAGGTCTAGGAAGGAGGCGTGTGGCGCAGTGGGTAGGGCGTTGGTGTTCGGATCAGGGGAGCACAGGTTCAAACCCCACTACAGTCAGCATGTCGTTGTCTCCCTGAGACACTTCACCCCAAATTGCTCCTGTGGGGATTGCCCACAGTATTGAGTATGTAAGTCACTTTGGATAAAAGTGTCTAACAAGTGACATGTAATGTAATGTAATGTCTATTTCGGACTCAGTATGAATACCAATTAACTCTCCTCTATTTCTATCTCTTTCGCTTTTTTGTTTGTGTGATTTCTTTTTTAGCAGTCAGCACGATATTTTAACTTAAACTGCTCTTTCTGCCTCAAATCATTTGAAAAGAAAAAACATGGGTAATTCTACCTTCGCCATGAAGGAGGTTATGTTTTGAGTCCATTTTGTCTGTCTGTCAGCAGGATTACAGAAAAATTCCTTGCTCAATTTCCATGAAACTTTGTGGAATCTTTTGCATGGGCAAAGAAAAAAACCATTTGTTTTTTGCATATCTGTAAAACAGGGCCGATACTATTTAAGTTTAATTAATATTAACATTCTGAGATGAGGCATTTTTGCTGCTTTCATGTTGTGTTGGAATAACTTGTAAAATCAGTTCCTGAGTCGGCAAATGTATCCAAATTGTCCCTAAAGTCGACACAACAAAGATATTAATTGTTTAGTTTTTTTGAGCAATGAACGTAAGCACATTGTCTTAGCAGCGTCTACGTTATTTCCACTTTAAGACTTAGAGCTCATGAACACATCAGAAGTTAACGGGACAATCCAGGAAGCACATGAATGCACCATTGGCCTTGGCGAAGATATTTGCTCTCGGAGTGCAGAGTGTTTTATATTCCAGAAGCACAGCTGATCATTCTGTCTTTCTGTCTCTGCAGTTGGCAGATGTGATCACCGCTGTGGCTCTCTACCTGACAGTGAAGGAGTACAACAAGCAAGTGGTAAGAAAACTGAAATGTCTTCAAAAATACATAGAAAAATAATAAAGAATACAGAATTAATGTGAAATTAAATAAGAATAGTATGGTTTGTCAAAACTGATTTTATCTTCTGAATGTTATTATTATTATGTATTTATTAAACAAGGACCATGCATGAAAATACATGAATCTCAAAAAGAGAAGAGATGATTTGTGTCAGATTGAGCTAGTTTATATCCATCTTCAGTCCCTGACCAATGTGTAATTATTGATTTCAACAACATTGTCAGCCCTGCTAACTAACACAGATATGTTACAAATATAATCTTGTTTCACTGCTACATGGCTTGTTATTTATGAATTGATCGTACTGAAACTTTGATATACAGTATGTTGTTTGGTGTTTATTTTCTTTAACATATTTAATGCGCTGTTTCAGTTCAGAAAGCAGAAATATGCCTTGGAGGCCGATCGCTATCCCCTCGACTGTCTGGAGCTCATCAGAAGCCCCAAAGAAATGTTCTACATCCCTCTGAAGGTCGCTATGTTGTAAGTACCACACACCAACTAACAAACTAAACATCTACCGAAGCAGCAAACACCAGATATGTCAGATATCAGATTATGTCTGTAGAGATGGTCACATGTCAGATCAGGTGGTTATGGGGCCTTACGTTCTTTTGTGCTGTGAGACCAAGTCATTGGTAAATTGTATTTATTTAAAGGATGCCCATTAGCTGAGGGAGCCAACCATGTTCAGCTCTGGAAAAAAATAACCACTGCAGCATTATTAGTTTATCTGGTTTTACTATTTATAGGTATAACTTAAAACATCTTAATTCTATTTTATAAACTACTGACAACATGTCTCTGTGTTGGAATGCAACAGACAGTGGAATGGAATGTCTGCCAAACATATAGAGTTGAGATTCAAGAATTATTTTCTCCAGAACTTTATATACTATTAAGAAGAATACTAATGCACATGTTTAAAAGGATGATGAAGCAAAATTCAAATATGAAACCGGCTTGAGTTATCTCTCCTACCTTTCAGTCCGTCATCTAGATGCCAATAAACGCCTTTTCCTTTTAAAGCTGATTGGTTCTGACTCTTTTAATTCAAGTTTTATTTCAAATAGCTAGCTCTTTCAAACAGATAGTACAATATGATTCACGATACTGGAAGTATTGATCTTTTTTTATTCATAATTGTCAACATCACAGAAAAACATATTAAATGATTATGGCGTGATTTCAACTTATTTTGAAGAGATTCCAAAAAAAAGCGTTTTGTTAAGACTGTAGAAAATGATTCGATTTGGGGATGATAGCAACCTCAAGAGTCATGAAGGAAATGCAACAATATTCCCCCAAAGTTTCTTAGTCCACATATTAGTTCCCTATAGTATCAGAACAGTGCTCATGTAGTTTTATCCTCTCACTGTTTCTCTTTTGATTGTGTTGTCTCTTCTCATAGTTACCTGTTGAACCCGTTCACCATCCTGTCCTGCGTGGCCAAGTCGACCTGCGGCCTGAACAACGCCGTCCTCTCCCTCTTCATCCTCTCCACAGTCAAAGGTAAAGAATGAGTGGGATCAGACAGGACACAAACATTTCAAAAGTCTCTAAGAAATAGCTTGAAGAGTTTAGTACAATCATTAGTACCTAAAGAAAATCATTTAATAAATGAATTTATATTTTTCAAAATTACAGAAGAAGAAAATTAACAAAATATCAACATACATAGAATACAAAATAATAGTATAATCTTTGATCAAGAACGAACATTTCTACCTGAGTAGGCAGCAACCTTTTTACTTAAAAAAAGAAAAGAAAATCTTATTAAAAAGAAATAATAATTTAAAAAAGGTTATTTCAATACTGGAGCTATCACCGTGTTTTATTTTAGTAATTTCTTTATTTATAAACAGATAATTGGAACTGCTTTTAAATGGCTGTAACAATTATTTTATTTTTGTATTTACTTGCACTATTTTATCTGTTTTATTTGTTCTATGTCCTATATATATATGTTGCACTGTTGGAGGAGCCTGTGACCTAAGTTTTTCATTGCCATATCTACACTGTAGCTAATGTGCAAATATAAATAAAGCCTTGAAATGTAAATGAAAAAACGAGACAGGATGCCGAGTGTCTTTCTGTTTGTTTTACAGGAAATGTGTTGCTGAGTGCTATATTTCTGTCCTTGGCCACGTACCAGTCCATCTATCCTCTCACTCTGTGCGCCTCAGCGCTGCTCTATCTGATGCAGGTCTGTTGACTGCATGTCTATAGTTTTAATCCTCCATCTATTTGTTTGACTTAGTTTAGGCTCTTTTGCTTAATAGAATAACATTCCTCCTGTGCATGTCTAATAATGAATTATATTGTTTTATTCTTTGTATATCCTTTTGAATAATGTATTTTAGTTAATGTTATTTTTTTAATGCTTTTATTTTATCCTCATTGTATTCATTTTATTTTGCTGTTGGGAAAAACTTTGAAATCATGTTTTTGAATAGTGCTATACACAAAAAAAGAAATCCCCATTCTTTTCCTTCTCATCATGTCTTTGCCCTTTTTTCCTTCAAAGAATAAATGCAAACTTCTCAATGCCTTTTTAATGAACATTTCCATGTCTGTGCATCTCCTCCAGCGTCAGTACATCCCGGTGAACTTCAGGCGTGCCAGCTTCTGGTGGTTCATCGTTCAGTACGCCTTCATGTACCTGGGCAGCCTCTTCGTCATCGTCTGCCTCTCCTTCTTCCTGCTCGGCTCCTGGGACTTCCTGCCGTCCGTCTACGGCTTCATGTGAGTCGCTATTAACATGAACAAGACATACAATTGTTTATATGATGCACAGAAACTGAAATACTTTGTAAAGCAAGACTGAAGAGAGTCTTCAAACTAACTTATTGTCTGAGAATGACATTTATTTGAGCTCTGTTACTTCTTCTGAGAAAAGAAAGTGGATTATTTGACTGTTAAATGTCCCTCTTAGTACATAGTAGGCATCACAAGTCTTGTAGGCAGATGTTTGTATTATCTGACCATGTGTTCCCCCTCCCTCCAGCCTCTCAGTTCCTGACCTGACCCCCAACATCGGCCTCTTCTGGTATTTCTTCGCCGAGATGTTTGAACACTTCCGCCTCTTCTTCCTCTGCGTCTTTCAGATCAATGTTTTCTTCTACACCATCCCTCTGTCCATCAAACTCAAGTAAGTCCTCCGTCCTTTACAAGTTAATAAAGCACTGCAGTTTGTCTTTTTCAATTGTTATCGTTAACTTAAATCCTCTGAAATGTGTGTCTTGGTCACAGGGAGCATCCAGTGTTTCTGATCTTTATGCAGTTGGCTGTGATCTCCATCTTTAAGTCCTACCCCACTGTGGGAGACATCGCTCTCTACATGGCCTTCCTGCCTGTGTGGAGTCACCTGCACAGATGTGAGTCAATGGATACATTACTTCTTCAGCTAGTGCTCACTTCTTTTCACCGCCTGGTTTTCATCTTTATTAGATTAAAGTTAACATGCTAACGCTTAACTAGAAACTAGAAATATTTGGATAAAGTTTTTCTGGCCCTGATTCTAATCCGATACTCTGATCCAATACTTTTAGCCTAAATAACACCGCTGCACGGAGCACACTCAAGCTGCAACCTGAAATGAGATCAAATGGAATCAATCCAAAGTAAAAAATGCTCAGTACACAAAGTGAAAATATACAAAGCACCAGCAGACATGTCGTCATAATCTTGATGTTATTAATAGTTTTAATCAACATTGAGATCACAATTTATTTATCACGATGATTAATTGGATTTTAAGGAGAGAATATTTATGTAACTTTTTATGTTTGAATAAACAAACCACTGCTTTCACTTCTTCACTTCAATGAAATAATATATGCCAAATAACACATATTTGCATTGAAATGAGACCTAAAATAATGTTAAGATTGGAGTAAAACCCATAGCTGTCGTGGTTTGTGCTCCTGTCCAGTCCTGAGGAACATCTTCCTGGTGTGCTGCGTGCTGCTCACCTGCTCCGCTCTGTTCCCGGTTCTCTGGCACCTCTGGATCTACGCCGGCAGCGCCAACTCCAACTTCTACTACGCCATCACACTGCTGTTCAACGTGGCACAGGTAGGGGGGGAGTGTGGGGGGGGGTGGTGTGGGGGGGAGCACTCAAACAGCAAGTTGTTGCTTTTAAACAAACAAGTTATAAAATGGTAATCGTTTGAGCTTTAGAGATGCTTGTTGCAAGGTGGATTTGTAACCTTAAGGTGGAGCCAGGCTAGCTTTTCCTCATGCCTTTGTGCTAAGCTGCTAACTGGGCTGCTCCATGAAGAATACAGATGCATGTAGATGTTGTAACTGGTTTTCTTCTTGTCCTTGTTCTTCTATTATTACTATAAATTACTGGTGTATATTTGATTTTTCCTTGAAATAATACTCCTTATACTGAATGTTGGGAGACTTGTATCTGATTTAGTTTTTTCATTGTTTAATTATTCATGATTTAGTTCATTCTTAAACACACTGAGGATTTCTAAATATTGTTTTTATTCTCAGATTCTGCTGGTGTCAGATTATTTCTACGCCTTCTTGAGGAGGGAACACCATCTCTGCTATGGACTGTATCTGAAGAGGAAAGATGGCTCTGAGGCTACCTTGGTCCTTAAATAAAACACACACACATAACTATACACACATTCACAAACACATCACCACCTGGCTGGCAGCCCCCAGGAAGGGAGACTGCTCGGGGTCTCTTTTATCCTCAAAGGGAACAAACAAGCTGCGGAGGATGAAAGCCACGCTCAGACAGAACCTTTGGACACATGCAGAAAGTGTGTCTGGTACAACCTCATATGCAAAAAAGCCACAACATGTCACATGACTGAGATTCTGAGATGGGATGTAGAAATCTTGCTCCTGCCATGTGAAACAAACAACACCAACTAAACATCTCTTTACTATTCCTCCTCTGGAGCGCCTTACTTTGGAAGCTGCGCCCTGGGAGGATGGCTTTTATTAGGAAGCCTTTCAAAATAATCTTGTTTTGACACTCCTCATTTTGGACGGCTTTTTTTCTTTTGAAGCAACAACTTTACGCATCATTTTTTCTCCTGTAGAGAAACGTCAATCGTGCTGCTGGGGATTTTATTTTGAAGCCTTGTTTTTCTTTAAATACTATAAAAATGTGGGAACCGGCCTCTGTTTGGATCATTCCTGACATCAAGCCTTCCCATATACATTTTAATTAGGAACAATTGTCTAAAAATGTCCATTTATCTCTGTTGTCCCTCTATTTCTAAACACATTTTTTTTTTACAGCTGTCTTTCTTCTAATACCTAGTGAACAAATTAAATATCAAGTGAACACTAACTTCATCATGGTACATAACAACACTCCTTTAACTGTAATGGCTTCAAAACTGAAGTTTTTTTAAAGTTCCTATTACCTGACAAAGACAACATTGAATGTGAAAAAAGAAAACACTAATTAACTAGTTAATCAATTAGTAGATAAGCATTTAGTCTATGAAAGGGTAAAAAGATACATGTGAAAACTTCAGCTGTCTTGGTCAATTAAAATGATAAAAATCTGAGTTTACAGTACATTCATATAAGACAAAGAAAAGCAGGAACTCTCAATTGATAGGCTATAGTACGAGAATATTGGAAATGCTTCACTTTGGGAACATATCTGAAATGATTAATGGATTCATACAATAGTTAATTTAATTAGTATAATATTTCTGTCAATTTATTAATTTGCTCTAAATGAAACATTTCTGCCTTGAATAGAAGCTCCTGACATACATTGACTAAATATTTCTTTATGGATTACATTCCCACACCCTTAAAATAAGCCTTAACCTGCCTGGAACAATTGTTGTAAAGATTGCTTTTATTTGAATGTCTACAGATGAATGTTTTCCTTTTAATAATTGTGAAAATAATTATATGTCACAAGAAATCTCACATAAAAAGACCCACTCAAATCATTTCTACGTCAACGGCCAAATAGGAGCAAAAAGGCTTCTTATTGTAAGCTTGTTTTCATGGGAAATGAATTTTGGATTACTGTACAAGAACATAAACATTTATAACTGTGAATCACTCACACAGATACACGTTTTTAAAACCCCTTTGATACCAATGAGTGAAAAGTCATTTATGATATTTATTTATTTGATGCACTAAAACTTTGCAAATATATTTAATTTGTTTCCTTTGATTCTTTTGTTTTATTTCAAGAAAAAGGAGTTCTACTGTTGTTTTGATACTGTATATATATTATTATTTTTGTTTTGTTACTTATATTAAAATGCAAGGTTTGAAAGGGGCTATGTTATATTTGATGAATGAGTGAACATGTCATAAATAATGATTATTAAATTTGAGGTGTTGGTATTTGGTCTCTTTTTGTCAGTACTGATGTATATGTGTCTTTCTCAACCATTTTACTATCATTTTTGATCACGTTCATGCAAAATAAAAAATATGGAGTGAATTATAGCATTTCATACCAAAATTAAAATGTGATAATAACCAGCCACGTTTAGCACATTTCGGAGATTTAAACCCAAAGAAGAATTATCTACATGTTCTGTGCGTTCATCACCTTATTATTAAAATACTTATTAGTTAGGTATTTTAAGGTTAAAATGTTTGTGGAGAGTAGTTTATTCCATAGACTGTTTAAATAAAGGATTTGACTTATACTGTAAAATACCTCAACATCTACTGGACAGCAGCAAGCTGCTGTAATTATTGCACAGTTGGCCAAAATTACAATGCATTTGTATAGAATAGCATCTTAATGAGCAGACAATGTTTTGTGATTACAGATTTGTTTTTAACTGAGAAAGAAACTGCAGTAAAGAGAAAAATGTTTTGGACGTGGCCATCCGTTTTAGGAGGCAGTGAAACGGAATCTCACGCGGCCCAAATATTCCCGGGAAAAAAGACACATCACAAACACCGCCCCAGCCCAACACGTTCTGAGAAGGGTGCGTTTGTTTTAAGATTTGGCCCATGGCTTTTTCAGACGCCACAAAGACAAAGCTCACTGCTTGGTAGATTAAACCAAACGCACTCTCTTTAAAGCCCAGCCCCTTTCAAACAACTCGACCAATAAAGAGATAAAACGTCAGCGTTGTATTTGAATATTCATTCATTTTCGCGGGCTTTGAGCGTCACATGGTCTTTTCGCGCGAAAAGTGACTCCCGGCAGGAAGAAGAAGAAGTTTCTTTACAAGAAGCAGAGAGAAATAGACGCGGAACAATGGCGGTGAGTTAAAACGATGCAAAAAGCGAATAAAACGGCTCATTATAGAGTCTCGTGACATTACTAAAGGAGCACGATGTTATATTAAACAGATGGAAGTTTTTAGGTTGAGTTTTCTACTGTTTAAACGTTTGACATTTATGCTTTTGTCTGCATCACAACAATGACAGAGATGCTTAGGGCTTCGGTTTGCTCAGAAGACTGAATTAAATATCACTTTAAATCAAGCTATCTGAATTTGAATTATTTATTGTATTCAGTCCCATTTTCATTGTTGTTATAATGAACAATTATTAGTGTGTTAATGCAAATGGCTGTTGATTGTCCTCTTGCTGTTTAAAGAAGACCTGCCATGTGGCTGTTGAGTTTTTTGTTCCTGAAAATGTATATAAAGAATGTCAATTTAGGTGTCCATGGTTTATGGAGCAAACCTTACAGACAAAATAAAAAGTACATTTTTAAATAACCGAATGCTTAACAGAATAACGGAAATAAGATGAATAATATCATGTTTTCTGCTAAAAGGAAACTTATCTTTCACATAATGTGATCATTTATCTCATGTAATGTTAAATTAGGCTAGTTAATGACACTTTAAATTACCCATCTTTTATTATTCATTGTGCTATAATTGTGATTGGGGTTTTTACCACATGGCTGCAAGGCATTGTTTCCTTTATCTCTATCGGTTATTATGACATATTTTTGATATATGATATTATGAGAACAAAAAAACACCCTAATATATAAGGAGGTAGGACGCTGCAACAGCTTCCTGCAAGTAACACTTTTTTGGTGGATTTTCGTCTTGTATTAAGTTAAATGCTATGGTAATATTCAGTTAACTCAATCATTAGAGAGACAACTAATTGAGCACAAAAGGTACAAATATAATTAAAAGTGAGCGAGTAACTTGCAATCCATTCATGACAGCCAGTGTTAGACATGCATGCATAATTGTGTTTAAATAGTCCAGTCTTTATAATGAGGTATGGGGAAAGATGGCTTGCCCCATGCCACAAACATTATTCTAATGTTTAGAATGCATGTTCTGCCTTTGGAAATGCAGGTCTGTTGTAAATGTACAAAACAAACAAATTTAATATATAAATAATTTGGATTTCAGAAGCAATAAACTAACTACAGGTGGAAGTTTAATCTAATAAACTGATATTTTGATCATCGTAATGGGAAATTTGGTCACAAGAGAAAAGAACACTAAGGGGGGCAGGGTTAACAAAACACAATAGATAGCAATAAATAGTAAAAATATGATTGAAATAAAACCTGGCAATAGAAGCTGAATGGCTGAAAAGCTAATTGAAGATAAACTGTAAAATAATGGTGCCCAGTAAAACACTGTAATACATATTGGAAGTCAAGTATATATTGGCATCTAGTCATGTTGAGTTAATAGTAGTCAGACTAACCTGTTTTTATTTTGTGTTGTTAGGATTCCTCTGAGTCATTCCACATGGCCACCAGCCCCAGCAGAGCCTCCCGGAGAGGAGACATGACCTCCAGCCCGGGGCGAGACCTGCCACCCTTCGAGGACGAGTCTGAGGGGCTGCTGGGAGATGAAGCAGTAACTGTGGAGGAGGAGGAAGATGGGGACGGAGAGGAGCTGATCGGGGACGGGATGGAGAGGTGAGGAGGAAGGACTTGTTCAAATGGATTTGCTTTAATGTTTTTTCATTGTTTGATGCTAACACGTTTTTTTTTCTGTTCAGGGATTACCGAGCCATCCCGGCGCTGGATCAGTACGAGGCGGAGGGTCTGGACCTGGATGACGAGGATCTGTCGGAGCTGTCGCCTAGCGCCCGGGCTGCCGCTGAGGAGGCAATGAGGAGGAGGGACAGAGAGCCGGGCGCCAGCGGGAGGCTGAGGAGAGGACTGCTCTACGGTGAGAAGAGAACGGATAAATGCCAATATTAAAAACAAAACAGGAGTTCTGAAGTACTTTGGTCCATCAAATCTGAACATATAGGCACGATGCACATACTTTTACATTTAATGTGACTTTTCACTCATGTATCATCATCTTTTAAATATGAATGAATACATGTCCATATATCCAGTTAGAAAACATAAAAAAATGATGCTTCTTTTTATAACTTCAGATCTTTTTAAAGTTGTCTTTAGTACAATTATCCAGTGATCTCTACAAACATGGGTACACCAAAAACAGGAGATTACTACTAACTAATTTGGCATACTTAATGGTGCCAGTTTGCCAAAATGTAAAAAACAGTGCTCAAGATTTAGTCTGCAACTGACTCCATGGCAACATCCCTGTAGAACTGTAGTTCCAAAATACTTAAAACATGATGATCCCCTAAAAAGGAAAGACTAATAACAATAGGAGGAGTAACAGAACAAATATGAAAGGAAATAAAAGCATGTTAATACAGTACTTGCAAAACAATGTTTTCATAGTCAAAGTAGCAGACACATTTTTTTTAAAAGCAGTTCAGGGGTGTAAAGGAGGCAGAAGGGGATTGAGTGAATAACTTCTTATACTTGCCGTCATCCAGACAGCGAAGATGAGGATGACGAACGCCCTGCAGCTCGGAGGAGGCGATTGGCTGAACGTGCAGCTGAAGGCATCGCAGAGGGAGAGGATGAGGAAATGATCGAGAGCATCGAGAACCTGGAGGACATGAAGGTTGTAAAACTTGCTGCTTAGAGTTATATATTACAGACACATTGATGTAGCTTTTCGTGTCAGGCTGGGACAGTGTTTGTGTTGGAGGATCTGACGGTGTTTTCCCGCTCTGCAGGGCCACACGGTGAGGGAGTGGGTTTCCATGGCAGCTCCCAGGCTGGAGATCTACAACCGCTTCAAGAACTTCCTGCGGACCCACGTGGACGAGAACGGCCACAACGTGTTCAAGGAGAAGATCAGCGACATGTGCAAAGGTAGTTTAACTGTTTTATAAAACGTGTGTGCGTACATGCTGACAAATGTCTGATGTTAAATGACTTGACTTCTGTTATTCCAGAGAATAAGGAGAGCCTGGTTGTAAACTATGAAGACCTGGCAGCCAGAGAGCACGTCCTGGCCTACTTCCTGCCAGAGGCTCCAACTGAGATGTTGAAAGTGAGTCCAACTTTATTATTTCTATTCATATTAAACTGTTATTGTGTGAATTTAATCCAGCACATTGCCTGAAAGAAGAAGAGACCGTTATTACGTTGCTTTCACGTCAAGTTTGTCTGTTGCACTTCAAAGGAAATGTGGTGCAGACTTAACACGGAAGTAAAAACAACAATGGATCATATTTCTTTTTCATGACTCCATTCAAACCATCAGAGTTTTAACCAACATGGTGTCTCTCTTGTCATCAGGTTTTTGATGAAGCAGCTAAAGAGGTGGTGCTGGCCATGTACCCCAAATACGACCGCATCGCCCACGAGATTCATGTCCGCATCTGCAACCTGCCGCTGGTGGAGGAGATCCGCTCACTCAGGTCATATTTCACTCACATTCATGTACAATATCTGTCCTCTGTTGCTAATGTCCCCAAAATGATTGATGGATAACAGCTGATCATGTGACTTTAAATATATGCATTACAATTGGATCTATAAGAGTAAAAGATGTTTTTTTTTGTGTTAAGAAAAAACAAACACATTTTAAGATAACTAAGTTTATAACTCCCAAAAAAAAGACTATAAATGGTGTAGCAGCGTATTCAAATCAAAAAAAGACATTAACAGCAAGAGGTACTTCTGCAGGCAGCCAGACGAGTTTGATATTGAAATGCTGTCCGTAGTTGCTATAGAATAACACAAAAAGCTGCATGGGAGGCTATTTCGCTTTAACCCTTAAAAAGAACGCTGGCATGAATACATGGATTTGTTTTACCTGAGTTTTACCATACAATTCTGATGGATGAGACAATTTGGAACCAGTTTAGATTTCTATGCCTAATAGAGTAATATATACAATATTGATTTACTATGTACCAGGTACACAAACACTGCATACATCATCATCTACGGAGAGCACTGCTGACATCTGAATCAATATGAGCAGATGGAATGGTGAATAACGCATGGTATGCAGATGATAAGGTCTACAGATAGGGTTTTAGAAGGCGAAGTAAACTAATGAAATCTCCTCCTCTTCCTCTCTCCTCCGCAGGCAGCTCCACCTGAACCAGCTGATCCGGACCAGCGGCGTGGTGAGCAGCTGCACCAGCGTGCTCCCCCAGCTCGGCATGGTGAAGTACAACTGTAACAAGTGTAACTTCGTGCTGGGCCCCTTCTTCCAGTCCCAGAACCAGGAGGTGAAGCCGGGCTCCTGTCCCGAGTGTCAGTCCCTGGGGCCCTTCGAGATCAACATGGAGCAGGTGAGAGGCCCTGAGCGCTGGAAACGTTGAACATTGTTCAGAGTATACTTTATGCTCCATTTTAGAATAACATTATTTTTCAAAGAAATTATAAAAATAGAACACATTTATTTTTATAAATCTAATATAGATTAAATAGAATAAAATAAAAAAAAAATAAGTTAAAGTAAGACTGTGCAATTTTTAGAAAGATCAAATTCAAATAAAAACACTTTATCATTTACAAATGTGCAGAATTATTTTAATTTGATATGCAAACAAAATAGGGCTGCATGATGTGGAAAAAAATCACTATTTGCAATTATTCTGACAAATTATATATTTTCTTCATTAAAAATATAATAAAAAGATCATTTTGTGGTTTACTAAAAAGAAAAGGATTGTTCCAAATCCAATCCTTTTTTTATTAAGTCTGTAAAACACCATATGTTGGTCGGGACTTATGTTTAGATTTTTCACATATTTTGCCTTAACCAAATATTGTGCTTTACTATAATTTTGATATTTGTATTCATTGTGCAGCAAAGCATTTATGGATTTTCTGGTTCAACCAACCTCTCTTTTTGTCTCAGTGAATTAACCACTCCCTCCCTCCTGCAGACCGTGTACCAGAACTACCAGAGGATCACCATCCAGGAGAGTCCCGGTAAGGTCGCCGCCGGACGCCTCCCGCGCTCCAAAGACGCCATCCTGCTGGCCGACCTGGTGGACAACTGCAAGCCCGGAGACGAGATTGTAAGTTAAACACATAACTAACGCTGTAGCCTTAAACAATTAAGCCTTTGAATCTTAAAATGATTTGCCTAAAACATAATATCTAAATACCATGTGTTTTTAAAAACCTTTTTCCTCCTTCTCAGGAACTGACGGGCATCTACCACAACAACTACGACGGCTCTCTGAACATGGCTAACGGCTTCCCGGTGTTCGCTACGGTGATCTTAGCCAACCACATCACCCGCAGAGACCAGGGCGTCGCCGTGGCCGAGCTCACCGACGAGGACGTGAAGGCCATCGTCGCCCTGTCCAAGGACGAGCGCATCGGGGAGAGGGTGAGGGAGGCACACACTCACACACGTCTGAAACATAGTCTGAACGTCTGCTGCAGGATGGGAGATAACGTTTTAAGAGGAACTGGACAAAAAATAAAAAAATGACTAAAGGCACGGTTTAGACCTGCTTCATATGCAAAGACCTTGAGAATATATTAAAGGTGGGGTAGGTAAGTTTGAGAAACCGGCTCGAGATACACTTTTTGTTATATTCCATGGAATGCTCTTAACATCCCGATGGCAATGAATATCTTAAGTGCTTTGTCAACAAATCCATAAAAAAATGTCATCTGTGGAAGCCGTAATACTGTAAAAAGCACGACCAATCATCTTAGCCGGCCTGCACAAACTTATCTCGTGCCCTCATTGGTCATGTGTGCGTTCGTGTGTGTTGGAGGAGGGGCTCTGTAAGGAAGTGGCAGATTTTTTCCGGCTGTGTATTTTCAAATTGTAGCGCACTCGAGCTGGTTTCTCCAAAATTACCTACCCCAGCTTTAATACATATAAATAAAATTGAATATTTATTTTTTGGTTAGCTTTTCTATAGTAAAAGATAAAGAAAGAAAACGCTACAAATTGAATCTCCTAGGCTTTATCAGCTATGTTGACACTAATTTGAATACTTTTACTGGCTTTTTAAATGTGAACATAGTAATGAAGGCGGCTGGTTTTAGTTTTTTCTGTACTGATGTATCTCACCTCTTGTCGTGTCTGCAGGTCTTTGCCAGCATGGCGCCGTCCATCTACGGTCACGAGGACATCAAGAGAGCCCTGGCCCTGTGTCTGTTCGGAGGGGAGCCCAAGAATCCAGGTAACTACCCTTCTGAAGAGAAATACCTTTACTAGGGTGCCGTCCCAAATCTGTCTGTTACCAATAAACTCTCTTCTGTCTCTCTCCAGGTGGGAAACACAAAGTGCGTGGAGACATCAACGTGCTGCTGTGTGGAGACCCGGGTACCGCCAAGTCCCAGTTCCTCAAGTACGTATCAACACCTTACGACGAAAAATGTAATCAAAAGTTTGAAAAAAGGGCCGAAAATATGTTTATTGTCATGTCATCCATCCATGGATTCCACTGGAATAGAGACCCTCATCATCCTAAGGCCTGATGTTTTTCTCTACAGGTACGTGGAGAAGGTGTCGAGTCGGGCGGTCTTCACCACGGGTCAGGGGGCATCCGCTGTGGGTCTGACCGCCTACGTGCAGAGACACCCCATCAGCCGCGAGTGGACGCTGGAGGCCGGAGCGCTGGTGCTGGCCGACCGCGGAGTCTGTCTGATCGACGAGTTCGACAAGGTGAGCTTTTTTAAATGTTTTATTATAATTTATCACCATGGATACTGAAAATATTTCCAAAAGGCTGGGGAAAGGAGGAAAAAGTAAGGGAAAAAAGTGCTATTTTATTATTTAGTATCACTGTCTTATTTCTAAACAAATGTTCTGTTAAGTGCCTGAAGTTGGAATAATAAGTATCTAACTGACGTCCGTCCTGCAGATGAACGATGCCGACAGGACGAGTATCCACGAGGCCATGGAGCAGCAGAGCATCTCCATCTCTAAGGCCGGCATCGTCACCTCGCTGCAGGCCCGCTGCACCATCATCGCCGCCTCCAACCCCATCGGTACGTCACGCTGTGGGAGATCTGTTTGTCACTCAGGCTACCGATAGGGAAATATGTGTTAGTTCATGATGCAAATCAAAGAGAAGGTTGTGACAATAAAAAAGCTGATTTCTTATGAACTGTTATAGATTGTTTCATGAGCATTTAAGATTATAGACCATCTGAAGCAATAATGGAAACGTTTGCTTTTATTGCTTTGGGTCTGGCCAAGTGAATTCATAACAACATCAAAGGCTGATATTCAGTCAATGGATCCGTTAGGATCACTTCTTTCTGCTACGACATTTGTCCTAAAATGAGATTTGATGAATCTTACAGTATCCCCATATTATGAATATTCATCCTAATATTTATATGTATCCACAACTGATGGAATATGCAAATATTTGACATTTATGCTGCATAAATGAGTAAATGGATTATTTGATGATCAAAACAGCTGCTATAAGATTGATTTCTACAGCCGACTCAAACATTGGATATCAAAGATCTTTCAAATACGATCCTGTAGACTGATTAGTGTTTGCTCCCAGAGGAATCCTTTTGCTATTAATCATGGACAGGGCTCCATTGTACCGTGTTTTCTTTTTTATTATTGGCCCTACAGTTTCTGTGTAAGTGTATGAAGTGTATTAATACATCTAGAAATATTTTAAGAATTTTAGTTTTTTGTGCATGATTTGAATTGTGGTCTTGTTTCCCTGCAGGCGGACGGTACGACCCCTCGCTGACCTTCTCTGAGAACGTGGACCTGACGGAGCCCATCGTGTCTCGTTTTGACGTCCTGTGTATCGTCCGAGACACCGTCGACCCCGTGCAGGTAAACACTCGCATCACTTTAATTCAACTGTAGACAGACATGACTTGTGTTTTAAGACAAGGTTATACAATTTGATTTAAACCGATGTTGAAAAGTCCCAAAGCGGGCCAGATGTAAAGCACGTTAATCAGTACGTCACCCTTCACTGTCAAATCCCTTTAGTATTTCATGTTTTGGAATATAAAAGGAATTGATAAGTAGCTTATAATAAGTAACATTTCCTCATTAGGTATCTGAACATGAGAATGCATTTTGTGTACTTAAATGATCCCAGAAGGTTGCAAAACAATTTAAACAAAGAGATCAAAGTTGATCAGACAAGCTGAACAAACTTTAGAGGCAGCATCATAAGAAAACGGATGAGAATGTGAATATGCTTTAGTCTTATTCATACCATACATAGTATTATTTTACTGGTTAAAATCACATTTATTTATTTAGTTGGTTTGTTGCTGATCATTTGGCCCCCTGTAAAAGGGTCCTGAGGGAAAGGATCGAACTGACAAAACGTTAAAGACACATTTTCTTTATTGAAGACCACCAGTGGCTCAAGTATTTTCACGTATCAGGCATCAGACACTCACTGCTCCTCTCCTCTTTCTTGTGATTGGCTCTTCTCTAAACCAGGATGAGATGTTAGCACGTTTCGTGGTTGGCTCCCACATCAAGCATCACCCGAGCAACAAAGAATCGGGCGTGGCCTTGGAGGAAATGATTCTGCCCAACACGTCCGACGCGCCGCCCATTCCCCAGGTGCTCCTGAGGAAGTACATCATCTACGCCAAGGAGCGGGTACGATTAAACACCTCCATCTTCACTAATACATGTTTATCTTCGTGCTTCGGTAATCATTATTCTGTAAACGCTATTAAAACATGTGAAAACCCCCTTTAGTGCCTGCTTACTTGAAATAGGAGTCAAGTATTTGAGTTGCCCTTTCAGTCTTTTTTAAAGCAGATATTTGGTCGCTGCTTCAAGTTTAGAGACAACAAATCTCTTAAATGTTGTTAAATATACAATGAAATGTATTTTTTTCCATGTATTGAGTTAAATATAAGTGTTGCTACAATTTTGCCCTAAAGGTTTATGTTAATTGTGTCTGCAGATTCATCCCAAACTGAACCAGATGGATCAGGACAAAGTGGCTCGCATCTACAGCGACCTGCGCAAAGAGTCCATGGTGAGGGCTCCCAACTCCACAACCTTTCACTGACAATAAAACAAGATCAGAAAATGTCACTTACAAATGTACCGAAGTAGAAGAAGGTGTAATAATAAGACTTGTGTGTATAATATTGCACTTCCTCAGAACACTTTATTTCTTGTGCTCTATTTTAGAATGGAATAAAATAAAAATTAATACAATAAATATTTATATAAACGTAAGAATGTGCAATAAAAAGATAAATTAAAGATATTCAAAGTTAAAAGTAAAAATGCAAATTGTTCTGCACAATATATATAACATTTAAATCTTCACAATAGTATTTATTAGATATTAATGCTGATTTGCACATTTCAAAAGGGTTTGGCTACCTAATTTGTTTAATAAAACGACTTCTTTTACACTAAAAGCGGCTTTAATGGCACTCTGGATTGTAATAATGAAACGTCCCTCTGGTTTAACAGGCGACGGGCAGCATCCCCATCACCGTGCGTCACATCGAGTCCATGATCCGCATGGCCGAGGCTCACGCCAAGATGCACCTGAGGGACTACGTGCTGGAGGACGACGTGAACATGGCCATCAGGGTGATGCTGGAGAGCTTCATCGACACGCAGAAGTTCAGCGTCATGAGGAGCATGAGGAAGGTGAGTGTGGCGGTTTAAACACGAGCACAGAGAAATGTACCTGTGCCTACTGTGGAGTTCTCTAACGTGGGCGTCTTCTGCGTTTCCGTCCAGACGTTTTCTCGGTACCTGGCCTTCCGCAGGGACAACAACGAGCTGCTGCTCTTCATCCTCAAACAGCTGATGGCCGAGCAGGTGGCCTACCAGAGGAACAGATACGGAGTCCAGAACGACACCATCGAGGTGGCAGAGAAAGACCTGCACGATAAGGTAACAGGGGTTTTTCATAGTAAAAAATAGAAAATAAAATAAAGGATAAGAAATGGATTTTCCTCCTAAATTAATAAATTGAATATATATTTTTTTTATTGATTTATTTTGTCCGTACATGCGCTTTGTTCAAAATACAAACTCAGAGTATAAATAAACAAGACAAAGAAACAAGCCTTTTACGTAAGCCTTAATAATATAATAATAAGCAGTTTGTTTTTTAGATCAACCAAAATAAGGATGTCATATCAGAATTTAAGTCATAAAAACAAATAGTAGTGAAAGATTTTGATCAAATTCTTAACTATGGTAAAAACAGACAAATAAATCCCATATACTTCAACAAACTCTCCCTTTTTACCCGTTGTATTCTGTTTTTTAGGAAGTTTAATATCATTCTAAAACCATTTCAAATAAATGTATTAAAGTTTCTAACCAAACTTAAATCTTGAAAGTTGAAAATATCATCACCACATCATCGTTATAAATTACCTTTACCCTTTAACACACCATTAAAAAAAAAAAAAAAAAAAAAAAAAATGCTGTTACCTCCTGTCACCAGCAACAAGCATTACGTCTCCTCCTGCTGTTCTCCACATGGATACACAATGTAGGTGGATGTGTTTGTGGTGACTTCACTGTGTCACAAACACATTTTCTATTGTCCCTAGAGTGCCGGTACTCTCGAGCCCTGACTGTTTCCTAAGCTATGTTTTACACATCTACTTGTTACCATAGTAACGGTTCTTGTCACATGCCTAATTCTGATATAGATTAGTTGGATCATCTTGGGACTTCATAGCCAAAACTTGATACTTGTGACTTGCAAAACAAAGATTATTTCCCATCTCTGCTGTCCTTATTGAAAGAGAAATCCAAGCTCTAATCTCCCGTCTTCACTTCCTCCTCCTCCAGGCTAGACAGATCAACATCCACAACCTGTCGTCGTTCTATGACAGCGACATCTTCCGCTCCAACAAGTTCAGCCACGACGGGAAGAAGAAACTGATCCTGCAGCAGTTCTAGGAGCCCTCACAGACTCCTCCTCTCTTCATAGTGCTTCATGAACTCTTATTGCATGGCCCAAAATGGGTCATTGGGAAGAAACATTTTTGGACTCCAGGGTTAGACTTTTTATGTCTGAACGAATGAAATTGTTCCGCTGGAGGAAGCAGGCGGTAGAAGATAAGGTGGTAAAATGCAGCATGAACACTCCACAAACATGATCTTTTGGAGCTTTAAATGTTGTGCTTACCTGTTTAAATCCTAAAGTAGCATTGAGGAAGAGGGGATGTAGAAGATGAACTTACAGAAAGTCACTTCACCAGATGAAGAGTTTGAGTGAAAGCTAATGTTTGTAAAACAACCCAAATGAAAATATTTTACTGGAAAAACATGTATATACATCTAAATTAACAAACAGAATGAACTTTTCAGATCTTTCAGAAACAATCAGCGATGACATCACCCTGCATTTTCCATCTTCCCGTCTCTTTAGCCGCCCTCAGGTGGGGCCGATTGTAAATAAATGTACATGTTTACGTCTGTGTTATTCAAGAAACAGGATTAGTGGTTTCACTTGATTCCTCTCTGTTACGAGCTGCTGTTAAGACTCACTGAAACTTGCATTTCAAGCTTTTTCTGCTCGGCGTGTGTCGAGTTTGTTCATGTGAAGTGAATGAAGCAGGTCTATTTGATATTAAATATTTGTCAAACATTTTTTTTGTCACCGTCTCATTAATGAAGGATGCTTTAATTGATCCCTCTGCAGTGTTTTGCCTTTAATTTCTGCTGACTGGGTGAATGTACTGACTGCATGCAGCATATTAAACGGATAAATGTCTCGACTGATTAGAAAACTTGAATGCAGGATGTGCAGAAAATGTGTCTAAATTTCCAACCTGGAAAAACAGTATTGTTGCTTGATTTTACAGAGGTTTTACTTGTTAAAGGATATTTTACACTGGAATTACTAAAGGGCTGAGCATATTTAATCCAATTGCTCTGATATAATTTGGAAGAAGGTGATAATAAAATATGAAATTCCTTAAAATCTGCCCGAAGGTAAAAGTAAAAGTAGTAACACCAGTATCTAGAAATACTCTGTTACGAGTCAAGGTCCTGCATTAGGAAGAATGAACGATTTCAGAATAATGGTTATATTATTGAGTTATAATTATTGGCGTTAATATTATTTTCATTGTATAGTGCTGGGTAGCTTAATTTGTATTCTAAGCCTGTATGTATGTTTTAGTACATTTCTTTAAATTATATTTTTGTTTCAAAACACAATGAAAAACTTTCTCAAAATGACTTAGTATATTAAAAGTAGGTTTCTTGGTATTTTCGTGATACTACGTAATTTTGAAAGTTTCTCACTATAATGAATTCTATCAGGCAATTTAAAAAAAATATTTGTACTGGCAGAAATCTCGAAATAATGATGTATTGGTGTTATCAGTAGTATTTAATTGTGAAACATAGAATTTTCTCTAAATATATATATATATTTTAATTTCCCTTGGTTTATTTGTTATCAGTTCCATTACTCTTTTACCCAGATAACAATTTTCTGTATTGTTTTTGGTTTAAAGTACAGTATAATGATAAGGAGTAATACTACTTTCCGAGGAGCACCTGAACGCATCTGTCAGTCGCAGCTGCAGTGACATCTAGCGGCCGCCGGAGGAAGTACAGCTGCTGCCTGGCGGTTATTTCCAGCGACGGTGGTGCAGCAGAGCAGACCTGACCGCAGCTCGGCCCCACACACAGCCCGTCACCCAGCCCGTCTGTCTACCTGCCTGCCTGTCTGTCCGCCTCTCTGTCTGTCTGCACGGACATTAGGCGGTCAGTGATCTCGCGCACACGGCCATGAGCTCGGCGTTTTTGCTCCTCGTGCATCCAGAGAGCATCTGCAGCTGAATCTGAGGACTGTCCTGAGCGAAGGAGGAGGAGCAGCACTGCAGCAGACATGCCGGGCCTGCTGTACATCACCCTGACTGGTGAGTGCTTTAATGTCTACATCTATCCATTTCATCCAGCTATGAGCACAACCAGCTAACACACATAGCGCAACTAAAAACGCTGAGAATATACAGCAGAGAAATCTTCGGAGACTTTGAAAAACAGCACACAGTGTAAACTCACTACAAAACACAACAGACTTGTGATAACTCGTTGCAGTATTGTACAAGTGTTGTTAGTATGTTGAAGTGTTAGTGATTCTGTTATGAATCAGGGTGTTTTTCTAATGAATCCCTAAGGTTCAATTCTGCAAAGTGGATGCAAAGGCTTGCAGTGTGTGGGAGGCACGCAGTGCACATAAATCAGCAGACACACACTGCAGTGTCTGACACAAACACACACTGAAAATGATCTTCAATTCATTAGTTTTAATCAGGATAAATAAGGAGTTTTGCATTGTCATGGTCATTTAATGTATTGATTATGTGATGAATCAAAACAATGCTGTATGTTTTCAATACCTGCTAAACTATTGTCCTGCATTGATTAAAACAATTATAATATATTCTTGTTTTATATATAACATTCCTAGCAATATAAAACAAATACATTGAACAAAATGTCCCATTTGAGATGCGGGATTTCTTTTAAAAATAAATTAGCTAAATGATTACTTACTCACAAATTAAGTTATCTTTTAACATTTTCACTCAATGGATTTATTGTTTTGACCTCAAATTGTAAGAAAATATATGTTTTAATCTCTTTAATAATTTCCTGCAGCTAAAAACATTCGATATCATATTTAATTTATCATCATGTATGAGAAAAAGAGCTTCAAATCATCACATTTGTTAGCTAGGAACCAGGACATCTTTTGACTGAAGTCCATCATCTGAATATGTGCAACATGTGTGGATTGAATATTAGATGAATAGTTCCACCATCATTATCATCATCTGCAGCGGCACACATCTGCCTCCATGAAGTTCCACATGTTCCTCTGGGATGTTCTCATGCTGCTGTTTCTCTTGACATGTGATGTTGAGGTTCAGATCCTCTGTGCTTGTGAAGCTGCTCTGATACAGCAGCTTCCATGCTGGTTATTAAGTGTACATTCAACATTACTGCCTCTGCAAGTCAAAAGAAAACACACTTCACACAGTGTAGTGAATATACTGGGACAACAGTGTTAGAAACAGGCAAAATAAAAATATATAAATATATTCACAAAGAAATCATGGTGAAATACAGATCTATACATGATACATGTACGAAAAAATCAACCAAATAAGGATAAAAATAATAGTCATATTAATATCTAACAGTTACTGGGACTTAAAATAGTGTTTTGAGGGAAATAAATATAGCACACGTGTTTATGTGTATTATTGTTTATACATATTTTAACTAATAATTGAATAACAACAACAAAATGCTTATAAAATAATAATAACTGCAAGAGAAAAATAATATAGAACAATTATAATAATTGTGTCTAAAGATAAAAACATTATTATTAGTTTAAATAAAATAAAAAATACATTTGAATAAAACAATAACTATAATAATAATGATAATAATAGTGCCTACAGCATATTGAAACATAAGTAATAGTAAATGTTAAGGGTGCAAACATAAATAAGTATAAATAATTCTGCTATTTAGAAACGTTTTTTATCGTGATAAAACATTGTGCATAAATCTTCCTGCTGCTGGCTGCAAATGGAGGTTTGCTGAGGAAACAGAGGAGGTAAAAGGGTGAGGAAGAGGATGCTGAACCTCTTCACCCTTGCTGTCTCTCGGTTGGGGTGAAGGGGGATTTGGGGGAGGGTCCGGTCTACTATAAGCTGATCTGAGGGGGCTTTAGGGGCAACACCCCCTCCTCTAACATAATGTACTGAAGTCCAAACTAAAGCTGGAGCCACAGCAGGAAGGGAAATGTAGCGTCACATTTGATTGTCCATGTGAACTGAAGGTTTCTGCAGTGTTTATGGAGACTCTCACCCTGATAACATCTGTGATCAGCTGTGTGTCCACAGACCCACACGGTTACACTGATACAGCAGAGAGACTGCTGCATGCTACAGAAGCCTTAAACGGCCATGGTTCCAACATTTTATTTCCTCTGTTTTTCAGAAATGGTTTTCTTTATGTTACGAGCTGCTGTTAAGACTCACTGACACTTGCATTTCAAGCTTTTTCTGCTCGGTGTGTGTTGAGTTTGTGCATGTGAAGTGAATGAAGGGGTGTTGGAAGTGTTGGAACATTTATTAAATAACACACTTTATTATTATTTTTTTTTTAAATCAAGATCAGTAGAATCAGGAGCAAAATTGTTGGTTTTCAAAACAACACATTTGCTTTGGTGTATAGTGAATACATTAACACAGTAGAAAGAAAGTATAGGTACAGTATTTTATTTAAAAAAGACTGTCAAATAAAAAAAGATCCAAAAATATACATTTCCCAAAAATAAATACCTTCAGTCTATTACAAATTACTGTGGAAAAATATGTTCACTGTATGTGAATTAAAAGTGGAAGAGCTCTGCTGTTGAATATGGTATTGTGCCAAAATGTGCAAAATTGTCATGACTTCATTATTGTAAACGTTCTTGACATAATGACTTAATTTGATGTCATGATGACATTATTAATACACTTTTTTTACAGCATTCAGATGCGTTCAATATTAAGAACACTAAAGGTATTAATTAAAAACATTTTCAGAAGCATCAGAACCCTGATAATCGTCTTTTCTCATAAACAAATTTAAGATCACGCAAAGAGGACATATTTTGCTAATTTCCATGTTTCATATTTGTATGTTGTTCCTCTCCTGGGACATGTCTCCATGCTTTAATGTTCAAAAAGCTCTTTATTTTTCTCATACTGCCTGTGCTGCAGCACCTCTTTTCACCCTCTGTCTGAAACCAGAGCCCAGTCTGCTCTGATTGGTTAGCTGGCCAGCCCTGATTTGATTGCTCAACTGCTTATAGATGTCCCGCCTCTTAGCCTTTCACTTACAATGTGTTGGAGTGGCTAGCCAATAGAAGAGTGTTACATAGTGATGTCATTATGTTACTGAAGTGAACAAAGGAGTTCAATGGAGGCGTTTCAGACAGGCGGGGATGTAGGAGGGAACACAGGGATTTTAGCCGTTGCAGACCGTTTACATGCACACAAACCTATATAACACTACAGGGAAGGGAACACCACAAATAGTATAATAGGGCCTCTTTAAGCCACTTTAAAACCTTACTATAAATACACAACATTTATGCTATTAACAAATCATTTAACACCGTTGTGTGTTTTCTGGTTATTGATGTCCAGATTTCCTGTTTCTTTTTCTCCATGCTTTAACTTCCCAGCCATAATGAAGGAAGGGTTTTTCCTCTCTACTTCAGTCATTTCAGTTTTGTTTGATGGACTTTGGAGTATCTCCCTCCAGCAGCTGCTCATATCCTCTGGAGTGTATCTGTGTGAAGCTGATAACTCAGCTCCTGCTGGATGGACTGTGGAAGGATTTGAAGTTATTACGCTGCAAAGTAGCCTTTGTAGACAAAACATTGCAAGGTGACTTTGGAGTACTGAAACAAGACTGTTCAGCATGAGAGAGATGTGCTTGTGTTCCACATCATAGGCATAAGCGTGCAATACAGACAAGACATATATGATACATTCATATTTGGTTTATCTTTCAATGTTATATGTTGATAATTAGCCAGGGTTTCAAATAGAAAGAGGCATGAGCTCCATAGGAAGCCTATTTTGAGATTTGTAGGGTTATCATATTTATTTTTGCCTCTGGCTTTTTTCTGTTTAAATGCATATTTTCCTGTTTATTTTTGTTCCTAAAATTATACACTATGCTTACAGTAAAGCAGGTGACTAATTGTGCTTCCTAATTTCCGATAATTGGCGTCTACCAAACACATGGCTTGGTATTCTTGCTGCCGATGGGCAGCATTTGAATAAACTGTGTACATGGCAACCATGTTTATTGTTGACTTTAGAGTAGGTGTTGGACAAGTTATCATGCTAGGTTTTCTGTGTTACAGGTTCATAATGTCATGTCCTGCCTAGGTCTGGTCTGTTTAACAGAGAGGCCAAAGATGTATAGTATAATTTGCAAGTAGAGGGGCGCAATTATGTTTGCATGTATTAAGATAGCTTCATTTGCTAAAGCTCTGTTTTGGTCTCCACCAACTCCTGAGGGAACTTTCTGGCTCTTTAACTGCTTAATGCTCCAATACGTTCACAACAGCGTTTCTGTTATGAGAGAAACTGATTCAACTGATTTTTCCGGTCAAAGTTTCCCAAATAAAGGCTAACAGAACACTGGTTCACCAGCTAGCTGCTAACTTTGTCAGACTGTCTACTGGTGCTTAGAAGGTTGGGTTTAGTGGTATTTATCATAGCGTTATAGCTAAAAACAACAAGCTAATGTGGCTAAAACCAAAAAATGTTATTGGCTGTAAAACCAAAATGATCAACTGAAAGAAGCTAAAATGCTCCGTAAAGCTTAACAGGCAAGTGGTACATCTATCTATGACCTTTTATCCATTGTAAAGATTGATTTGTGTTGTTTTATTTCACTGCAGTGCATTAGTAGTACTGTACCATCTTTCTTAATACACCTCTTGGGTATACTTACTCCGCATTGGGAAGGTGAAAGCTACATCAGCACAAACATTTGAAACCCTCTCTTCAGGCTTTAATATACACTACAAGTCCTCGCTCTTCAGCCAAATATTCAAACATCAATGAGTCGATACATTAATTTATGGTGTTATCGGCTGCTTCCAAAATAATCACACAGACAGCAGCTCTGGACTCTGCTAAACACGACTAGATTTTCTGTCATCTCCTTTCGCTTTTTGGTCCTTGGGTTGTCAGAAATGCACACGCAGACTTTACTAACGTGCAGTTATATCGGCACAGTGCTGACTTTGAGGGTTTGGGAAAAGGGAGGAATTTAAACCACCGCAGCACTTCTTCACTTCTGCTGTTCATCCCTCCATCTTTAATTCCCTTCCTCCATCTCTTCTCCTTGGATCAGTCATCCACAGCGATCAGTGCGGCATGCGGGACATTTTATAGGCCACTGGTTTTTATACTAAGCACATTCTGAAGGTGAAATACAAGTCTACAATATGTTTGCAAGGAGATATCAGTGTTTAGAGATAATCAGCTGTTGGTGAACAGATGTTCTTCTTGTTTTTACCTTAAAGGTCACCTATTATGCAAAATGCGCTTCACATATAAATATGTGTCCCTGGTGTGCAAGGAGACTCGCAAAGTGTCAGAAAATACAACCCTCTCTTTTTTTCCTCCTTACCCACATCTCTAAAAACGGGGGTACAACGGAGCTGATCCAGGTTTGCTGCGATCATGACGACATTACTAAATTGTGGGCTGGCTTTACGCCCACGACCCTATCAGAAACGTTGCTGTATCAGAAACAATGCACGATGTGTTTTGGAAGTAATATGGTCTGTGTTTACATTAGCAAGCATCGCTAACACACAGAGCTAACCTGTACTGGAGAGAATATGTGTTAAGAAGCCGGATATAAAAAGGAACTCACCTTGTGGTAAACCCGTGAGAGTGAAAGCATTTGAGCTCCATACTGTTTCAGAAATAATCCTTGATGTGATTTGGTACATAATATGGCGTTTAATCACGGCAGCATTTAGCTGAGTATCTGCTGAGTAGAAACTTCTCTTTTCACAGAGCTCACTGCTTGCATGGCGCTCCAAAGGGGCGTGGCCAGCAGCAGCTCGATAACATTTAAAGCTACGGACCCAGAATCAGCACTTTAGTAACAGGGCTGAAATAGAGGGGTATGAGGCATGGCTGGGTGATCTGTTTGGTATTTTGAGCAAAACACTTCAGAGACATGTTTTGTATAGATATGGCCCTAAAATATATTTTTCAAATATAGCATAATAGGTGATCTTTAAAGAATAGGGATATCAAAAGAAAATGTTTACAGAGGTAATAAATGATGTGAAATGCAGGAACATTTTCTCAATGTTAGTTTTAGCTAACATCTAGTTACATTTCGAAGAAGGAAGGGGAGAACTGAGGCAAGACATAAGTATTTAGAAAATATATTGAAATCAAATAAATAAATAATATGCAACAGATAATAAAAAATACAACCTATATCTGTTTTAGTTTTCAGTTTTAGTTGATCTTTGAGATTACTTTGAATTTGAAATGCTTTGTGAGGCTATGTTATGAGAGTCGTTACTTCGCCTGGAATTTAGTCACAGTATCGGACAGATTTACATTATGCTCTGATTGTGGCACTATAGGAATAGTCAGAGGATCACAAAAGCCTGTAGGATTTATCCTCTGGGGACCATGAATGTCTGGACAACATTTTGTAGAAATCCACCAAATAAATGTTGAGATATTTCAGTGTTGACTGGACTCCAGGTCTAACCTAGCAGAGGCTTCCAGTGAAAAGACACCTCCCTTAAAATAGATCTGCACCTCGATGATACAGGGCCACAAGAGCTGTGACTTCATATTTCTCTTGAGTCCTCTCGTACCTGAAGTAATCAAGATGCCTTGATTAAAACATGCTCTCCTATCACCTCTGTAATTCAGTTCAAGAAAAGTTCCAGTTGGTGATAATGACTTCCCACTGTGTGTCTCGGGTAAGTCATTACAGGAACAAAAGTTTATTACCTGTCCACTGGTCCCTGTGGGACTGAAAGTTTCACAAACAGGGAAATTAATGGATGAAAAGTGGAGACAACTTTTATATTCCTTAACGCTTACAAATGATTTCTGATGTTAATGTATCTTCCTGTATTGAACTGATGTTGTAATAGCTGGACATTTGGACCAATTTTAATGAAAATCCACCCTACAGTTATATTATTTGTGTTTACTGTAGTGTTAATTTAGCTTTTTTAGTCTTAATCCTGAGCCAAATGTCCTTTTCATCATATTTAGACAACTTCATATTTTTTAATGTAAGATTTTTGTTGACTTAAGACTATTAAGTCATCTTATCTCTCTTATCTTTGTCTTTTGTAAGAAAAATAAACTGACTATTTTAGTATAGAACAAAGAACATAACAAAATACATAAAAATATGCCGTGGTGACAGGAAAGGTAGAGTTTCCCATCCCTAAAACCATCATCATTAGCCGTCAGGAGTTACATTTGAACTGAGCATCAGTAGGGTATTGTGAGCAGTTAATAATTCGGTGGGCTGAGAAATTCAGTCGTTTTTTTGCCTGTTAAAACTGGCCTTTCGAAGTCTAAATCAACGAATGGTGGGTGGCAGCTGAAATTACACAGGATGAAGAGGATGTTGAGGAATATCTTCTGCTCTCATTCGGAAGACAGATCAGACAGTTTAACAGCAGTCAGCTACTGTGAATTCTTGGAGCAATAAACTGGAAAACAAGAGAATGCTGGAGAGTGGAGACTGATGTATTCCAATACTGAAGGTTTCATTGAAGCAAAATCCAGGAGAATTGACCATGACTAACAGCCAGGACACAGAGATGTGTCCACACTGCCGCCACACTGAAGCCCCCTTTATCTCCTCATATTCATCCTGCACAGCTTCTTTATCTAATGATGAGTCATTTCAGGGGCTCCACAAATCCTAATCATAACAATCTGTATCGTCCTTGTCTCCGACTTTCTATCTCCTCGACCTCTTGTCCCAGAGAACAATATCTTCACGCTTATCAGCTATGGTCAGTCAGCCTTTTCTTTTTGGGAGGGGGGATGGGGGATCTTTTGGCCAGCAGGAAGGAAGTGTAATGTCTGAGGGGCTTTGTAGTGACCGCTAGTGTGTTGCAGACATGTTGGCGATGATATGATAATCTGCTCAGTCAGACCCTGAGGTCAGACAGCCATCTGTGGTCCCAGACAGAGAGCACCTCATGGGAAACATGAGGGAGACTGGGAATAAGTGATGGAAATATGGACACGAGAATAGGTGAATGTGGAGCCGTGATATGTTATCAATGGAAAAACGAATAGAACAATATACATGGAAATATGCGTTTGTGTGTGACTCTTAAAAATGATTTTCTTTTTTATGAGCAAACAAACAAAGAACAATGTACACTGCAGCATCTCTCAGCCTTGGTTAAACAAATCTGCAAATAATTACTTGAAGCTTTCAACTATAAATTAATGTAGGAATGAATAGAGTTGTGCAAGAATAAGTCCTAAAACCAGGAAAATATTTTTTTTGTACCACAAAATAAGACAATTAAACGTCATCACAGCAAACATTAGCCGCCTTTAGCGTAGCGGTGGTGACATGAAATCATTTGCATTTATGCTTCAAAAATCATAAAGTGGTGTTAATATGTGGAGACTATCCGGCTGAGCATAATGTGTACATTTCATAAATGTATGTTTGCCACAGAGCTTATTATTTCCTGTAATATTTTAAAATCCAATGGAAAAATCAATTGGATTTTGTCAAGGGAGACTTTGTGATACTAACTTGTTCTTAAAACATGTGTCATCGCTGCACCACTGTATAGGAAGAATGAGAGAATGAATGGCTTGTTACCGCTCAATGTAGTTTCTTTCGGAGGGCAGCAGGGGAAATAAAGGCACTTAATGTATAATGCAGACAACAGAGTGCTCATAGTGTTATGGCTGTTCTCTCTGCTGGGTAACAAAAACACAACACATTAAATCTGTTTAGGGAACAAGTGACTGTCAATCCACTCAATTTGACCTTGACTGTTTTTTGCTATTAATTTGATTTGTTTTGACCCTGTAATTTATTTCTTAACATGGCTTGAGTAATACACATTATTAACCAAACAACTGAAAGGAAATCAAATATATTGGCTTGTATTCGATTTTACAGTACCTTCTCTTATTTATGTATCCATTCATTAATCTTAATCAAGAAATTAAGATTGAAAAGATTGAAAGTTTTCAATAATTCCGATATTTCCTATTCTCCTGTGTACCCAACTGTTTGCAGCTAAAATGAATATATATTTTTGATATGATAGTTTTTGCTTTATATTTTTTATAATTTCAATCATATATTGTATGTTTTAGAACTGATTTTGTAAGTTTCTTTTCTTTTCCCTGTAAAACTTCTGCTGACAATGTTATCGACTCTGAGGGATCAATCAAATACAAAGAAACAAAAAGTACATCCCTGTTTTATTGTAATAAGACATTATGCTTCACCGCATCATCATCTTCAATGTATTTGTCTCTTTTCCCCATAGCACTGCTGGCCTGCTGCGATGCCTTCAGAGTGGGTTCGTCTCAGAGGGTCATCCCCCTCAGCGCCCCCGGGGCTCGGGTGTTCCAGGATGAAGGCCCAGCCCAGGCACACTTCATCCAGGAATTAGTCAGAACCAAGCGCCACTCAGTGACAGAGTTAGTGCGGGTCCAGCCTCATTTGGTTCACGACATGGGCCGACCAGAGATCCACGAAACATCCCGTTCCCAGGACAAGATGGAGTCTGATAACTCCTCTCAGATAAACCCTCCACCCCCCGCAGGTCAAGAAGCAGTCAGGACCCGCCCTGCTTTGGAGGAAAATGTTGGTGTAGTAGACGAGATGGAGGTGAGCATAAGTTCATGAGGATGTGTAATAAACTGTACAAGGCACACCTAAAACATACTGGGGTAACATACATGCATGCAAACCTCCATGCTTTATTACAATTCAACATTCAAAGGCTTTATTGTTATATGCACAACCATTACAGCTTAGTTGTTACAAAAGAAAATCTTAAAGGTAGTGTAGGTAAGTTTGAGAAACCAGCTCGAGTGTGCTAGAATTTGAAAATACACAACCGGAGAAAATCTGCCACTTCCTTACAGAGCCCCTCCTCCAACACACACGAACGCGCACATGACCAATGAGGGCACGAGATAAGTTTGTGCACAGATGGAAGGCTGACAGGCAGGTAGGCCATCCAATCATTTTAGCCGGGCCGGCTAAAATGATTGGTCGTGCTTTTTACAGTACTACGGCTTCCACAGATGACATTTTTTATGGATTTTTTGTCAAAGCACTTAAGATATTCATTGCTATCGGGATGTTAAGAGCATTCCATGGAATATAACAAAAAGTGTATCTCGAGCCGGTTTCTCAAACTTACCTACCCTACCTTTAAGCTCCAGGCTCCTCAAACAATGCAAAATACATTATACTTAAGATTTTAAAGAAAATAATACGTTAAATTGTGCAATAATTTAGTGCAAATGACATGATGGAAGCAACATACAGAAAAACGTACAAAAACAGGAATAAATGCGTTTATGAAGGGAGCCGATATCATGTAAAAACATTAACATGAAATAATTTTGTGTCAGTGTTTTGTTTAGCTTCAGAACAAATCTAGTAATTTATTAGCGAAGGTAAAAACACATTTTTTGAATTGTACAGACAGTTTATTAAAACTTTTTTTAGTTCTGAATCAGTTTTGCTATGATCTCTGAGAATAGTTATTTTGTATCAAATATCAGAATCGGTATTATAATCAGGTTTATTCCCAGGTTAATGTACACATACAAGGAATTTGCGTGGTGCAAACATAATCACAGCAGGAAGAATTAGGTTGTGAAAATGGAGCACATATCTCGAAAACGAGATATTACAACGAATTATACTGTAGATTATGTGCCCAACAAATATTGTTCCATTTCCAGCGTATGGTCCATCTAGTGGTTCCTCAGGATGCAGAAGGCTACAGGGGGAGTCCAGACTCCAGCGACCCAGACAAGGAGCTCATTGGCGGGCCAGGAGCTGCTGATGCCTCCCTGGAGGCCTCCGGCTTCTTCGGGACAGACATGGAGGACAGAGACAGAGGAGAGGAGGGAGGAGAGGACCGAGAGAGGAGAGGGGGAGAGGAGGAGTGGGAGAGATACAAGGGAGAGGACATAGAGAGAGGAGGGGGAGGAGCCAGAGAAGAGGAAGAGGAGAGGGGAGAAGGAACAGATGATCAAGACCTCCATGTGTTGGATGCCAACCACACAACTCCAGATCTGGATGCTCTGATTGGTTAGTAAAAATTATCTTCTCTTCAGCACCGAATCAAACTAGGCTGTTCACAAAAGTTACAAATGTTGCTCTTCCGGTTCCATCTTCCATGGTTACCACAAGTTAAGGGATTTTAATGTTGTGTTAAAAAATATAAAATACTTCAATAAATATCCACCACAGGTTTATTTCGTGTCTTGTAAAAAAAACCTATACAATTTATTATTTTCATCATTATTATAGCCTAACGGGTACCACTTTACAATAAGACTACCCTTATAAAGGGTTTGTAATTCATTTATTAATTAGGTTGTGAACACTTTATAAATAAACTTTTATAAGACATGAGATAAACAGGGCAACTGTGACCGGTTGCTTGCCAAATAGTGAGCCCACATTTATCTGTACTGCTAAGTCTTATATTGGCTACTTAGCTTACTTCGCCTTCTTCATCAGCCAGCATCCTTGGTATCTGGAGTTACTAACATTTATAACTGCCAAAAAGGAGCCTTATTGTAAAGTGTGAAACACATCACCATTTATTAATGAGTTACAACCATTTATAATTGGTAAAAGGGAGCCTTATTGTAAAGTGTGAAACACATCACCATCAATTGATGAGTCACTAACATTTATAACTACTGAAAGGGTGCGTTGTTTTTAAGTTTAATACACATGTCCATTTATGAATGAGTTATAACATTCATGCTTACCTAATACACATTTTCACATGAAATGCAAAGTATGATGCAAAAGAGCCAAGCAAAACATTTTATTCACACATGAAGAAAATTAGGACTCAAAGTAATGACTGTTTAGTATGACTGATACACATATTTAAACATAAAAGCTTTTCTCAGACATAAATGAAAGACTTGGTAAGACATAATGGTATTCAGACTGGAAAGGCTTTGTGTATATCCTTGAACAAGCGTCCAAGCAGTCCATCAGGGAGAGCAGAGCAAAGCCAAGATGACCATTCAAGAACCTTGAGGTGTCCCTCCAACAAACTCTGTACGGTTTCGTCTCAGTCTACGGACATGTCCTTTGACGGTCGACCAAGCTCTTTCATTATGTTGGATATGACTGCCAGTCTGGGGTTCACACACCACCTGCTGTGGTTTATGGTGCAGTGGTTGTACCCCATGTTACTCAGCACTCTCCTGTATGCCCTCCATTCATCACTAATAATGCTACTTCCTGACTTAACATGCCGTCTAATCAGAGGGACAAGGTTGCATCTTGATCGTTTCTCCACTAGTTTCAACACTAGACTCCGCATTTGTCTTTAACTCCCATCATTCCGAAGACCCATTTCTTCCTTCTCCAGGTATGTCCAAAGCATCCACGTGCATACTAACACAAAATAAATCATAACATCATCTTAGTTAACAACAACATGCACACAAATTACAGTAAAAATGGTTGCACATCATGTTTCAAAATGCCATACTTGTTTATTAGGTGCATTGTATAACATCATTTAAGGATCATTATACAGTAATGGTCCATATAGATTTTTTTTTTTGTATTCTCTTGTACAAGAAAGCCCAGTCTATAACGATAGTTACGGCTGTAACTACGGTTCTATGAGTCCCAGATGACCGCCAGAGGCGGTGCTTTTAGCACTGGATATGTCCATTGTGCGCATGCGCAGCTCGAGTACCAATAACAACAAAGTCACCTGTGACCCACGTGACACCGGCTATACCAGCCGGTGTCGTCAGAGGATCTGTTCCCAGAATCTTCTCGCGAGCACACAAGAGTTCTGAGTGACAGGAAACTCTGGCGGTCATCCGGGACTCATAGAACCGTAGTTACAGCCGTAACTATCGTTCTATTTCGTCCCTACTGACCGCCAGAGGCGGTGCTTTAACACTGGATGACTTATACCAACCATGTCATGAAGAATCCAAGCCCTGGCTCACTACTGGAAGCAGCGGAGCTCGGCAAAAGGACCACGCCCAAAGAATGGGGAGTGGCGACATTAACCCGATAACAACTGGAGAATGTGCCAGAAGACGCCCACAACGCCGCAGCGCAGATGGTCTCCAGGGGCGCCCCTCTCAGGGCAGCCCAAGATGTTGAGATGCTCCTTGCAGAGTGGTATCTCAGCCCAGATGGCAGGGGGCGGCCACTGGCCCCGTAGGCATGTGAGATGGTATCGACAACCCAGTGGGGCAGCCACTGGTAGAGGGCACACCTTCTTTAGTGCCGCTATGGCAAAAACAAGAGTTGCTCCGACTGCCGTATACAGGCAGTAGCCTCGATATTCGCCCTTTGGGCACCCACAGGGCACAGCAACTTCGACGTGCCGTTCTCCCGAATGTCAAAGCGTGCCAGCTGGGCAGGCTGATTGAAGTGGGTTTGTGGAAGCACCCTGGGCAGGAATGCCAAGGGCAACACCTGAGAGTCCCACCTCGGGCATGTATCGTTTATGGAGATGACATGTAACTCCCCAACTTGCCTCCCTGAGGCCATGGCAAGCAGAAATGCTGCCTTCGTGGGCAGCCACCAAAGCCCCACCTGGGCCAGGGGCTCGAAGGGAGGAGATGATAGGGCATCCGGCAGCAGGGGCAGGTCCCAAGCCGGAGCCCTCGGGGTGCTAGGGGGACGCTGCCGTAAAGCCCCTCTTCAGGAAGAGGGACACCAACCTGAGGCACCCCGCCGTGGCGCCGTCGACCCGAACATGTCGGGCAGAAATAGCAGCCACATAAATTCAGAGTGGAGTGAGAACGTCCACTATCTAGAAGGGACTGCCGTCTGGGCAACAGTGTACCTGCTGTCCCAAGGAATATGCATATTCTTGCCCCTCAGTTGGGGTAGAAAGTACGTGAGTGCAAGCTGCACAGCCAGAAGCTCTAGCACGTTGACATGGCGTGCACCCTCCTGGGCAGACCACTGACCCTGAGCGGTCCTGCCCTGCCGCACTGCACCCCACCCTAAGAGACATGCACCTATGGTGACGGTCTCCTGGCGGGATGGGATGGCGCCCATGGGCACGCCCATCAGGAGATAGACCCTGCCCCTCCAGCGTGACAGAGAGTGGAGACAACGCTGCAACGCTCTGACTTTCCTGTGCCTGTGCCACTTGGCATCCAAGAGAAGGCTGATCAGCCACATCTGCATGGGGCACAACGACAGCGGGCCTAAGGGCCCAACGGCTGAGGCAGCCGTCAGTCTGCCCAAGGGCCGGAGGAACTGAATATAAGGCACCCTCTTGCCCGGCCCACGAGGAAGTAGGCATCCCTAAAGTCCACGGTTGCGAACCACTCCCCCTGTGCATGTGCTGCGGTCAGCATATGGAATGGCAGCACCTCAGAGGAATCTGTCGATTCCTCTGAGGTCCAAGAGCAGGTGAAATCCGCCGACTTTCTTGGCCACGAGAAAGTACGCAGAGTAGAACCCCCTGGGCTAAGCAGAGGGTCTACTGGCTCGATTGCCTCCTTGGGCAGAAGGACGGACAACTCTTGGGCTAGAGCTAGGGCATCTGCCGGATCGCTGACGACTGTCATTTTGGCCCGGCCGAAGGCCAGAACTGCGGTTCGTACCCCTGGGTTAAGGTGAAAACCACCCAAGGGCCGGAAGTACAGACAGCCCAGTAGCTGAGCTGCTGCTGGGGGGAGGCCGGTAAGGCTCTGAGGCACGAGGCCGCCTAGAAGGCCGGCAGCCGGGGGCACAACGGATGAGTGGGCCGCTGGGACCTGCGCAGACCACCACTGTAAGCTGGTGGCTGAGTGCGGCTGCTAGAGGGGCCCCTGGGCCTGCTGGGAGTGGGCACAGGCTTATAAAGACCCGAGAGCTGCTGCCTGGTCTGCCTAGCTTGGGCAGCACGCTCCAGTGCCTACAGGGCAGCTGCCCCAAACAGCTCCCCTGACTCGACTGGCACACTACGGAGGACATGTCTCCGACAGTGGTGACTAAGCAGGCCAAACCTGGCGACGAGTCTGCACCATAAGGACATGACTCGTCCCAATTCCCTAGCATTAGGGCAAAGGCTTGCAGTGATGCATCACTGAGGCCCAGCAAAGAAGGCTCAGCCGGAGCCTGCTGCAGAGAGGTAAAGACCGCTAGTATCAGATGGGAGAGGGAGTTCCCGTGCGGCTGCGTCGTAGGCCTTACAGAGCAGCTCGTTTGTGACGCTGCACTGAGGCCGAGGGCGCCTGGCATCCTAGGCCAGAATCGGGGAGGCGATGGCAGGCTCAATGGATGGCAAGCGACCCAGCCCCACCCTCGCCGGATCCTGCATGGCAGCAGAGTGGGAGAGGGCCCTGGTGTGTCTCTAGCATGCATGGAGCTCCCTCAGGTACTCCTCTAAAGGAGGAACAGTGGGAATGAAAGGGGCAGGGTTATGCCTGAAGAAGGCGCTAGCCTGGGTCGGCCTGCGGAACCTGAAGCTGCAAGCGTACCAGGGCCGCACGAATAATGGCCGCCATGGAGCCGTCCTCCGTGCCCTGCAAAGAGCTCTGAGCAGAGGAGTGGGGAGCCTCTTCGGGGGTGAGCGGGGCCCCGCCCCCCCCCTTTCAAGAAGAGGTTCAGCCGGAGCCGCTAGCGACATGGCATCCTCAAGCAGAGGTGTGGCAACCGAAGGCGGGCCAGGCGGCAAGCTAGTAGCCCCCACACCGGCCCCTGGCTGAAGGGCCAACAGGAGCGGCTTTGTCTGCTCCATGATGGCAGCTAACCGATCCACCTTAGGGGACAGCCCACATGAATGAGCCTTTCTGTGGGTAGCCAGATGCAGCGTAGCCGGGAGCGGGTGCGGGAACACAGCCTGCACCAGCTACCTGTTTAACGGAAAGAGTAGAGCGGTGCTGCTACTCGCCGAACAGAAAGAGGGATGTAATTATGCCCACGTTACCGGCAGAGGGAGCGGGAGCGAGAGCGCTGCCTTCACCTAGCTGGATTAATAAACAAGGCAGTCTAGCGTCTACCAGGAGCGGGGGCGAGAACACTGCCTTCACTGGTTAAGTTCGAGACGAATGCCAGATGCAGCGTAACCGGGAGCGGGTGCGGGAACACCGCCTTCACCAGCTACCTGCTGAACAGAAAGAGTAGAGCAATGCTCCTACTCGCCGAATACAAAGAGGGATGTAACTACACCCACGTTACCAGCAGAGGGAGCGGGAGCGAGAGCACTGCCTTCACCTAGCTGGATTAACGAACAAGGCAGTTTAGCGTCTACCAGGAGGGGGGGGCGAGAGCACTGCCTTCACTGGTTAAGTTTGAGACGAATGCCAGATGCAGCGTAACCGGGAGCGGGGTGCGAGAACACAGCCTTCACCAGTTACCTGCTGAACGGAAAGAGTAGAGCAATGCTCCTACTCGCCGAACACGAGAGGGGTGTAATGTCCTACACCCACGTTACTAGCAGAGGGAGCGGGGAGCGAGAGCACTGCCTTCACCTAGCTGAGTAAATGAAAGTGCAAGGCTACTAGCAGAGGGAGCGGGGAGCGAGAGCACTGCCTTCACCTAGCTGAGTAAACGAAGCACGGAGCTACCAGCAGAGGGAGCGGGAGCGAGAGCACTGCCTTCACCTAGCTGGATTAAATAAAGAAGTTCAACAGGACAGCTTAGCCGGGCGGCTGCTGCTAGAATCGAGTACACGTCTACCAGGAGCGGGGGCGAGAACACTGCCTTCACTGGTTGAGTCAGAGACAAATGCCAGATGCAGCGTAACCGGGAGCGGGTGCGGTAACACAGCCTTCACCGGCTACCTGCTGAACGGAAAGAGTAGAGCAATGCTCCTACTCGCCGAACACAGAGAGGGATGTGAATGACCTACACCCACGTTACTAGCAGAGGGAGCGGGAGCGAGAGCACTGCCTACACCTAGCTAGATTAAACGAAGAAGCTTAACAGGGCAGCTTAGCCAGGCAGCTGCTGCTAAGAATCAAGCAGCACGCAGAACACGCCAGATGTTAGCCAAGTGGCCGCTGCTAATAGTCAGTGATATGTTACAGGGCAACGTTACCGGGAGCGGGAGCGAGAGCACTGCCTTCACCAGCTGAGTTAAATAATGAAGCTAAACGGTCCATGCAAGGTGTTAGTCAAGCGGCTGCTGCTAACAACCAAGCGAAATCAAGTCAAAAAACACAATGTTTAAGACCAGATAACTAGCTTCCAAAGAAGAGAACAGAGCTGTAGTTACAGTAGTAACCATGGCCAGCCTACACGGCCTAGAACCGTAGTTACAGTAGTAACTATGGACAGTACTTACACGGCTTAGAACCGTAGTTACAGTAGTAACTATGGCCAGTACTTACACGGCTTAGAACTGTAGTTACAGTAGTAACTATGGCCAGTATTTACGCGGCGTAGAACCGTAGTTACAGTAGTAACCATGGCCAGTACTTACGCGGCTAGAACCGTAGTTACAGTAGTAACTATGGCCAGTACTTACGCGGCTTAGAACCGTAGTTACAGTAGTAACTATGGCCAGTACTTACGCGGCTTAGAACCGTAGTTACAGTAGTAACTATGGCCAGTATTTACACGGCGTAGACCCGTAGTTACAGTAGTAACTATGGCCAATACTTAAACGGCTTAGAACCGTAGCTACAGTAGTAACTATGGCAAAAGTAACCGTGGCCGGTGAATGGCCACACATGCGGAGCACACAGCACACACAGTGAAGATTGTTCTCCGCATCTACCCATCCTAGTGCTAGGAGACTAGCACTAGGAGCGGTAAATACAACAATATAGCGCAACTGCAGTCGCTGAGAATGAAGCTTAACAGTACATGCAAGGTGTTAGCCAAGCCGCTGCTGCTAACAATCCAGCAAGACCAAGTCAAAACCCAATGTTAAGACCAGATAATTAGCTTCTGAGGAATAGAACAGCCTGCAAGAACCATAGGCCATGGTTACAGCAGTAACCATGCCGTAGTTGCATGGCCTAGGACCGTAGTTACAGTAGTAACTCTGGCCAGAACTTACCTTACTCTCTGCACCTAACAAAAAACAGGCAAAATATGGCACTGTTTCTGTACAGTAGTATTTGCCACGACGTTGTCTTTAGACTTTCTCGACGATGTTCGTCGCATGAATAAGCGGCAGCATTAGGGCAATATCTGTGAATTACTCTCACACCCTACACACTACTGAAACCACAATCAGGTCATCTACGATCTACGGAGGCCTGCTCCCACCTGTAGAGTGGCTCCACGCTTCGGGCTAGGGGCCTGCTTTCACCGGGCGTGTGCTGCTGTGCGGAGGAGGATTTGCCGCGGCTGGGGCCTGCTCTCCACCTGTCCTGGTTCTGCTGTTACGGAGGCCTGCTCCCACCTGTCGTGTGTTCCAGTGTCGTGTGCTGCTTGCTGAGGAGACCTCTTACCCCGGGGATACCACGGAGAGACCGGTGCGCTTCCTCGCTGCTGCTTTCGCCTGTCCTTTGCTGCTGTGAGGAGGAGGATTTTTGCCCCGGGAACATCGCGGATATTGTGTGCTGGTCTGGGAGGATGGCCCATATCGTGATTCTGCTGTGCCTGTTAACTGTTCTGGACTATGAGAAGATCTCTAGTCATCCTGAGAAGCCTACTGGATTCAGGTCTGTTCTGCCACCCGCAGTAGGCATCCCCTGCAAAGGGTCGGATGTGTTACACAAACAGTTACCGGTCACCTTGTCGCAGACAATCTGCTCGACAAAATATGTTTGTCTTTTTTGTTTGCCTGCGATGATGGTACTTCAGGACTGCTTCTTAAGCTCAAATCACACTCTCGCAGACTTTTCCGGTGATTCTAAAGTAGATGACAATGTGTGTGTGTCGATTAAGAGGAAAAGATGCCTGTTTTTTTTGTTGTTATTACTGTCAGGAAATGTTCAACCTAACCCTGGTCCGCCCAGTAGTAGTAGTCAGATCGCTACTCCTGCTGATTTTAAAGCTAGATCTGGGTTGGGTTTCATCCACTTGAATGTGCGCAGTCTGTTAGGTAAACTAGATTTTGTCCACATTTGGGCAAGCTCGACTGACGCTGACGTCATTGTGTTATCAGAAACATGGCTAAATAAAACTATTTTGGCCTCTGACATATCCTTAAATGGCTATAATGTGTATCGTACCGACCGGCCTAATAAAGGTGGTGGAGTTGCCATTTATGTTAAGAATAAGTTCAGTGTAACCACATTGATCTCCAAATCTGTCAGTAAGCAATTCGAATTTTTAGCCTTAAATATAGAAGTGGCAAAGGGGCAACAAGTCATGGTGGTGGGGTGTTACAGACCCCCCTCAGCTGTCAAGGACTCCTTGTCTTCACTAGCAAAACTTATATCACAACTAGACTACAAGGAAATAGTGCTACATGGAGATTTTAACTGGGACTGGTTAACTGCAGTATCAGAGGATTTTAAAAACCTTTGTATCTCTCTGAATGTTACTCAGATTGTTGACAGTCCTACTCGCCCTAACGTTAAGTCCCCTAATAAATCATCCCTAATTGATCTCATTCTAACTAATGTTCCCTATAAATACCCATCTGTGGGAGTATTTGCAAATGATGTGAGTGACCACTGTGTTGTAGCCACAATTAGGGACACTAAGGTCCAAAAGGTTAAACCCCGTATTATTATTAAGAGACACATAAAACATTTTGTGGAGCAGGGTTTTGTTCATGATCTGTTTGGGTTTGATTGGGGAAAAATCGATCTGTGTGCTGATGTTGAAACTGCATGGTCTTATTTTTATCTTGGTTTTATGGAAATTATAGATAGACATGCACCCCTACGTACTTTTAGAGTAAAGGGACGAGACAATCCTTGGTTTTCTGCTGAACTGTCCAGTCTCCTACATGAGAGAAACAAGGCCTGGGCAAAGGCTAGGAAATCAGGCTCAGAGGTTGAATGGCTGCGTTTTAGGCAACTAAGAAATAGCTTCACTTCACAGGTCAAAAGTGCTAAGTCGAAGTACTATTTTACCCCATTCACACCAACGGTGTTTCGGGGCCGGTTCGGTGCTGGTGCTTGAAAAGCACCGGGTTTTCCTGTTCACACCGCAGCGGAGCAGCCTCTAAGCTCCGGAATCCGGTTCGTTTCGAGCACCAAAAAGTTGTCCGTGTAGAAGCAAGAACCGCTTACGTCGGAGGGGGGCGAGATTAACCTGAGATAACAGTTAAGGCGAGTACGGCAAATAAAAGTTGTAACCAGCAGTAGTGCTGAGCAAAGTGACTAGAACGCAACCACACACTTGTAAAAAAAAACACGCTTTATAAAGTCAGGCAACACTAACCAGGCTTCGCGTGATTCTGTTTATTTGTACCTTACTTTGACCATCCGGTCGCTGTTATTGATCATTGTGGAGAGCAGGCAGACGTTTTGTTTGTTATTATAGCAGCTATCGGATGGAATCAATACATGGGCTGCACAGGTTGTCATGTCCGACTATCACAAGTAGAATCATAATGAAAAATACGCCGGTAAAAAGTGCCTGTATAAAACGGCTTAGCAAGTAGTCAGTTTAGCTTCGGTTGCTATGCTAACATCACCCATGTTATACCAGAGAAACTTTCATAACAGCGTTGTGATGCCAAACAGCGTCAATTCAGACTGACACACATTCACTTAAGGGGAACTGGGGATATGTAACAGCTGCTTGTGTGACAGTCAGACAGTGAATACTTTAGAACCGTGTGAGCTAACCCGGAGCTAACGGGAGAAAACACTCCCGTTGAAGAGCAGTCAGCACTGCAGCGGTCGGTAAATGCCGCTGAAACACATTAATAAACAATGAACTACGGCACTCTGGAGAAAAGTATAAGGTTGGAGAAGTCGTTATTTAATTTAATCTGGCTTCGTATGATTAAAAGCAACACGATCATCGACCCGACACAGTCCCCGGCCCGTTGTTGTTGTGAGGTGAGCTCCGTTGGGGAGAAACTCAGCGACGTAAACTGTGACGTCATGACGCAGCAGCGGCAGCACCAGTCGGGCTCTGAGCGGTGTGAAAAGAGCCGGCGCTAAACCGAAGAACCGGTTCTGAACCAGAAAAGCTCTAGCACGGAGCTAGAAGGGGAAAAGCCTTGGTGTGAAAGGGGTATCAGTCAGTTACTACAGAAAACCTAAATAATCCTACGAAATTTTGGAAAGCCATAAAATCGCTATCCACCGGTGAGATCCGAAATGAGCTACCTCCGTGCATTACCACAACATCTGGCTCTATATCGGACAGGGCTACTATGTTAAATTGTTTTAATGAGCATTTTGTGTCCTGCGGTTCTATGTTTGATTCTGTGACTAACTCTGCTTCTGTGAACACCACAGTCGGTGACTCTGAACAATGTGGTCTGGAAAACCCTTTCAGTTTTACTCCTTTTACTGTTGATGTTGTTCGTGAAGCTTTAACCAAGTTAGATCCTAAGAAACCGGCCGGCCCGGACAACGTGGAACCTTTCTTTTTAAAGATAGCTGCAGATTTTATTGCTCCACCTCTCACTACTCTTTTTAACCTCTCCCTCAGCACAAACACAATTCCAAAACTGTGGAAGTCAGCGTATGTCCTGCCTTTGCTGAAAGGAGGGGAGGCAACTGTTTTAAATAATTATAGGCCCATCTCTAAATTGTCAGTTCTGGCTAAGGTTCTTGAACGCCTAGTGAGTGAACAGGTAAAGGTGTTTTTTATGTACAAATGACATCCTGTCTAAACATCAGTCAGGCTTCAGAAAGCAACATAGCACCATCACTGCCACAATGAAAGTGGTGAATGATGTGGCGAGTATTTTAGATAATAAGCAGAGCTGTGCAGCTCTATTTATTGACCTTTCCAAAGCGTTTGATACCGTCGATCATCGCATCTTAAAGCAGAGGCTACTCAGTATTGGCTTATCCAGCCATGCAGTGGGGTGGTTTGTGAACTACCTCTCTGAAAGGTCCCAATGTGTTCATTTTGATGGGCTGTCTTCTGAGTGGTTAAACATTACTAATGGTGTTCCTCAAGGTTCTGTTTTAGGTCCACTTTTATTCTCCATCTACATCAATAGTTTAGGTGAAAATGTCGATGGAGCAACCTTACATTTTTATGCGGACGATACCGTTATGTACTGTGCATGTCCCTCCATTAAGGAGGCTGTTGTTGAATTGCAAACTGCTTTTAACATTATTCAGACTCAGCTCTCTGAACTAAAGCTTCTTTTAAATGTTGATAAAACCAAGGTAATGCTCTTTTCAAAAGCCAAAAAGACACCAGAGCCTGTTTTAGATATTTTAACTACGCAAGGAATAAAACTTGAAGTGGTTGCCTGTTACAAATACCTTGGTATCTGGCTTGATGATTGTCTCACTTTTAAACGTCATGTCAATAACCTGCTTAAAAAACTGAGGGTTAGACTAGGTTTCTTCTACAGGAACAAGTCCTGTTTCTCACTCGAGGCCAGAAAAAGGCTAGTCACTGTGACCTTTTTACCTGTGCTGGACTATGGTGATCTGATTTATATGAATGCACCTGCCAATTGCCTGGTCAAGTTAGATGCTGCGTATCACAGTGCACTGAGATTTGTGACAAACTGTAAAGCATTAACTCATCACTGTACCCTGTATGCAAGGGCTGGTCTGCCTTCACTAACTGTACGGAGGCTCAGTCACTGGTACATTTTTATATATAAAGCCATGTTAGGGAAACTTCCATCCTACATCTGCTCCCTGATCTCACGGCGAATTGTAAGTGGCTACTGCCTGAGATCGCATGCTGTGGTTTTATTAAATGTGCCAACTGCTAGGACTGTCTTAGGGAAAATAGCATTTAGATGCGCAGCTCCACTGTCCTGGAATAGTCTGCAATTAAAATGGAAACTGAGCAATCTGTTGCCACTAAATGTTTTTAAAGCTCGGTTGGATGCTACTGAATCGGAAGCTGTTGGTACCTGTGCATGTGGATAGTATGTAATTTGTAATCCCTGTAATGCTACTGTATGATGTCCTTTTGTTGTTCTGTTTATGTTTTTAATGTTTCATGTGGAACCTACTTGAGCAGGTCTCCCTTGAAAAAGAGGTCAATGATCTCAATGGGATACAACCTGAATAAATAAAGGTTTGAAATGAAATGAAATGAACTGTGGGCTTTCCATACAAATTAAATGAGACGCAGCGAAAGCTGGGAACTCAAATGCTAAAGATAGCTCGGGCACAACGCCACAAGCAGAACTTTCAAAAGAGCATCATAAGGGCAACTTTATGGGAGAGGAGGCGAGAACACTGTCGTCACCAGAAAGTAGCCCGACAATAACAAGACAGCAATCAGGACAACTTAGCTGGGAGAGGGTGCGGGAACACAACCATCACCACAAGTTGACACGAACCTGTCCGTCGAGGCTCTGCACGGCGCACAGCCGGCCACAGCTCCTGGAGGACGCGTTAACAACCCGTAGCTCCGACTATCAGTCGCGAAGCTCCCCGCGGCCAGCTGTATGCAGAGAAATCCCTCAGATCAAACGCTCAAACCTGAACGCTGTAGGCTGCAAGAATGCAGCCACGGTACTCTCGCGCAGCGAGAAGATGAGAGGAACAGATCCTCTGACGACACCGGCTGCTATAGCCGGTGTCACGTGGGTCACAGGTGACTTTGTTGTTATTGGTACTCGAGCTGCGCATGCGCACGATGGACATATCCAGTGCTAAAAGCACCGCCTCTGGCGGTCAGTAGGGACGAAATAGAACTGCCGAACATAGGAACTGGGTACAGTACCTTCTCCCAGACACAAATACTCAAATAAAATAGTTTACTTTATCAGCATTGGTGTTACCAATGCTTACTATTTATTTGATACCAATTTGGTAATACAATTAATAAAAAGAACACGGTTTGGGTTCGTTCTTCAGATATGACTGTGACGTTAACGTGTAACCTCAATAAATGAACTCAAGCTCAACCAACCATATTGTAATATCTAAGTAATCATCTTGAAATATGACATTAATATTTGTAATATACACACATCTTATTGTGAGGTTAATTTCACTACGCTGCTCTTCAACACTACTTTGACGTTAGCTTGTCTACATAATCGAGCATAGCAAATTTAAATTAACCTTAGAAATGCATAAAGTTACCTACCTAATAAAATCTCTCTAATTTACAAGGATGACCTTATTTTACCAACCTCAAACAGAAGCCGTTTATTCTACAGTACATTATCCAGCTTAATGCTTAACACTTCTCTATTACGTTTTAACTTGGAGGCTACGATTAGCATCGTTAGCACAGATGTAGCTACCACTTGCTACATGCTAACCCAAGCCTTAACATTCATAAACGTTAGCTGACTAAAAACATAAGCAACACATAAATAAAGTACTCGATTTTCACTTACCGTAAAACTGCATTGATGCACCGTCTGTTTTAATCGCGGAGCAAGTCACAACAGTCCGATATAAGCATGAAGAATAGTCCACAAGGCACCAGCACAACAAACACGGCAGAGTTCAAGTTATGTTCCCCGGATGAGCTGAGCAGGCAGAGCCCCTGTAGCATCACGGAGCTGCTAGCAGAGAGACAGGAAGCTAACAACAGCAGTCACTGGACAGACCTGTCACTCAATGTGACCACGCTCTAATTTATGCATAACTTTAAGGCTTAATATAACTTAAACAAATTATAAATGGTTGTAACTCATTAATAAATGGGAATGTGTTTTACACTTTACAAGGCTCCCTTTTGGCAGTTATAAATGTTAGTAACTCGTGAAAAAATTGTGATTTGTTTTACAATATGCTTCCTTTTGGCAGTTATAAATGTTAGTAACTCATAAATAAATGGTGATTTGTTTTACAATAAGGCTCCCTTTTGGCAGTTATAAATGTTAGTAACTCGTAAATAAATGGTCATAAAGAGATGCCAAGAAACATCAAGATGGAAGGGGGGGGAATCAACTCAGTGAACAACAAATACCAAGGATGTTGGCTGATGAAGAAGACAAAGTAAGCTAGGTAGCCAATATGGCTTAGTCATCTTGCCAAATAGTGAGCCTGTGTTGATGTATGAAAACTATGTTAGAACTGGTTTATAAATGGTTCTTAATGATTAATAAAGTGTTTACAACCTAATTAATACCATAATTATTAACCCTTTATGAATCCTTTATAAGGGTAGTCTTATTGTAAAGTGGTACCGCCTAACGTTAGCTTTTTACTTCTGACATAAACATTTGTTTGCAATAATTTCTGTAAATGTAAGAATTCTCTGCAATATCCCAAAACAGTCCCATTTTCAAAAACGATTTATTCTAATGAAATCCTTTTCTATTGGTTGGATACATGTTCACAGCACCACACACAGTGAAATGTAGTCCCTGCATTTAATCCATCCTCGTATTTGGAGCAGTGGGCAATATCTACAGGGTGTTGGTTTGATGCCTTGCTCAAGGGCATGCTTAACACCCTCAGACAACCTTATGAGCTTTGGTCACAAGCTTTAGTAAAAACCTGCTGTTACACATAGGGAGGTTTCATCTTCACAGGCATCATTTGAGATGAAGATGTTTGCTGTCTCCTTGAAGTTATTAAAGGGCCCATGTCATGGCCATTTCCACTGATCATAATTACATTGTTGAGGTATACTAAAATAGATTTATACTGTGCAATTTTCCAAACTCACATTGGTTTCGCATACAGCATCTCTGTCAAGCATGTGTATTCAGCAGTATTCACTTTCTCCACTAAACGACTCGTTGGAGCTCTTGCCCCCCCCTCCCTGTGAGCCTAGTGTGCTCCGATTGGTCAGCTCGGCCACTCGTTCTGATTAGTCAACCACCAGAGAGGCTGCGCCCATGTCAGTGCTTTTCCCGGCTGCTCTCAGCGTAACATCAGTCTTATCATGGCGTCGGTACAGCGGTATATTTTATATACATATATATTTTTAACTGTTGTTATAGAAGAGTGTGACGGCCCCAGGGCCTTTGTCTTACGATGGGGTGGAGCTGAAGAGGCTAATCAGCACAATCACGGACACCTCCGGACACAGTCTCTCTCCAAAGCGGCTGCAGGAAGACTAACTCTGCGATCCTCTCAACCACCTATCTTTGCATTTACCACAATAAATGTGCCGTGGTTTTGTAAACTCGTGTATGTCTCCTTGTCTTTCCGTTGTGGCCTACGAGCTACTCTCATAACAAAGAGTAAGTTATTTTTACCCGTTATAAACTACTACTGTTTGATGAGAAATCAAATCATGGTTTGCTATATATGAATTCAGGGAAGAAAGGATAGGCCTACTAAGTATTTCCATTAAACTTTATTTTTAGAAATGTACAAAATGAACATAAATATACATATATACACACGGTATATCATTCATTCCTCCTCCTCGCATCTTGCCTGCGCACAGTCGGTGCGGTGCCTTTTAGCACCCTCAGTAGTAGTAGAATCCCTTCCCCGTCATGGATTGTCCGCCAGGATCTGGCTGGACGAAATCAAATGCAAATCACAAAATATTAGAGAAACTTAGTTGTTTTAGATTAGTTAGTAGTAGTTGTGTAATGAACAGCTTGCCTGCTAATATGCTAACCTAGCTTTGTTTACCTTGGTAGCTAACACGATATGAACGTTAGCTTGGAGGAAAGGCAACTATAATGCAGTGTAATAAACTACTATGAACAAAAGCTAGTGGTTCATATTAGGCTAGCAATAACGTGTTTATAATTGCAATCGTATACGGGTATTCTGCTACCATACAATGTAACTTGCATGAATACATTGTTTTGCGCTAGCATACAGCTAGCCTCGTTAGCTACATGCAGTATATGTACGGTCACAATGTACGGTAAATCACAGTACAGTATACTGTATGAGTATTCCGTGTGTGTGACTGCAGACATTCTCCTGCCATGACAAACATGTAAGGCCATCTGCTGACATTGTAGTTGATATATTTAAACGCTAGCAACGTAGCATCACAAAAATGTTTTTCTGACCGAAACTAGCTCTAGCTCCGTGTGTTAGATCGCTACGCCAGCTATAATGTAATTACGTTTCGCGACTGACCGGCAAATCACCTGGAGTATACTGTCAATAGGTATTTTGTGTGTGAATGCAGACATTCTCCTGCTATGAGATACATGTATGCAAGGCCATCTGCTGATATTAGAGTTGATATATGGAAACTCTAGCAACTTAGTTAGCACTGTGTCAATGGCTTAGCAGTCCAACACAGTTTACACATTTAAACAGTCTTGTTTGATAAATACACAAATAACAATGCAAACTTACAGGTTGTATACCCAGATCTTCCCCTGCTCCAAACGGTCCAAACAAGCTGTGCATATCCGGCCTCAAACTGGGCAATGTTTTGGAAGCTTTCGTCTGTGAAATGCCGGTTCTTCGAACCTCTGGAGGAGGAACACGCCGCTGCTGGTGTGGCCATAGCTCTTCGGGATTGGTCCATTTCGTTCCGGGTACCGCATGACATCATGCGGTACCCGGAAGAATCAAATGGGCAGTGACGTATCTCCAACGAGGCGTTTTGGGGAGGTATTTTCTGTGTTAGAGTTTTACTCGCTACAGGGTGTACTTTGAGGGTTTTGACTCTGCACACCGTTTACATGCATAAAAACCTTCATAACACACAAGGGGACGGGTAATAACCGGAAAAGCATGACATGGGAGCTTTAAATGTTTGTTCAGGGCAAAACCACAGATTCAGTCCAACATGTTACAGACTGATCACTCTGCTGCTCTTTGCTGGACACACATTATGTAAGTGGAAGAGCCTGGAACAGTCTGAAGATATTGGGTTTAAACATGAATTTATTACCGGGTAAATAGAGACTCCTAGTGGAGGACAAATAGCTGTGAAGATGCTGGATTATAGGTAAATTATGTTTGATTTGCGTCCAGCATGGCTCTAGAGATGGTTGAATATTGGTTTATCGTTCCAACACTCTGGTTCTGACCGAAATATCTCAAAAAAACATTTCATGTCTTGGCATGAAATGTGGGTACAATCAATAATGTTCCCCTCAGGATAAATTATAAAACTTTGATAAACATTCATAACCAGATCAAACTTTCCAACATATTTTTTTATGGTCAATTACCTGTAGTGGTCGTTGGACGCGGGGGATCGCCGTTCCCCCACTTATTTGGAGCCCCCACTTTTTTGAAGCATGATTGCTTGGGATTGCTTGGGATGACCTAATTAAAATAGCGTCCACCCAGTAAAAGAATCCCCACTACACCACTGATTACCTGCAAAATGAATGACATTCCCATCAGCCTCAGCTTGCTTTTTGTTAAGTGCTATATTACAACCCAGTCTCACGGCATTTCGTGTTATAGTCACGACATTTAATCTATTGATTCGTGTTCACCAACACGATTTTCCCCTTTTTTTCATGTCACACAGAACGATTTTAAAAGCAATGTATTTCTATTGGTAGTATGTTTCGTGCCTGCACCACGTCTTTTTGTCCAGTCGGGTCTTGGAAGACCGGAAGCTGTGTGGTTCATAAAAACATTTTCTTACTCAATATCAAGCCACGATTATTGTTTTTATTTTAAATTGTATAATGTCTCACTTTTTTTGCCGTCCGTGTGGAAAATAAATGGGGCTCAGAATACTGAAATCAGTATTTTTAAAATCTTTTTTTCCTTCTAATTTGTTATTCTTTTCTAAATAACACACTGTTATTTACTCAACAATAACACACAATTATCCTTGTTTTTATTTATTTGTTTAATTCTATAATATCGGGCTTTTTTGCCGTCCGTCAGGAACTGAATTTCAAAATAAAGTCACAGGAAACAGACGTAGGCGATACACACCCACTGAACTGATTACCCAAGATCCTCAGCTATGGTTGAAGCTCGGTGATTGGATGTTTTAGCCGCAATGCACGTTGGGATATGGTGTTAATGCGATATTAAATAACTATCAACAGAATTGCGTTGCCAGGCAACAGCTTGGGGTGAAAACAGTATTTCCGGTCTCGAAGTTTGCATAGTAATCTGCAGTACTCATCAACTAAAAACATCAGTTTATCCTTGTTAATTACACAACATTGATTGGTTTAAATTGTGTACAATGCTTTTGTGTTTTCCCCCTTCGATTCGGAGAAACAAATAGTTTTTTCGCAGTTTAGGATGGCCGAAGACACTACACTACCCATAATCCTCAGCTATCATTTGGGACTACAATCCCTTTGCTTGACAAACCCCGTGATTAATCTTCAAGCTCTGTGATTGGATGTTGGAGTGGCAGTGTGCCAAAGTTACGCCGAGCGTCAAACAGCTCGATGAAATGGAATGAAACCACGGCAGACTATCCAAAACTGGACTTGAACGGGTCCAACCTTGGTATTTTCACTCCACTACATTTATTTTAGTTACTTTACAGATTCTGATTAATGATGTGAAATATAAACAGCCCTTAAATCAGACTTTAGTTACACCTGAGTAAAATTCAGGGAAGGTGATTGTCAAGTGCCAACAATCAGGCGAGATATTTGATAGTTGGTAGTTGAGAAGACTAAACATTTATCTGCAGATCCCTATAAAGTATATTCATTAGTTATTCTTTAATGGTTAATTTAAAACTGTATATAATGGCTATTTTGCACATCCCTTTCAAGATTTCAAGATTTTCTAAGTTTTATTGACATATCATATACACAACTACGGTGTGGTTATGCAATGAATGAAAAACTTGGGTCACAGGTTCCTCAACAAGACATCTATCAATATGTGTGTATACCTCCACCATTATACTGTCATATTCTGCACATTTCTTATACTATCTACATACATCTTATAAGAGTATAATTCATATGTATAATATCAGTTAAAATAAGTGCTTCAACATAGTTAACATTGCAGGAAAGCAATATATTAGACGTTAAGTACTTTGTCAGGCTTAATATGTATCTGTAGATACCCCCAAAGCTTTTTTCTTATTTAAAAGAAGACCTTAACCTAAAGTATTCTTTAATGTGTTAATAAAGGTTAATTAGTTTGTCTGTTTTGCACATCCTCCTATTAATATCTTTGTACATCCGGCACTAAACTGTTTTATTGTAGAGATCACTTACAGTATCCTCTTGATATTTTATATTCTGTATTTCTATCATTGACCTTCTACTCTTAATATTTGTTTCATCGAATATAACATATTCAACAACAAATTAAATAACGTGCTTTAACCACTAGGCGGTGCGGGTTAAAAAACTGTCAAGTTTAAGGTGTTAACACAACAAATTATACTTGTTATTATTAGTGTAGGACACTTATGTATGTATAACATCTGAAGATATGTAGTTTTATTCATGTTTTCACATAACTTTACAGGATATTGCTATAATATTTCACATATTGTAGTTCTACACATTAATATCTGATTTGTAAAACATCACAGACAGAAAGGTATATCCGTCATTTAATGGTAAGCTATTGCAATTCTGATTCCATAGATGTGTCTCCCATCACCCAAAACCCCTGACTATTCTCTCAACTCAGTATTTACATTCTTATATTCAAAGAAAATCAGTAATATCTTTAAAAACTACAAGTCCCTGCCTATCAGCTGTGCACCGCAACCTATCTACCAATTGGATCAAATATAAAAGTCAGCCGAATTACTATAGATACTTTTCATATCACATAAACACCATATCCCAACGTGCATTGCGGCTAAAACATCCAATCACAGAGCTTCAACCATAGCTGAGGATCTTGGGTAATCAGTTCAGTGGGTGTGTATAGAGTGGCGAAGTCACGCCCATCTACTTCCGCCGCATGGGACCTTATTTCGGAAAAATAATGTATTGAAGTCAATGGAGAGAGAGAACTTATCTTTCGATCCCGTTTGAATTGTGCCATGAATTACACATATGATGTTTGTCAATCTTAAAAAATCATTTCCATGTCAAAAAACTCACAGTTTGTCGTAAAACTGTTGAAATATAAGACTATGAAAAATACGCAACTAGAATGACTACAAATCCCAGAGTCGCGTAAGTGATGTCACAATTGAGACACTAAGAGATAGCTAAGATCAGCTAGATAGATAGATTCTATATATATGGCGCTGGCTAAGATAAGATAACTTTAACAAGATGCCTGTGTGCTTAGTACCAGGTTGTTATTATACCAGCAATGGGTCTTGCTCGTTCTTTCGCTTCCCGTCTGATGAAAGGACCAGGAGTGTGTGGATCAAGCTAGCTAGTAGCTAGCACGTTAGTTAGCATTACAGCCTTGTCATTTTTATTAGCCTTAACATGAAGTAACATTAAGTAACCCAAAATGTTAAACAGTAAGAGTAGTAGTCATATTTCGTGAACCCTTTGAAGAGTACTGTCACCGGTGTGGTCATTCTATAATACACAATTTAAGCCCGGGGGAGAAATGCTAACGCTAACGCTAGCGATCTTCTCTACTTCATGCTATCTGCACAAATGGTTGACATTAAACATTAAAACGACCAGGCAGTTCAGAGAGAATCAAAGGAAGGCAGGCAGGCAGCTTTGCATGACTTTCTTCAGGACGTGTTTCATTGTGGTGATAGTGAGGGTAGTCAATCGTTTTGTTGACAAGACAGTAGTGACGGCCATCTTGGTGACGTGTGTTGTTGACCAGAGATGTAGTTCATTGAGCGTTTCACACAAACAAATGTGTTACTTCACAGTTTTACGACACATTTTTTTTTTTTTTACTTGCAAAATTATCTTTTAAATTGACAAACATCATATGTGTAATTCGTGGCACAATTCAAACGGGATCGAAAGATAATCTTTCTCTCTCCATTGACTTCAATACATAATTTTTCCGAAATAAGGTCCCATGGAGGTCCACCGGAAGGGGAGGGACCTCGCCACTCTATCGCCTACGTCTGTTTCCTGTGACTTTATTTTGAAATTCAGTTCCTGACGGACGGCAAAAAAGCCCGATATTATAGAATTAAACAAATAAATAAAAACAAGAATAATTATGTGTTATTGTTGAGTAAATAACAGTGTGTTATTCAGAAAAGAATAACAAATTAGAAGGAAAAAAAGATTTTAAAAATACTGATTTCAGTATTCTGAGCCCCATTTATTTTCCTCACGGACGGCAAAAAAAGTGAGACATTATACAATTTAAAATAAAAACAATAATCGTGGCTTGATATTGAGTAAGAAAATGTTTTTATGAACCACACAGCTTCCGGTCTTCCAAGACCCGACCAGACAAAAAGACGTGGTGCAGGCACGAAACATACTACCAATAGAAATACATTGCTTTTAAAATCGTTCTGTGTGACACGAAAAAAAGGGGGAAATCGTGTTGGTGAACACGAATCAATAGATTAAATGTCGTGACTATAACACAAAATGCCGTGAGACTGGGTTTTATATTAGCATGCTTACGCCGGGGACTAAGTGTCTACGACTACGTGTTTCTTTTTTATGTTTGAACCATGTCAAAACCTTGTGAAAACAGTACAAAGAGGACCAGCTGACACACACACACACACACACACACATGTTTCTGACATGTCTGTTGTGTCTCACAGGCTACAGTCCATCCTTCCAGCCCAGCGTCTCCTCCCCACCTGAGGTGCATGATTCTGGGCTACAGGAGCACCGTGTAGCCCCCGTCCTGGAGGTGAGGATGGACAAAAGATTTGGATACTGACATATTACTGTTAATGTCTTCCTATTTAATTTGTTAGGGTTGGATATTTTCTCAGTAGTTATAAGTATAACAGTCTGTTCCATAACAAATATATTACAAAAAATGAAGATTAGATAGAACATTTAAAAAACTTCACGCACAACCGTCCAGATTTGATTACCTTATTATGACAGAAGTTAAAAGCCCCATAAAGTCATCCTTTTACTGTTTGACATTTTCACTTATTATTGGGTCACGGAAATAAGGCACTTAATATTATCATTGGTGCAGTAACCATTCATATCCTTAACTTAAATGTAACGTAGAATTATTAATACAACAATATCATAATACTCTGTTACAAATTTGATGTTGTAATTTTAATCAGGAAATTGTACTACGTTTTTAAAAGTAAAAACAATGTTTCCTGTGACTGATACACTTTTATATGTTATATCATTACATTATTATTATTATTATTTTAACTACATTATTATCTATTATAGCAGATAGAGTCAGAATAAAAAGTAATTATCAGCTCCATTTTGTCTTTAATTAGATCGCAGTAAATCAGGTCCAGTAATCCACAGGGCTCACCTGCTAATCTTGCAGTGAATAATTAAATTAGTGTTTAAACCCTTTATGGGATTAGTGGCCCCTCTTTGTTTCATGTGAGCAAATGGGGATAAGAGACACAGAGAAGACTTGTTAAGTTTCTCTTTAACCCTCTATAAATTAATGACAGTTTACGCAAGTCATTGGGTCTTTTCATGTTAATAGCCATTATAAACTTTCTAATTTTACTACTATTCCTGCCAGTAGTATGTTTGTACACTACTGTGATTATCACTAGTGCTTCTATCATTATACGGGGCTATATTCCTACCAGTATTATTAATGCTACTACTTAAGCTATTATACTGGCGTGGAAAAAGTAATCAGATATTCTACATAAAAACCGGAAAAATGCTACCTGAATTACTTAAATATAAAGTACATGTAGTATACTTACTACTTACTACTTTTTATATATATAAATCAATAGACAGAGATATTTTTTACAAATAAAAACTGGATCCAAGTTGAATCTGAAGTGTTTGGTTGGAATACCAAACAGATCATTGTAGCATGCCATTGTCATGCCCTCTGTTTCAGCCCTGTTTCAAAAGAGCTGATTCTGTGTCTGTAGCTTTAAATGCTAATGAGCTGCTGCTGGCCACGCCCCTCTGTGACGTGATTGGTTTAAAAAAAAAAATGTTGCTCTAGGAGGAGATTCAGGGTTGGTTATTGGCTAATGGTTGCACAACCCAAAAAAACAATGTGACATCACAAAGTGGCCAAAATGTGATCAGCTCATTTTCAGACCAGATCAGAGCAAACAGAGAGAGAGAAACTTTTTTCCTGAAACTTCCGAATCTTAACATACTGGGGACACTTATTTATGTGGATTTTGCATAATAGGTAACCTTTAAATGGACGAGACACTTTTTGTTTTCTGGTTACATGGTGGAAGGTCCACAGTTTTCCGACCACATTATTAGACATATTATTCTATAATACAGTAGATCACATTATTTGGCACCTTGTTCTAAGTACTTTTGGCGCACCTTTTAGTGCATTATTGTCAACATATTTCTGAGGATTGCCTGATCAGGATAATGATATTTTTGGGATTTTGGATATATATTTTTTTTCTGGAAAGAGATCTGGAGTTCATCGTTTGATAAGTCATATTTTTTCAAGTGGAACCAAACAACATCTCTGTGCGTGCTTTTTGAAAATGTGTATCAGACTCCGTCACCTCACCTCATGTGGCTTCAGGAAGTTTAAACCCCAGAAACAGCCTTCCAGTGGAAATGACATATTTGACTGTCACCTCCTCTTGTGTCTCCCTTTACCTGACGTCTCCCCTACAGGTGGATCCGTTAGAGAGAGAGCTGTGGGAGGCAGAGGGGGAGGAAGGCGGTCATTCAAGTGGCTACGGAGTCCTTCTCTCCTCCATCATTACGACTACTACTACTTCTACTACTACTACTGCTGCTGCTGGTGGAGACGCTGCAGGAACATCCACCCCTGAGACGGACACAGGCACAGACTTTGGGCTGCTGGGAAGCTACACAAGAGGTATACAAAACAAAGCCAATATTGATGGACTTAGTTTGATATTGTTTGAAATATCTAAATATATGGTATGGATTGCCATGAAATCTTGTACATACATTCATATAACCCTTAGCATTCATTCTAATGAAAGTGGGGGTCCTTTAAATGTTACTCTGGTGTCACGATGAGGTGAAGATATTTGGATTTAAATCTAATATCTCATCTACTAATTGGTGGATGTCATGAATTTTGATTCATGTTGGCACCACAATGAATTGTAATAACTTTCCTACAGTGAGTACCAGTAGTAATACTAGTGCATACATACTCTGAACAAAAGTAAAAGCATCAACATGTTCTTAAATAAATAATAAGTTGAATAAAAAAAACTATTTCTGTTTGAAAAATGTCGGGTCTGTGCAGTGTATGGGTTTCACACTACTGACGTTAGATCGTTGGTCTGCTGTTAAGCTGTGATGATTAGTCGTCTAATTATTCAGTAGATCGACAGAGAAATAAACAACAAATGTTTGGATAATTAATTTAAAAAGAAAAGTCAGAAAAATGCTGTTTTTAAGCCTCTGAAACATTGACCATTTTAGATTTTCTCAAATTTGTATCATATTAAACTAGATATCTTTGGAATTATAGCCCCAATGGTAATCGAGAGCATAATTTGCAGATTAAATGATAATGAAAAGAATCATTAATTCAGCTGCTGCTTTTCCCTACTCTACCGTGAGCTGAAATCAAACGTAAGACGATATTAAGACACTGACAAACTGCTTCCCAACAGAAAACAAAGACCATTGTTTTTTGTCTTCACATACAGTATTTTCTCTTGTTGTAGACTGGATTCTTGTCTATGATTAAACAAAAAATGTTTACTAAGGCTTCACAGCTTTCCCGTGTTTTGTATTGGTCTGTATAATGTATAAATGTTATCAAGTTGTGAAAAAGGGTCTTACATTTTCTTTTATCTGCCAACTCATTTCTAATGAAAATAATACTTTGTGGCATGCCTATCATTGTTCTGCATTTTAACTCCACCTACATGAGATTAAAGAAGATGAAGATGAAGTCTCTGCTGCTTGTTGTCTTTCCCCTGGTTAGTCTCTGTAGAGGAGACAGAGGATGAAGAGACAGAGAGGGAGGAAGAGGAAGAAACGGAGCTTGCACACAAAGGCCTTTTTACCCAGAATCTAACAGCAGCAGAGGTTGGCATGGCTCCCAGCAGAGAGCCTCTGCAGCCCAGCGTGGAGGAAGAGAAGGAACACCAGTCACAAGGTGAGCAACAGCCTGTTTGTGTCTCTTTCTTTTGAAATCAAGCGCCCACTTTCAAAGAAAGTACTGAGAATTTCAATGGCTAATCTTAAAGAAGACTTATTATGGTCATTTGCAAATTATTTTTCTGTATTTGTGCCTGTGACATGTTTCCATGCTTTAATGTTCAAAAAGCTCTTTATTTTTCTCATACTGCCTGTGCTGCAGCACCTCTTTTCACCCTCTGTCTGACACCAGAGCCAAGTCTGCTCTGATTGGTTAGCTGGCCAGATCTGTTGTGATTGGTCAACCTCTAAGAGATGTCCCGCCCCTTAGCCTTTCACGTACAATGTGTTGGAGCGCTAGCCAATAGAAGAGTGTTACATAGTGATGTCACTATGTTACAGTAAACAAAGGAGTCCAATGGAGGCGTTTCAGGCAGGGGGGAAGTGTGTGGGAGAGAAACTCCCTCTGGAGGGAACACAGAGATTTGAGCCTTTGCAGACCATTTACATGCACACAAACCTATAGAACACACTTCAGGATAGGGAAACCCCAAAAAGCATTATCGGGCCTGTTTACCTGTTTTAATGTTTTAATTAAAGGGTGGGTTGAATAAATGCATTATAAATGGATTATTCTGGTTATCCCGATTAAGGGGGCATACTGCCAGACAGAAGCGACGAGATGAAGGAGGAGGAATGGAGAAAAATGAAGGAGGAAGAGGAGGGAACAAGCAACAGACACATGGTCCCGCTCACCACAGACTGGGATTTACTGGAGAAGACCACTGTCCTGCCGACCCAGAGGTCAGATGTCAGGGGGGGCGGGGTCACAGAGGTCCACGATGTGTATGAGATGGAGGAAGCACGGCAGGTTTGTTCAAATCTAAATCTGTCTCTGTTCTAACCTTTATTAATGAATTCATTCATATTGATATTACTGTTGTTTAAAGGTGGTGTGTTTGGAGTGGAGCGAGCTGGTCGGACGTGGGTACGTCGTCCTCAACATGACGCAAAACCTAAACTGTGTAAGTACACGGGGGAAATATTTAGATAAAAGGTTTCAACAATACAAGATTCATTTGTGATATTGATGGGATTTTATTTAATATTCAACGTGGTGGAATGTACAGTAAAAAGCATTTATACTCAAGTACAAGTTTGAGGTACTCTTACTTCACTTACATATTTCTATTTGATGCATCCTCGAAGAGGGAAATGTTACAATGATGGGTAATGAGATGAGAAATAATTTATAACATTTAGCATTTCAAAAATAGAGTTGAAATGTCGTGAAAAGTTTAACTCCATTTTTCTCCCACGCTGTCAGACAGACAGTGAACTGGAGTTTTCAAGTGAGAGAGGAAGGTACCTTAATCATAATGTCTGTCGTCATGGCAATAACACAAACCCTCACCACCACCGTACTGACCTTATAGTTGCTATGGCACCACTGATGTGCTCCTGTTTTCCTGCACCTATTTTTTTAAAGAAGTTGTCTTTATATTGGTACTTTGTCTGTGAATATATTCTATGTGTTCATAGTGATATTTGTGCGTAGAAAGAGAAAGCTAGAGAAATAGATGTTATAACTTTGTTATGTTTACATATTTCTTTACAACAACATAATATATGAATGATTATTTGATTGAATTAAAGGCAGAAAACTGAACTGTAATTTGTAAATGTCTACTTCAAATCAAGCTGTTGCTTGTGGTATAAAGGTGTGTGTGTGTGTGTGTGTGTGTGTGTGTGTGTGTGTGTGTGTGTGTGTGTGTGTGTGGTGTGTGTGTGTGTGTGTGTGTGTGTGTGTGTGTGTGTGTGTGTGTGTGTGTGTGTGTGTGTGTGTGTGTGTGTGTGTGTGTGTGTGTGTGTGTGTGTGTGTGTGTGTGTGTGTTACAGGAGGAGTTTCGCGTGGACCAGGGTGTACGGTTGTTGAAGGTCATGGAGCGCGTGTTCGCTCGGAGAATGAACAGCCCAGAGGGATCATGGTTAATCTCTCTCAGCAAACCTACACACCAGCAACACCAGCTGCTGATGAACGTGGCGTCTGACCGCGGTAAGCACACACACACACACACACACACACATATTCATGCACATTTTTGTGCAGAAAGCAAGAGGTACTTCGATTGCTATTCACATTCACATTTTCAGTTTTTTATTTTAAAGTACATAATTAAGTAAAAGGTGCTCTGATTTTAACGGTGCTGTGAGTGCTTCTTAACACATTCACATGCTTACAATATACAGTATATATTTTAAAATATGTTAACATTGTTCCACGTATTGCGTCCTCCAGGAGTGATAGCCACCAAGGATGTGCTGGGCATGCTGGGAGAAATCAGGAAACATTTGAATAAGGTACACAGGCCAGTAACGTCTTTTGATATGTACTACTGTCTGTGTATTGCAAAGCCCAAACAATTGTCACAATAAATGAAAGTAAGCAATTACAAGATTTCTGCTCATATAGAACACATTGTGATTTCAACCTGTTTAAGCATGTTGAATTTCAAGCTTAATCACAATAAGTAGGTATGGACTTTTTGTGTTTGTGCATAAAAAAACATTGTAAGGGAAAGAAAAAAACATGAGACATGAATCATAAATATAAAATAGAAATATTTTCCTCAAGGATGGAACTCAAAGAATGTGAACCTCTGCCAACGCTGTTTGCATTAGTAAAACAAATATTTTCCAACTTAAAAAATGTATGGATTGTAGCTTGGCCCATGCTACACCCTTCCAAAAATAAAATGTATCCAATGTAAGTGTTAAAATTGATAAGAGCTGAATACTGTTTAAAAAAAGGTAATTCAAATCGAAAACATATTGAGAAATGTGCAGAAGTTTTCAGCATTTTGCACAGATAACAATTTATGAAAAAAGTGTCTTATTTATGTAAACATCGTGTGTGTGTGTGTGTGTGTGTGTGTGTGTGTGTGTGTGTGTGTGTGTGTGTGTGTGTGTGTGTGTGTGTGTGTGTGTGTGTGTGTGTGTGTGTGTGTGTGATCAGCTGGGCATCCAGAACTACAGCTCGGCCAGCAGCTGCCCGTCTCGCCCCAGTCAGACACGCAGCGACTACGGGAAGCTGTTCGTGGTTCTGGTGATCATCGGCTCCATCTGCATGGTCATCATCACATCTGGATTCATTTACATCTGCTGGCAGAGAAGACTGCCTGCAACCAAGACCACGGTGAGTTAACATTCAGGCGGGAAATGTGAATAGCACATTTACTAAAGTACTTTGAGGCAATTGTTTTTTGGTATTGAGTATCTCCATTTATTTATCTTTTAATTTCATAACTCAATGCAACATATAATTTAACTAATACATTACAATATGTTACAACAAGTTAACCTAGGCAGCAGTATATATTGTACCTAAAAACTGCTTCTACCTTTACCAGCTGCAACATTAAAGTGATAAACACATAAATGAATTAATAATTATAATCCAGTATTGTAATTATTATTCTGAAACATAATGTCCCCCTCATTAATTTGCTCATGGCTCCCAAATACAAGAAATGAAACAAAAATAGGTCAAGATTATAATTGACTATTTCCCCCACTGTCACCAAAATAAGTATTTAACACATTTTTTACAAGGAACATATCATCCTAACACGTTGACACAATAATCGCATTTTGTCTGATTTGCCTTGCACAGCAACATATTCTCATGAGATCTGGCAACAAAAAGCATTAACGTTAGTCAAACTTTGTAAAAATGTTGAACTAACGTTAGTCAAACTTTGTAAAAATGTTGAACTAACGTTAGTCAAACTTTGTAAAAATGTTGAACTAACATTCACAAGCAAGCTACAAGCTAACTAATTCTGGTAAGGCTAAATATATATATTATCTCTGTAAATATATAATGATGACAAAATGCAATATAAAGATATTTCTTTGATCTCACAGTTTCGCAATGAGGAACTTCACTTCGTGGAGAACGGTTGCCACGACAACCCAATGCTGGACGTAACCAATGACAACCAGTCTGAGATGCAGGAGAAGAAGCCGAGCACCAATGGGCTCGCAGGAGGACGAGGGGGAGGAGGAACAGGGGGAGGAGGAACTGGAGGAGGAACTGGAGGAGGAAGAGGAGGCGGGGAGGAGAGCAGTCGCTGGCAGGTGATTGGACGACTCTTTAAATCAGGGGTGGGGAACCTCCGGCCCCCGGGCCGTATACGGCCCGCAAGACCATTTGATACAGCCCTCGAGGTCATTTATAAACACACGCAAAAAAAAATTAAGAAATCTAGACTGCAAAAGAATTAAAAAAGCGAGTGCCTGTTTTTCCTGGCCAAGGTCAGGGTCCTTGAACACAACACGAGCCTAACGTGTCATCACGTGGTATATGTCTCGTCTGACGGGGGTGCAGTTCAGCCGGAGAGCACCGGAACGCCGCTCCAAAAATGGCAGTACCCATAAGGAGCCGTACACATGCCGCAGTTTGTGCGTGGCTGTGTCTTTAGTTGATCTGTTCATCTGACATACTGATCATACAGTCAATAACTTTGTTGTTATTAGCATCTGGTTAGCTAGCTATGCCAACGAATATAAGAAGCTGTTTCTACAAGCAGTGAGGTAAAGGCACATCTTTATATGATCATAAAAAAAAAGAAATCTGCTTACAGTTCTGTTTCATATGGGTGTTGAGAGATGTATCCATAGATCTCTTAATGTTGCTCTCAAAGTGCACCAGATTGATGCTTTTAACTTCAACATGTTAAAAAAAATCTTCCCACTTAAATAATGTTCACATCGATAGGAAACTAAATACATTTGCACACATCTTGTGTCCATATCTTTCTGTTTTGGTGGTCATGCCACAACCGTGCACGTGCATGCATGCGCGAGTCATGGTAAGATATCTGGGTTAAAAGTTAGCTTTTTCTTTGCACAGCATGAAAGAAAGGCGAAATGAATGGGCTGTGATTTTAGTTTTTTTAAGCATAGGTTGAGTTCAATAATTTGTACGGCCCTCGGAGGATGTTGTAAAAATTGAAATGGCCCTTGAGAGGAAAAAGGTTCCCCACCCCTGCTTTAAATGAACATGTGGACGAGGAAATAAATGAATAAGTCAAGGTTGAAATGCTTAGTTGTAAACTGCCTGCTGTCTTTTGTTTGGGGGGTTGGAAAAAGCATGTTGTTGATAGTTAACATGTTTTTATTTTTTAAATTAACTTTAACATCATGACTTTGTTACTGCCTGAGCTTAATAACATAGTAAAACAGGTTACTACTACTGTTAGTAATAACACTGTTGTTTACATGCAAATCGTTAACTGAGTGATTTGTAGAAAAGCCTCTGGAGATTTCAGAATCAGAAGACCTTTATTCGTCCCACAGAGGGGAAATGTACATTGTGCTGGAATTGATCAGTGGCTGCCATACATTTTTAAAGCTGCTCTTACCTATTTCCTTTTATTTTGAAACTGAGTCTTTCCATGGGAACAACTCTGAATATTTCATGTTTTTTTCTTGGATTCAATTAAATAGTATGCTATGAAAAAAATATATATTTCAAGACTCCTGATTTGGATGTTTTTAGATGTTACATTTTTTAATTTTACTCAACTCCTTAACTAGCCATAACCAGGATTTACACTATTTACGCATGACACTTAGTCATAGATTAGTCTATTATAGAGTATCTATATCTGTTTGATTTATATCTGTTCTACCGTACCTACTGTATATATAATGTTTATGTACCTTGTAATTATTTTATAATTGTTCATTTCTTTATATTTCTATTTCATGTGTCATGCCTGTTTACATGCTGCTGGGACAAAAACAATCACAATTTTATGGAAACTAATTTTAATCTGCATTTTGCAGGTCTTTGTCAATCAGGCAGTGACTGAGGAGGAAGGAGAGGAGGAGCAGGACACACATCTCTGATGGACGAAGAGGAGGAGGGGACAGGTTATGAAGGTCTTTGATAGACAGGTGATAAATGGAGCCTACAGGAAAGAAGAAGAAGAAGAAGAAGAAGAAAACAGAGGAGTAATGAGGAGGAAGAATGGTGGAGAGGAGAGGAGGAAGAGACAGAAAAGAAAAAGTAGTGAGGATAGGAGATAAACGATATAAGGAGTGAGTAGAAGATGTGTTGTCCAGTGAGAGTTAAAGAGGCTCGTAGGAGGTGAGCAGGAGTCACTGACATATCCATGGCTATTAGACACCAGGGTTTATTTCATGCTTCAAATTGAAATGCATAAAAAGACATTTAACTTGCTGATCTCTTTAAAAGTTCTGGGAAAGGTAAGCATTTCCTAAAGCTGCATACCCTTACCTGATGTTAGATAATGTCACAATCTGTTGATTGTGCCTTATGCTTTCAGCTTTTTGCATTGCACGAAAAATAATCCTGATACCAGCGACACAATCATAGCAGAGAGCACCTTATCCACCGTAACATTTGAATGTAAACGAGGCTTCAAAGTCTGAAGCGTCCACAGCTGCAGCGTCATCATTGGCTAAAACATATTTAGGGAAACTAAAATAATTACTAAGATTTCCCACCTGATGTAGGTTTAATTCTGAAGAACACGTTGTTGACTTTGATAACCAGTGATGGAATGTACCTAAGCGCGTTTCAAATATTTGACCTACGTACAAACTCAGATTTTATTTCACTCCAATATATTTATCTTAAGGTTATACTACTTAATACTGTACATGTACTGTTATTATTTTACATACAAAATGTTTGATGAGCTTACAAACAACAGTGCAATATTACTGATGAAACTACTCAAAAGTATTTCAAGTATTTCAAATTATTAATTATTGACACAATCTACAGTCCAATGATAAAAGGCTATTAACACATTAAGGCCTCTTTCATAATAATAATCAAATAACACTTTCACAGAATAGTTTTTTGCAGGTACTTTTACTTTTGATACTTCAAGTACATTTTTCTACCAACACCTCTTTACTTTTACTCAAGTAATATTTACTCAAATATTGTACCAACAGTGTGTCCCCTAGGATGGAGTCATAGCAGCGGTGCTAAGGCAGCAAAATGTGAGCGTGGAGCGCGTGGAACTTTTTAGTGTGTGCGCGTGCAAAGTGCGCCCCGCCAATATGTTTCTATGTGTCTGCCAGCACAAGAAAGGCTCTGGAGGCCCAGTACATACAGTGGCAATGTCTCAAGATTTAGCAAAATACACCTTTATTGAACATACAGTAGCAAATACTACAAATCCACATAACAAATTATTACTTATTATTATTTTAATAAAAAAGAAAATAAATTGGCTGCGCTGCCGCTATTTGTATATAGGGGAAACACTGACCAATATTTTACACATTTCTGATACTTTATACTTCATTTATTAGAATCATTTTCAATGTATACTATAGGACAATAAACCAGCTAAAATCTCGCCTCGGGCATCAAATTGGCTAGAACCGGCCCTGCTAGTAGTTATTAAAACTTCAGAGATGTTCAGTAGTTTACCCCTGGTGTCTGAATCCGGAGACAACAGCGACTCCTCTTAACTTTTCCAAACAGGAAGTACAACCTGTAGCGTGAAGTAAGGTTTTGGCACTTTATCGATTCCTCTTGGAAATGGCGACTATCATCATTGAAATGCTGCATCATGTTAAATGTATTACATACAGTGACTGAGATATCTCTATTTTGCTCATAGGAATGGTTGTAGCCGCTGAGGATGTTTCTCTACAATCAGTCATGTGATTGCTATACTTACTACCTGTTAGCCTGATATGCTTTTTTCAATAGTGGTGCAATGGCTGCTGTACGCTACGGGCTTTTCCTCGAGGCGATGACACATGGGCAACATTAAGAGGCAGACAGCATGACAAAACTAGTAACAGTGTTGAAGTCGATTAATCAAAATATAATCCCGAGTCGAGCCCCGAGTTTTTTATGTTTTAATGTTAAATGTTGAAGTTTGAGTCTCTAAAACCATGTTTAACTCACATGAGTCAGCACAATCATGTCTGAATCAATACAGTCATGTTTGAGTCACTATCTAGGCATGGGACCATATATATAGATTTCATTTTAGGATCATACTGTCTAAAATAATTGTGATTCACAATATTGTCCCACATTTATTGCATCAAAACATGCTTAATCTCTTAAAATGTACAATAAAACACACGGAAATCACACACCTTACATTTTGCATATTGCATCATAGACAGGACACACATCCTTTTTAGTGAAACACAATAAATTGATCTGAACTAATCATAAATCATAAATTACCTTTACATTAATAAAGGATAAATTGTTCTATAAGCAACATTGTGTGATTTAGTTTCTTAACATGATAATTCCTGTATTTTTTTTAAAACATGGTCATGGTCACTCGTGAGGATATTTACAATCATCCCCATAATCAAAATTGCCCCAATCGTGTTTTTATCGCGATCCCCATAAAAATGCTATATCGTCCCATCCCTATAACAGTCACTGCAGACATGCCTTTATTTTATTTAACCAGAAAGGTCTCAAGGCCATACAAAAATAAAAATCTCTTCTGGGCAAGACGGCAAAAAAAAGAGCAAACAAACACCAAATATGCTTATATATTATAAGCAACCTTATTGTTCCTTCAAACATTTTTAAAGAATAAATCACGCCTGAATTTCCCCACGTGGATAAATAAAGTTCCATCTTATCTTATCTTATGTCAAGAGAGGGTAAGGAGACCAGGTTAAGTATGCCTTGCAACTTAGTCCAATCTTGCAGGGCATGAAAGGCAAACTCAATCTGAAGAGTGATAATGATGTACATATCAATTACTTTGTCATACTGACAAAATGTACTTTGGACTAATATTTTTCTAAATAAATACAATCATGTCTAAAGTTGTGATCATGCCCTTGTCACTACAATTTGATTGACCAACATTTCAATCAAAATTATCTCTATAAATCATCAAATGTGTGACTTGTATGGGACTTGAAAAGTTCAGGGCATAATAAAGTCTAGTTTCCAAACAGCACAAACCTACAACACTCATCAAATGGGCAGAATACTGTTGAATTAACTGAAATGGAGAGAGACAATTGATAGCATCTATATTAAGTTAATATAGATGCTATCAATTAAAATAAATGTAACATTTGTTTCTGCAGTTGTCACTCTCCATCCCTGTTACAGGTGTTGCCCATCTACATTTGGTCAAGATGTTGCCTGTGTTTCAGCTCTTTTACTCTGACTTTTCTCATTGTAACAATACTGTATATGGCTTCACTATAAACTACGCTGAGTGATACGCACTTTGTCAGCTAAGCGGGATATAGGGAGCGTTCAGGAACTCACAATTGTCCATTCTGAATGACTCCCTGCTGCAGATGATCTGCTTCTGAGAGAAAAGTGAAGGGATATTGTCCTCCACTGGGAAACAGAACAAATGAGCATGTAGCTTTCAGCACTGCAGCGAGCACTAATATAACGTACAAAACTGCAACAAGCTGTAACTTTTATTTGCTGAAAAGCAGTTTGAACCAGAGGAATTGTGTTGCTTAGAGCTATATGCAATCAATGATTGTCTGAATCTTATTTTTAAATAATTGTTGTTTTCAAGACATATCTTTCAAAATGGAGCAACTGTCACAAAGAAACCAATATCCCCCTCGGATAAATAAGTATTCTGATTTTGATTCTGAGGATTTAAAATAGTTTTCTCAGATGTTTTTTCCTTTACAGAATCTGAGAGCAACCTCGTGTTTGTTTGCATTTGTTAGCAAGTGCAAGTCAGTTGACATTAAGTTCTGGCAAAAAACAATGACCCTTGATCTGAATAAAGACAACAACATTAGTTTCCTGGTCACTTTTGTAACTAGGTTTTTGTCAAACATTTTGTTGAGTATTTAATCATGCTCTCCAATTTTTTTATTTCTGTTAATTTATTTTACTAATGTTTTTCTATGTATGTATGTCACACTCATTTGGTTGTCTGTGTAATAAGTTAAATGTGAGAAATAAAGTTGGGAGAAATTGTGATTTGTTGCCATTTCTTTGTCCTTTAACCCTGAACATTTTGGTTAGTTGGGTCTACAAAATCAATACATGTTGTTTCTATACTTGTACATGAAACCTAGTAATTTTCATTTGTAAAATATTCAATTCAAATATGAGAATTCATAAATATATGAACTACGAGAAAACATGCTATGTTCTGATATAGGGGCCTATCATTTCCTTCATATAAAATGACCTAATTGGATCCCCTGAAAATTCCAAAATCAACAATGGGTTAGTTTGTTTTCAATCAGTTCATTGACAGAAATGTTATTGCAAACTAGTTGGAGTTTGAGTCCAAATTTGAATTGTTATCAATAAATAAATAAGAGCATGCCCCATTCATTTGAATACAACACAAGCGTATTCTTTTAACTTCATGTAGAGTTGGGCGAAGTACTTATCCATAATAGCAAAGAGGCTATGTAATAGAATAGAAGAATAGAATAGAATAGGGAGGGATGAAACCCTCTTTAATGGTCACACATGCAGAGCACACAGCACACACAGTGAAATTTGGCCTCTGCTTTTAACCCATCCTAGTACAAGGAGTCCAGTACTAGGAGCAGTGGGCAGCTATTGTACAGCGCCCGGGGAAAATGTAATGTAGCCTATACTGCAATTTCAGTGTACACTACATTTCTGGTACTTTTCTATATTGCTTGGCTACCACTGCCTTGATCCCTACCAGCTCCTTTTGGTGGCTCGACTACATTTCCCTGCTGCACCTGTTCCCAGCACTTAGCTCCATGCAGTGGTGGCTTGACAGGCATACTGTGGGTGATACTCTGACTATAAGTACCTCATACCACCCCACTTTAAACAATGCACCTCTATTAATATCAGGAACATGTGAGAGACGTATTTTAATGGTTTGAATCAATATCCTTTTAGTGCATAGTGTCGACCAAGCTCCAAAACATTGAATCTTCCTATGCAACGGAACTGGGTAGAATATTTCTTCAGAACCTGGTAAAAGCATACATCTCTATTATAGTTCTCTTTTTAAATCAGAGAGTCTTCTAATTTACATTTATCTACATGCCAAATCAAGTAAAGTAACTTTGGTAATTTTTCCAGAGATGACAAATCTCGATAGTCTTAGAGATGTAGGTTCCCTTCGAGATATAGAAAATGCAAATCATGAGGCTCCTGTAATCTCACTTTACATTGTGCTTTAATGATTTTGATGTGCAGGGCCCCTTTGGGGTGCTTTTGGGGTTTTCTGAAGTGAGTCTGGGCCCTACGGTAGTCTTCACTTATATAAATAAAATGGCTTCCTGGGTTTGTTGAAGGCTTCAGAAGAAAGTGGAAATTCTGATGGGCCGTCAAACCGAGATGTTTTCATGTAAAGGGTGTCTTTACAGTAACTGTATGATAAAGGTGCAACGTATTTAGCACACCCCAACATCCTCATTTCCACAGGCGCACCCTTATGTGAAAGAAGACACACTTCCATAGTGTTCCACGGAGGACGAGGACGGCTGTGAGGTTTGTAATGCGCCACTATTTGCATGTTCACAGAACCACTGATCCAAATAAGTTCATGCCCAACGCTCCACGCTATGTGAATGCTCTCTTATCCATGAAGCAGATCCTCCCTAAACACTGTTTTTAATGGGATCCTAATGGTGTATCCTTTGAACAAGAAATCCTAATATCACTGTAAATATTGTAGTGAAATATGAACTCTCACTTGAAACTTTCATCTACTCTTTTGCTTCTGACAGAGTGGTTTTGTATCACGCTTTGGAGAGAAGCAGGGCTTGGAGGGCCAGGTGAAGAGCTGCTGGACTCTGCTGGCCCTCAGCATCCTCACCTACTTCCTGTGGAAGAGAATGATTTAGCCAGCACTGCCACCTAGTGACTGTTCACACTAACTGCAGGAGTGAGCTGCCTGCCATCCGAAAGTCACTTCATCTCTCTTTTAAAATTGTGTAAAAACATGTCAATCAGTAATTTACAGAGGTGGGATTAACTAAGTACATTTACTCAAGTACAATTCTGAGATACTTGTACTTTACTTGAGTGTTTACATGTCTTCTACTCCACTACACTTCATAGGTAAATCAGGTACTGTTACTCCCCTAAGATAAAGATAAAAAGATAAGATATATTTTATTGATCCCAATTTGGGGAATGTTTTTGTTTAAGCAGCATGTAAACAAGGCATTGCATACAATGTGAAGATGAAAATGAGTACTAAATGAACAGACATAAGCATAAAATATAAACATCTAAAAATAGAAAATAAAAACAGAACTTTAACTTTAAAGTAAAATATATACATAATGACTGTGGAAGATATAAATCAAAAGACTGTCTGTCAAATATACACTATGCGGGGTCAATTACAGCTAACAAAATATAGCAGTATCATATTTATTAACATGGTGTGCAAAAAATTGGAAATTAAATTAAATATCAATGTACCGTGTGAAAACACTATGTACAGAGGGACACATTATAATTTTTGAATGTAAAAATCCAGTTATCAAAGCAACATATAGGAAACTATGGAGCTGTGTGTTCTCTGCTGTCAGAGGTTAGTGTTGGACAGTCAGGAAGGACTTCCTGTACAGAGGAGCTGCAGCAGTCTGTTGTTCTGCATGTATTTAATACCTTTAGTTACTTTACAGATCTGGATTAATGATGTGAAATACAAAGAACTCTTAAATCAGACTTTAGGGCTCATTCACACCAGCCTTTTATAGTCCGGTATAATCGAACCCTGGTGCTTTTAGCCGCTTGGTGCGGTTCGTTTGGGTCGTTGTGAACACAGTCCGAGACGACTCTGGTCCGCTAAAATAGGTGGTCTCGGAGTCGGGCCGCTTGCTAGTGAACTCTGGAGCGGTTCATCGCTGGTGTGAACGCAGTCCACACCAACACATAGGTGGCGTAGTATTTACGTGTCACAAGAACGCGGGTGTCTTCAAAATCGTTAGCGAAAGAGTGAAGCAGAATGTAGTGTTGAACAGTGTTGTGTAAAGTAAAAACAACTATCAAACTAAAAACTATACATAAAAGTCAGAGCCACCTGCCGTCGGTGAAACCCCCTCCTTACTGCAGAACGTCTCTCATTATATGTGTTATAATGTTTTGTATCGCACGTTGTCTGATTATATAATCATATGCGCCGTTGCTGTTGATATGCTCTCCAGATTAACAACAGCATGAAAATAACCTGCCGATGCTCCATGGTGGAGGCTCCGGTAGAAATTGCCGGGATTTGCGTTTTTACCCCCTTAATGTCTGACCAATTGTTGAACAGCATTTCCGAGCACATGACTTGTGTTTAAAGTTTATAGTCCGTTTGAATTTTGCCTGTGTGAACCATGTGTGAACGCAAACCGAACCTTCTGAAAAATGAAACAATGTAACAAACTGTGGTCTGGTGCGCACCAGAGAAGCGGACTATTACGCGCCGCAGACGGACCCGGTGGAATCTAGGGGTAAGGTGTGAATGCACCCTAAATTACACCTGGAGTAAATTCACAAGCAGATACCCTGCAGTATACAAAGTCATTAAAACTAGCTGCACCTTTACCAGCTTTGATAACACTTTAATGATCAATCATTATAAAACATATCATATATATTATTCTGAAATGGTAATACTTTTCTACTTTTACTTGAGTAACATTTTGAATGCAGGACTTTTACTTGTAGTATTCCTACACTTGGGTAGTTATTTTACTCAAGTACAAGATCTGAGTACTTTTCCCACCTCTGGTAATTAACCTATAGAAATCAGTATAATTCATTACTCCAGGGGATAAGGTATACTATTGTATACAAGTCTGTTATTTAAAGAACATCTAAGCCTTTGGAATAGTCACGAGGAAACCATTGTTTACTTTATGCTGCAGCATGTGAACTGTGATCTGGAATATTTTTTCTTTTTAAACTGTCATGTTCTGCTGGTTTACTTACTAAAAAATGCATTTGTGTTACTCCTTTGTTCATACAGCAATATGAGTATATGTATGATAGACAAACACATTGATATCTTTGTGGCTACACTTGAGTGCACTTTCTGGAGAAGTTAGGCAGGTGGACTTTATGTACAGTGTAGTGTATCAGCTCAAAAAACACCTTAGCCTACATGCATTTCCAATACCTCTTCCATTTTGTTCTTATCATAATCAAGTGAGTCAATTCATTAAAAGACTTTGTATACAGTTTAACCTTTATTAACCGGAACAGCAGCCAGAACACTGAAAGAATTTGGAAGATTACATTTTAAGCCAACATTAACAGCAGCAGAACAGTGAAAGCTGAAAGAACATTACAGTTATAGCCAACATTAAAAGCAGACATAACACTGAATGCTGAAAGGACTTGCAACCTTACATTTTTCTCTTACATTAATTTAAAAGATTTTTGGAAAGTGATATTTAGGCCAGATCTTCCTCCCCGTCCTCCTCGAACTCTCCCTCCTCCTCAGCAGTGGCATCTTGGTACTGCTGGTACTCTGACACCAAGTCATTCATGTTGCTCTCTGCCTCAGTGAACTCCATTTCATCCATACCCTCACCGGTGTACCAGTGGAGGAAGGCCTTTCGCCTAAACATAGCTGTGAACTGCTCAGAGATGCGCTTGAACAGCTCCTGGATGGCCGTGCTGTTGCCGATGAAGGTGGCTGACATCTTGAGGCCACGGGGAGGAATGTCGCAGACAGCGGTCTTCACGTTGTTGGGGATCCATTCAACGAAGTAGCTGCTATTCTTGTTCTGCACGTTCAGCATCTGCTCGTCAACCTCCTTCATTGACATGCGGCCACGGAAGATGGCAGCCACTGTCAGGTAGCGGCCGTGACGTGGGTCGCAGGCAGCCATCATGTTCTTGGCATCAAACATTTGCTGGGTGAGCTCGGGCACAGTAAGGGCTCTGTACTGCTGGCTGCCTCTGCTGGTCAGGGGGGCGAAGCCTGGCATGAAGAAGTGCAGACGGGGGAATGGCACCATGTTTACAGCAAGCTTACGCAGGTCAGCATTGAGCTGCCCAGGGAACCTGAGGCAGGTGGTGACACCGCTCATGGTTGCAGAGACCAAGTGGTTCAGATCACCGTAAGAGGGAGTTGTGAGCTTGAGTGTGCGGAAACAGATGTCATACAGGGCTTCATTGTCAATGCAGAAGGTCTCATCTGTGTTTTCTACAAGCTGATGGACTGATAGTGTGGCGTTGTAGGGCTCAACAACAGTGTCTGATACTTTGGGGGAAGGCACCACGCTGAAGGTGTTCATAATGCGGTCAGGGTACTCTTCACGGATCTTGCTGATGAGCAGGGTGCCCATTCCAGACCCTGTACCACCACCCAGGGAGTGTGTGAGCTGGAAGCCCTGAAGGCAGTCACAGCTCTCTGCCTCCTTCCTCACCACATCCAGGACAGAGTCCACCAGCTCTGCACCCTCTGTGTAGTGACCCTTTGCCCAGTTGTTGCCAGCCCCGCTCTGGCCTGCAAGACAAGAATCCTAAATTAAGATGTGGCACTCTGTGCAAACAATCAATTGCCATGCTCTGAACAAATCCAATAAATATCACTTACCAAACACAAAGTTGTCTGGTCTGAAGATCTGGCCAAAAGGTCCAGACCTTACAGAGTCCATGGTGCCTGGCTCAAGATCAACCAGCACAGCACGGGGCACATATTTACCACCTAGAAACCACAGGTTAGAAGTAAGGGAACATGGCCAAAATTAAGATTCAACATAAAATGTATTAAGAAATCATGTCTGTTTAGATGTTACCTGAAGCCTCATTGTAGTAAACATTGATCCTGTCCAGCTGCAGGTCACTGTCACCGTGGTATGTACCAGTCGGGTCAATACCGTGTTCATCACTAATCACCTCCCAAAACTATAGAACAGAAGCAAAAATGTTTAGTTATTACATCCAACAAAAGGACTTGGAACACCAGTCCACTCCTCATTAGTGAATTGTATTTACAGTTACCAGTGTATTTTGCAGCCTGTTATAATTGTTGATAAATGGTAATGGATTAAACTCTTTTTCCCGCCGTGCTGACTTCGACACGCGCCCTGATCCCCTATTTGTTGTGACTCGTGTGTTATGAAATTGAAAAAATGCAATAACTCCACCTAATTCAGGCAAACGCCCGGCGCAGCTCAGTATAGCATAACCCAGTAGGCCTCAATTAAACGGGCCCGTTATAAATGTAAACAACATCAATTAAATACAAAAAAAGTGTTAACTACAAATATCATTGACGTTTTAATACAACATTACTAGTTTGTGGTGCTTTTCTCTTTTTCAATGACAGTGCTCAATTTTTACGCATTGCAGTGGCTGCCGAGCGAACAATGGTGATATAACCAGGGGTGCACATAACTGGTATGCAGGGCCGCCCCTCCCTACACGCAGATCACGCAGACTGCGTGGGGCTTCACCTTGCTGGTACGCATGCACGGCAAACATCTGAAATGCGTAATGTCACTTGTGTCACTACGCCACTCTGCGTACCTGATAGGTCATCAAAACAAAACACATATTTCATCTACACGTGTTCCTTGTCAACACTCAATGGAGTAAAATACTAGACATGTCAAAAAAACAAAAGACATTAAGCAGCCACTTTGGCGTTTTGCTCCCTGCATAAAAACTTTCTTGGACTGATTGAACGTGGCCGAGCCGCGCAGGCCATAGCCGACGGACCTGTGAAGCTTTACAGGAGGCAGAGGCTTAGATCACTGGACGACAGAGTTGGCCGCCGTTTACACAGACAGGGCTGCAACAGAATTGTACCAAAACTACGCCAACTGGCTGCGGAGGGAGACTCCCCTGTGCACATTCTGTTGTTGCGTTGTGAGCGCAAAATCAGCTGATCACAACATTCCTTAATGTGAGACTTTTAATCGATCTGTGGTCAAGCTGCTGCAGTTTTAAAAGGAGGAGCAAAACACACAGCTGCAAACTTACTCAGGGTCTTAATGGAAGAGTTTAAAATCAGACAGGGGTGGAAGAAGTACTCTTGTGTAGCAATACTCTGTTACAAGTAAAAGTCCTGCATTCAAAATGTTACTCAAGGAAAAGTAAAAAAGTATAAGCATCAAAATATAGTTAAAGTACTAAAAGTAAAAGTAGTCATTGTGCAGATTGGTCCATTTCAGAATAATATATATGATATGTTTTATAATGATTGATCATTAAAGTGTTATCAAAGCTGGTAAAGGTGCAGCTAGTTTGAATGACTTTGTATACTGCAGGGTAGCTTGTGAATTTAGTCCAGGTGAGTATTATTGAAAAGTATACAGCTCTCTTTCATATGAGTGTTGAGAGCTGTATCCATAAATTCCTTTTGTGCTCAAAGTGCACCAGATTGATGCTTTTCACTTCAACATTTAAAAGAAAATCTTGCCGGGGTTGTATGCCCCCGGACCCCCGTAGAGGATGTGAGGTCCACCCCCAGCAGGTTAAAATAATTAGATTGCATACATTTTCTTTTAGTAAACACTGCAAACGGGTCCCACAGACCCAAACAGCACACAAAGGTTAAAGGTAAGCATATAATAATGTTAAAATGTGCTAAATATATACACTGCAAAAAAAAAAAAAAAAGGAGTAAAAGTAGCTCACGACTTGTTTTATTTTTTGAAAGTAGCTCTCATCCTAAAAAAAGTTGGAGACCTTAGAGCATTAGAGCGTAAAGACTGTAACTATAAGTATCTGAAATAAATATGTGTAATGAAACAAATACCAATAACTGTATTGCATTGTTTTCTTATGCGCAATTACTTCATACTGTCTTTGTCTTTTTCGTCCTGCATTTATTGTGCCCCCCTCAGAAAATAACTGGCCCCAGCCTGGCCCCCCCAGTCAAATTGGTCTAGAACCGCCACTGCTGAGGAGGAGAGTGAGGAAGACTGCAGCATCATCATCATCTACCACGCAAGAAGAGGATAGTGGACAGTCAAGGAGACACTGAGGAGGACAGTGAGGAATACTGCACTTGTTAACACCACGCTTCGTGTGGGGTGAGTACCAAACGCTGTCTCCTGGTACTCATCTGAGTAACTCACTAAAACAGTTATGTGCACCCCTGGTTATAACGGTAACCGTTAACATTTGTACGTATTTGAAAGCAAACGGACAGCCAATTATTTATCTCAATCAAAACATTTTTTTAAATCTCAAACAAGTTTAATAGTTTGTATTCGTCAAAAACTTGACATAATACTTCTCTTGATGCGTTATATTAAACATTGACATGCAATTTTCACAAAGTAGGGCCCCATTTGATGTGCAGTAACGGCTGTCAAACGACCAATATTGATATAACGGTAACCGTTAACAGTTTTAGTGTTTGCTAGCAACAAACGGACAGACAAATGTCAAAAAAACATTTTAATCGTTTTAATTCGTCAATATATAAATAATTTAATTTCAATGTTCACAAGTAGGGCCCATTAAATGTTCCAAGGGTTGGGTCAATGGGACGCGAACTAGCACAAAGCACCGGCTCTCAGAGCAGAGAACAAGATCTTTCTGAATGAAAATTACTCAATTTAGAAGAAAAATGGCTAATACAATTGTACTAACCTTAGCACCGATCTGGTTGCCGCATTGGCCGGCTTGGAGATGCACAATTTCCCTCATATTTCTTTCTGGATATTGGTTAGAGATCTCAAAGAAGACAACGCCCTTCTAGCGGCTCAAACCTGGGTTATATACAAAAACAAGACCCACCTCTTTCTCCCCAACTCGAATATCTATTGGCAGATTTACGAACGCATCTTTAACAGACACACATTTAAACCAATAAAAGCTTTCAATGCATCTCCGTGATTGGTCGAATCCGCCTGCCAATCACATTCACCTCAAACGTGTCTTCTCTTCTGCAGACGTTGGCCGATTTCCCTTATCATGGCTGAAAATATATGCGACACTCACCACTGCATTTCACAGCCGCTCTTGGCGTCTTTTAAAGACAGTGAACAATGTATTTCTTATATCATAGTTAAGTATTTGTATGGAATGCCGTTTAAGCCTAAATTAAATAAATAATTAAATAAATACATATATAATATGCCTGTGAAATAAATAAATATGGTTATGAAATACATTCTGAAATAAATAAATAAGGCAATAAATATATATTAATGTACATTTAAATACACATGTATTTATTTCATGGGACTTTTATTTCATAATGCCACATTTAGTTATTTCAAGAGACTTTTATTTCATAATGCTACATTTATTTATTTCAAGAGACTTTTATTTCATAATCCCACATTTATTTATTTCAGGGGACTTTTATTTCATAATGCCACATTTATTTATTTCAAAATACTTTTATTTCATAATGCCACATTTATATATATTTCAGGGGACTTTTATTTCATAATGCCACATTACATTTCCATTTCTTATATTCAAATGAACGGGGCGTGGTTAGGTCACAGATCCAGACCAAAGCAACAGCACCACAAAACTGACTCAATGAAGGCTTCTCAATTCTCTAATTTCCCCTCCTCGGACCTCGACTCCCCTCCTCGACTCCTCTCTTCCCCTCCTCCGGGACTTGACCCGGAAATCGATCAAGACACGCCATGTTGAAGGACGTCCCAATAGAGTGGCGAAGTCCCTCCCCTTCCGGTGGACCTCCATGGGACCTTATTTCGGAAAAATTATGCATTGAAGTCAATGGAGAGAGAAAGATTATCTTTCGATCCCGTTTGAATTGTGCCATGAATTACACATATGTTGTTTGTCAATTTAAAAGATAATTTTGCAAGTCAAAAAAAAAAGAATGTGTCGTAAAACTGTGAAGTAACACATTTGTTTGTGTGAAACGCTCAAAGAACTACATCTGATCTCTGGTCAACAACACACGTCACCAAGATGGCCGTCACTACTGTCTTGTCAACACAAGAGACTACCCTCACTATCACTACAATGAAACACGTCCTGAAGAATGTCATGCAAAGCTGCCTGCCTTCCTTCCTTTGATTCTCTCTGAACTGCCTGGTCGTTTTAATGTTTAATGTCAACCATTTGTGCAGATAGCATGAAGTAGAGAAGATCGCTAGCGTTAGCGTTAGCATTTCTCCCCCGGGCTTAAATTGTGTATTATAGAATGATCACACCGGTGACAGTACTATTCAAAGGGTTCACGAAATATGACTACTACTCTTACTGTTTAACATTTTGGGTTACTTAATGTTACTTCATGTTAAGGCTAATAAAAATGACAAGGCTGTAATGCTAACTAACGTGCTAGCTACTAGCTAGGTAGCTAACTTGATCCACACACTCCTCTTTCATCAGACGGGAAGCGAAAGAACGAGCAAGACCCATTGCTGGTATAATAACAACCTGGTACTAAGCACACAGGCACAAAGTTATCTTATCTTAGCCAGCGCCATATAGATAGATTCTATCTATATGGCGCTGATCGTATATATACGGTATTATACGTGTATCGTAGTGTCTCAATTGTGACATCACTTACGCGACTCTGGGATTTGTAGTCTTTCTAGTTTCGTATTTTTCAAAGTCTTATATTTCAACAGTTTTAAGACAAACTGTGACTTTTTTGACATGGAAATGATTTTTTAAGATTGACAAACATCATATGTGTAATTCATGGCACAATTCAAACAGGATCGAAAGATAAGTTTTCTCTCCCCATTGACTTCAATGCATAATTTTTCCGAAATAAGGTCCCATACCCCGGAAGTAAGTGGGAGGGACTTCGCCACTCTATAGCTGAAATGCACACGGAGGAGTCGAGGAGGGGTGAGGGAGGAGGGGTGCGGGAGGAGACGAAAGGGAGGATAGAGAGGCGAAGTCCCTCCCCTTCCGGTTGAGCTCCATGGGACCTTATTTCGGAAAAGTTATGCATTGAAGTCAATGGAGAGAGAAAGATTATCTTTCGATCCCGTTTGAATTGTGCCACGAATTACACATATGATGTTTGTCAATTTAAAAGATAATTTTACAAGTCAAAAAAATAAAAATGTGTTGTAAAACTGTGAAGTAACACTTTTTTTGTGTGAAACCGCTCAATGAACTACATCTCCCGTCTCGCACCACATACCAAGACGGCCGTCACGTGGCACATTTCACTTCTTTCTTTCAGAATGAGGCGAAAAGTATTAAAAGAGGTGAAAATCACTACAAGTCTGGGCATGTTGAGAGCTGTACATACACAAAAGGGGAGTTAGTCGATTCCAAGAGCCAGCATGCAGGACCGGGATTCTGGGATTTGTAGTCTTTCTAGTTGCATATTTTTCATAGTCTTATATTTCAACAGTTTTACGACAAACTGTGACTTTTTTGACATGGAAATGATTTTTTAAGATTGACAAACATCATATGTGTAATTCATGGCACAATTCGAACGGGATCGAAATATACGTTTTCTCTCTCCATTGACTTCAATACATTATTTTTCCGAAATAAGGTCCCATGGGGCGGAAGTAGATGGGCGTGACTTCGCCACTCTATAGAGTGGCGAAGTCCCTCCCCTTCCGGTGGACGGAAGGGGAGGGACTTCGTTAAATTAACTAACGTCACACACGTCAAACCCAAGGGGCATTAAAACGTACATTTTCGTTAAATAATACGGATAAATATGTGACGCTAACTAGCTAGCTGGACGTACTGCACTGTTGTTTACACTTATTTTTAATTCAATTCAGAAGTTTACTAAAGTCATACAGAGATCGTGGCTCTGTTATAGATAAGTTATACTTTATATTACATAAATAGACCAAAGTGAAAACATTTAGACCGGTATAGCCTACAGTACGGTGGGATTTATAAAAGGCTACCCTGACGTGTAGCTGCTGTTAGCTTTATGTATTTCTCTGACATGTTGCAATGTTTTACTGTTTATTAAACTTTGGGACACCATTACAACCTTTGTGTTCAGCTCATGCTGCTTTGAGGTAGGGCTAAAAGAAAAGCCTATTTTAAATATTTCCACCAGATTTGATCATCTTTTATAAGGTTAAAGTTGATTTAATGTATCCTAATCCCATAATAATAAGACAATCAAAAATAGACAGCAGCCTTTTGCTTGATGTTAGTTTGTGCAGTGCTGTCAAAGGGATGCACGTGTGACTGTCATTTCATCTCTTTAGTTTTTTAAAAACCAGAACAGTACATAATTTTAAATGATCCTTTAGGGATTGTTTGTCTGACTCTGAAATGCTTAGTTACATTTTGCAATAATACTTCTGCAACCCTGTGTTTAATATGATTAATTCACTTTTTAATTTTTCTCTTGTTTTTCTCTGTAATTAGTAAAATTCTGGAGAAATGGATCTGCTGGAGAAGGACCCCTAATCTGAAAAGTGCCCAGCGGATCATCAGGACAGAGCTGCCATCCACCTGGACACCCCGTGGTGCTGAAGAAAGCAAAACGGCGATCAGGAACATCCTCCACCCAGACCTCTGCTTACTGCCGTCCTACATACTTGTGTGTCTTAGTTTCAGAATATGATTTTGTATGTGTCCTTTCTTTGAATAGATATGTAACGATTATAGCTTGAGTCTGTCTGATTCCCCAAACAACTGCTTCTATATACTTGCTGCACATATAATACAAATAAACAACTGCATAAACACACTTTTGCTGATATTTGTTTTACTGCTGGTGATGTTAAATAACATGATTGATTTGCTCTGTCTCAATGATGAAAGTTATAATAATAGAAGACATGAAGCTGCAGAGAGAGGATGGATATATTCTTACCTCTACTTTGTGATAAGATGAAAATACAATATTAAATTGTAATTGTTAAACACATTGTTTATTTCATTTACTGAGGTTTTAACCATTATTTACAACATGTGTACATAAGCAGTGGAATAATAGGATATCTCTAGGTCATTAAACTGTCTTCAGTTTAATTTTATTAATACAAAAAATAGGTAATAGAAAATGTTTAATTGTGTATTTCAGCAGAGCGGGGGATCACGGTGCTGCTGGAGGTGCTGACCTGGGGTCAGTGGGACATCATCTGGGCAGGTTTAGGGGAAGAAGGAGAATATAAACTGTTATGATCACAGCTATTAAGATTAGAACACTAATATTGTTAAGAATCAATCTATACAACATGCTTTGGTTCATTTAAAAAACATATTGTTTTATTAGTACAGAACAATTAAGACTTATTTTAAATAAATAATATGATTAAATGACATCAGCTATATATCATTTACTTGTTAACTTACTAATGTAACATTACTGGGGGCTAAAGGAACAGCTTCATCTTATTTACCTGGCCATGGTCCTCTTTAATTCATCGCCGACGGTGATTTCGGGGGAAAGCATTGCAAAACTGGCCCCGGTAATGGTACAAATCTCAACCTGTCGTACAATGGACAGCTTCCCCCCCCCATCTATGTATATACTCGCATTTTAGACTCTGTTACTAACTGTATATCTGTAGACTTGGTATGTCTTAAATGTCCGGTTAGGATGTATTAGAACGAAATCTAAAATGAAAATTGTAAATAAGCCATCTGTATGTAAAAAACCACCTGTATGTAAATTGTAAATAAGCCATCTGTATGTCAAATATGTCTTATATGTCTTAAATGATATGATGAATTGGAAATGGGGGACCCTGATGTAAACAAGACGAAAGTCTTTCTCTGGTCTGCATCCCCTTAACAATTGTATGTTTTGAGCTGTACTGTACTGTACCCAATATACAAGCTGTTAATAAACTTTTCAATCAATCAATCAATCTCCAAAAAATGTAAAAGTAAAAGTAAAGTTTCTGGATCCTTTTCAGCTGAGTTAGCTTGTAAGCTAATTTGCTAGCAGGCTGCTGGAGCAGCGCAACCGAACAGCGCGTATCACGTGACATAAATACGAAGCGCTCCGTAGGCTAGACCGTCTCATTTCGTAGGCCGCTCGGTCCAGCCTACCCGGTCTACGTGGGCTGGGTCCTCCGTGGACCGCGTAGGCTGCGTACTCCGAAGGGTGCAGCCCCTGAATTGAGACACGGCCAAAGTCTACCCATGTGCAGCCTAGAAATTTCCCCCAAACCAAGGACGCGGCCTCGGTGGAATTCCAAGTATGCTGGACATTGGAACGGTCCTGCTGCGCCACTTGATGACGTAGCATCCTTGAAATATTGGCTTGGAAGCCAGTTTCCTCGAGATTGAGAAACGGCCTCTATCTGATGGACAGAACTGTGTTCATGACGACTTATATATTTACTTTTAATGCATTCACAGTGCGGTATAATGAGACAATAACAGGCTACAGATGCGGACATATACACACACATTTCAGCGGCCTCTCTGGTCGCTGAAATGGGGAATTGAAATTACGGGCCAAAAGTTTTATTTACACGTATAAGCATAGGACACCAAACCAACTGAGACCTGTCTGTCCGCTGCATCTACACACTGTACAACAGATGCACTCATAAATTGAATGCTCCATCCTGTGTTCAATGTTGGAACTGCATTATATATTCAACTTGTGCAGATAAAATTAAAACAAACAAGATACATTATGGCTCCAACACTTCCCTTTCTTTGGTTCTTCTTCCTCATGCATTGTTTTGTTGGACCTATTCTTGGTTATTTTAATCTCTCTCTTTGGACAATCTGATCGCCATGCTTTGTGATTCCTCCCACACTGACTATACTTTGGTTCCTTCTCAGTTTACCGCTGCACAACTTATCCCTATATTTGCCACAAATCACCAAGGCATGTCTTCAGACCAAAGAACTGTGACCAAACTTACAGTCTGCACTGTATTGGCTTGGGTTCAGACATCCTCAATGGGTAACTGATGTGATCCAGGAATACTTTGTCCAGCACCGAAGTCCATAGGGACTTGGCTTGGGAAACGGAAGGTCACCGGTACGAGTCCCCGAAAGACCAAGTGCAACCGATGTGTCCATGAGCAAGGCACCTTTGACGACACTGCTACCCGGGCCGTACATATGGCAGCCCACTGCTCATAACACTAGGATAGGTGAAATGCAGAATGTACATTTCCCCTCTGTGGGACGATTAATGGTATATTCTTCTACATGTACACACTTCAATTGCTGTATTATTTACTCAAGGAACTTATACTATACCTAATTGTTTATTATATAATTGTTTTCTGCTACTTAACACCTCAACATTATATCTCAGAGGAAAATATGGAACTTGTTATGGCACAATTTTTATTTTAAAGCTTATTTTACAGATTCAGATTTTTGTACAAAATAAAATCAACTCGTGAATTATTTCGTATTTCAATAAAAAATAAACTACCAAGCATCATAGCCAATAATGTTATTAAAAATAGCTCCAACTTTATCAGCTTAAATATTAAAATGATGAACAAATTGATAAATACATAATTATAACATAAATATGATTTATTAATAAATCAGTACTTTTAAATTCGGTATTTAGATGTTAATACTGCAAAAAGTATAATCATTTGTAATATTTGTATTCTTTCTATATCCCTGATAATCTTCAAAACCCTTTCTGGTTCTTTGAAGGCTCTATCCAGACTATCTTCTGGTTATTTTCTGCATCAATCCTTATTATATCTTACAACAACAAAAAACAACATATTGGACATAACCGCAAGACTGTAACCTCTTCGCATTCTGTTGAAATTGTGAGTCAATTACTATATCTTACACATTGCTGTTTTGAATCACTAATATGTGGATGACAGTTGAACTGGATGATGTAACATGTATGCCATCTGCTGGAAAGAAGACGTATAGCTCTGTTGGCGTCGTTTGGACAACAAAAACAGAGTGAAGCTCTCATACCATAAACAATCTTTGAGTACAGACACCGTCCTGCAGAGAGCACACAGCCCAACAGCACGTTGTTGGTCTAGCGTCATTTTACAAAACGTTTGCATTAAGACACTAAGACTAGCTGGTCCATTGTAAAGGTCAGACCACCTTAAATGAGCAGTGGGTGATCAGCAGGTGAAAGGCAGGACACGGGAACTTGGTCCTGAGGAGATGTAACGATTATTAAACAAGAAATAGTCGAGTCAAGGGGTCAAAGAAATGAACATTTGTGATTATTAGCGAATCGGTTGGAGATGGGTGAAAACAGGCTTAGGGAGTAACATATTACTTGTAACGGCATTAGGTCATCAGGATACAAAATAGGAAAATGTATTCCCTTACGGCCCGTCCACACAGCGGCGTGCGTTGAAAGCTTCACCATTCACTTTGAATGGGGTGACGTCACTTTTCGCCGAACTGCATTGTGGGAAGCGAAGCGTGGCTCGCTGCAAAAGTTGAGCAATGTTCAACTTTTGAAGCCTCGGCAGAAGCGTCAGCCAATCAAATCATATGCCAGTACAAGCTCTAGCCAATCAAACCGCTGCTTGTGTGTCAGGGGCGGGAGATTCATGTGATTGGTTGTTGGTCGAGTTTCAGCCCCCCCCCCGCCGGCAAGCTTCAACGCACGCCGCTGTGTGGACGGGCCGTTACAGTTACAGAAGCAAAAACAATCCGATAACAGGTACATTTATGTAAAACAGGGCTCATTAATAGGATAGCAATGATACAAAACATATAGAAATAAAGAACAATACATCAAATCATCCTATATTTCTATATGGAAACTTGGAGCCCTCAATCCAAAATAAAATGGTTCATCAACAGTCAGTGGTTAACGTATACATCAGAATGACAAAAACATTAAACATATTGCCCACTTATGTTGATAAAGATGGAGTTCATTTAAGTCTTATATGGATGTTGTACAACAATGTTGATCCAGTCAGACAGATTTCTCTCATGTGTGAACTGTCATAAGACTTATTCATTGTCCTCTCCATCAGCTACTGTTTCCATGTGTTCAGCTGAGCTGCTGATTGGAGGCTCTGCCTCTCCGTTATCCTCAGTTTGAATTTCATTAAGCTGTGAGGACTGACGACCAACACACTTGTGCCTTTTGAAATGACCAAGCCATTTCAATCTTTTGTCACAAACATTGCAGCTGTATATTTCCTCTCCTGTGTGGATTCTCATGTGTGTCTTTAAACTTCCACTCCGTGAAAAAGCTTTCTTACAGACTGAGCAGCTGTGTGCTTTCTCTCCTGTGTGGACTCTCATGTGTTCCTTTACATTTTCACTCCGTGAAAAAGCTTTCTTACAGACTGAGCAGCTGAGTGCTTTCTCTCCTGTGTGGATTCTCATGTGTTTCTTTAAATGTATATTCTGTGAAAAAGCTTTCTCACAAACTGAGCAGCGAAAGGGTTTCTCTCCTGTGTGGATTCTCATGTGTCGATTTAGATCTTTTCTACTAAAAGCTTTCTTACAGACTGAGCAGCTGAGTCGTTTCTTTTCAGCACTACGTCGGGGATCACTGACAGATTCTTGTCTATTTTTCAGTGAGTTTGAGCCTGAGGCAGGTTCTCTGGTATCCTTCCAATCAGCACTGTGTTCAGCCTCAGGTTCAGAAGAGTCATCAGTGTCTTCAGAAGAGTCTCCAGTGTCGTCCTCAGTCTTTGGTTGTAAACTGCTCTCTGGATCTGAGTTCCTGGCTGGTTCTGGTCCTCGACAGTCATCTCCATCAGCTTCTGTTTCCATGTGTTCAGTTTGTCTTTGATGAGGCTGTGAGGACTGAGGTTTCTCTTTATCATCTTCACTCTTCACAGGGTCAGGAGTGAAAGTGGACATGGTGATATCAGCCTCCTCCAGCTCCTGAAGCTGCTCTCCCTCCTGACTGATCCTGAGTTCCTCCTGTTCCTGCTTAAGGTGTGGGGGGGGCTCTGGGTCCTCCTGGTCCAGACCGGTGCTCCACTCCTGCTGGTCAGGGAGAGGCTCTTCTTTAACCACCACCAGCTGCTGGACATCTGCAGGAAACAGGAAACACAGTTATATCAGTCTTGGACCTAGTCAATATAATTAGGTATGTTATTGAATTACAGTTTCCAGAGAAGAGAGGCCAATCGTCTCTTCCGCAATTATTAGGGGTGAGCTGAAGTGTAAAGAGGCCCTCCTCAGCATAATACAGTTAAGTGTTGTTAGTTAGGTGGTTCATATCCTGACAGGGTATGAATTACACCTAAAGAGGTCATGAGATAATGACCTTTCGACATCTGGAACATATGTGGGTGTGTTGGCTAATGTAAGGGAAATGGTGCGTGCGTTCATTACAGCTGCTATATATGATGTGAAAGACTTGTACTCGTTGGAGCATTACCACTATTGACTGCTTGTGTGCAAGGTAATGTTTCCTCATTATTATTAATTGTTGTACAACTAATTAATAATTAATCAACTATATCTGTGTTTGTGTTTTATTGATTCCTCTCTGTTTTTATTCTTTCCTGTTTTGAGTGCTGAATTGCCACCACAACACAGTCAGAAAAAATGGTCTAATTATGTTGGCTCAATTCACCTCATGTAGCCCAGCCCCTTTCCACTTACAGTTAAAAATGAAAAAGGTTTTTTTCTTCTGGTTTAGCACTAGCCGCAATGTAAACAATTATTTTTTTTGGGATTGTTCACAGATACACCACGCCAGGGCTATTCAATTAGTTTGGAATGGGGGCCGGTTGATGAAAATGATCCAAAGCAAGGGGCCGGGAAAAAGATGGCTTGAAATATGAGCAATCATATTAAGAGCTTCAGATACAGTACAACAGCATAGTGGAGTGCATATATTGTGTTTAATTCAATCAAACAACATAGCCCCAAGGCCTTTATAGATCTAAATGGCAAGTTCAGAACTCAGTAGGCCTACATGTGAAGCTAATTTAACCATCAACATCATTTCATTTGATTTAGGTGAAATGAGGGGGGGGGGGGGAATGCAGCAAAATAATCGTTTTGTTTTTTTCGATTACGTTGTTTTCATAATCGTTGCAAGCCAAAATCGTAATAGAGATTAAAATACGATTAATTGCATACTGTAATGAACACACACACACATTTTCCCCTATGAATGCCATACTTGTATATGTTTCAGATGTCGAAAGGTCACGATCTCATGACGTCTTTAACTAACAAAGACTTAACTGTATTATAACCTGAGGCTCTACCGACAGAGCTATGGAGCCTCTTTGTACTTCCGCTCACCCCTAATAATTACGGGGGGGAGACGATGGGGCCTCTTCTCTGGAAACTTAAAGGTGGGGTAGGTAATTTTGGAGAAACCAGCTTGAGTGCGCTAGAATTTGAAAATACACAGCCGGAAAAAATCTGCCACTTCCTTACAGAGCCCCTCCTCCAACACACACGAACGCGCACATGACCAATGAGGGCACGAGATAAGTTTGTGCACAGATGGAAGGCTGACAGGCAGGTAGGCCATCCAGTTATTTTAGCCGGGGCGGCTAAAATGATTGGTCGTGCTTTTTACAGCGCCACGGCTTCCACAGATGACATTTTTTATGTATTTATTGTCAAAGCATTTAATATATCCATTGCTATCGGGATGTTAAGAGCATTCCATGGAATATAACAAAAAGTGTTTCTGAAGTGAATTACCTACCCCACCTTTAAGATGTAAAATATGATTTTACCAACAATGTGGAAATTACATTAATTGAAGTAGGCTATCAAGGCATTGCTAATTCCTGGCTACATATTACACAGATTCTGCGTAATAATGCCCTGCCCCTGCATCGTCTATTTCAATATTTTTTGCAGATTTAGCGTTTTTAGTGAGAAAGAATTCCGAGATACTTTTTTGTGCCATGTCAGTTACTCGTCACTTGTGTTGTGCGTCACGTTAAAAGTAGCCGACTAAAAACTAACTAAAAAAACATTTTTTTAATTTTTCTTCCCTGAAGCTAAATAATGTATTATATAGTTTAAAATTATCATTTTAATAATAATATATAATATAAAATATATCTCAGGCACAATGAAATGTAATCAAAAAATATATATCAAAAAATAAAAAAATAAAATGTGCAGGCAGAGGAGCTCCGCCTGCCTGACGCTAGGGGTGCTGCAGCGCCCTCAGCACCCCCCTTCCAGCGCCCCTGGTCCAGAGTCATATAATAGAAGAGTTATGACCAGTGGCGGCTGGTGGCCTTTTTTTTTGGTGGGGCTCTTGACATATAGAATCAAACGGACCCGGAAGGTCCCCCGGCAAAATTTTCCGAGAAATAACCCCTTAAATGATGACTTCTGGTGATGTTAGAGGGGGGGGAAAGGAGAAATCGAGGCTTAAAAATATGAGAAGACTGATCAATACCTCCATAATCTTCAGTGTGGAAAATATTATTTATCAACCTGAACATCTACCAAGGAATGTACCAGGAATTTGTATTCTCAGAACTGGTCTTTGTTTTTTTCTTTCTTAAAACTGTTCATGTTTTATGAACCAACACCTCCACCAAGTGGCTTTACAGTGAACTGCATGTGGGATATAAAAACTGTAGATAATGTGTTTCTGGTCATTAATAGCATCTTTTCAGTAGCATTAATTATAAATATTTAAGTGGTTCAATACAAGTCACTACAGCATTTCAAACTGAACTGTGAATAAATGCAATTTAAAAAAAAGAACCACAGCACAAAACGTCATACATTGTGTTTTTTTCTTTGTTTCTCTGAGGATTATTTACAAACAGGTTTATTTACATATAGCAATAACTCAGAAATGAAAAAGCTACATCGTCTAACACGAACAACCAGTTAGCATAATGATAATATGTGTTATGTACAATGTAACTGGCAAGGCTAGAGCAAGAAAGAACATAAAGTTTGCAAAAGGTTTAAATAACTTCAAGTATCTGTCTTCAGATTACATGGAGGTTTTAGTCCGATGGGAAGCAGATTTTAAGCGACACTCTTTGTTTGAAGAGCAAGCATGGGAAACAAAAGACAGCATTTACCTGTTTGCATCCAGCTAGCCAAGCCTTTTTGGTGTACCAGCTACGTGCGAAGCCTCGTGTATACGTTTTTTTTTCTTCACAAGATTGCTGCGATATATTCAAATCGGGTTGGTCCGGTCCAAGGTCTTTAAGCAACAATTTATCTGCCAAACTTCTCCTTTCTAAAGGATTGGAGATTAGCTCTTGAACGGAATTAGGCGGGGACCGAGGTCCGGAGACTCCACCTGCACACGAAGCCATCCTCATCAACTACTGCGTCACCCGGATACGAGTCACTGTCCAAACCCGGTGACCATCAGATTTGACGACGCTGATTGGCTGAAATTATGTTTCGGCGGCATAGTTTACACTTTACAGATAGCAACAGTCAGCTGCTAGTGGCTGCTGCTGCACTGGTTGAGGGCTCCTCTCTTAGCGCCCAAACGAGAGAAGGTAATGATACACGGGCAAGGCCAGGCAGGAAACATGTGACTCATCAGTAACTTTAGACATCGTAACACAATTTTAAACGAGATTTTATTGTAGATTATACATTTTACTGATACCAATTATATAATATTTACCTTGTTCATTAAAAATAAAAAATAAAAAAATATATATTTTTTTTAATATGGGAAGAGGTGGGGCGGCGCCCCTATGGACCGGCCGCCACTGGTTACGACATCTCCGTTCACTCCAATGGACCAGTTTTTTTACAGCAATGGCGGATCGTGGAACCCTCAATAGTTCCCCAGAAGTTAGCTTGCCACTGACTTCCGGCGAACTATTGAGAGTTCCACGATCTGCGGCTAGCAGCACAGTAGAGTTGCAGCATAATAGACCGTTCGTGATGGACTTTTAAAGGTAAGAAGACGTTTAAAGATTTATATTGCGGATATTATCAGCACATCTGAGTCAAATGAACATGTGTATTAAAGGATGTTAGTGGATTATCTCTAAATCAGTAGATTTAGAGAACGTTTACAGATAACAGATTAGGCTAGGATACCGGATAAAGTTAGCAACACACATTAACCATGAACAGCCTATTAATCCGTTCTCCTAATGTTATTTCATCCAACGTTGTGGAATTAGAGAAAAAGAGCTTCTTAACGTTCTTTTATCCGGGGTGGAGGGAGTTAAATATAACATTGGGGCATGTGATTGTAGTGGGTGGAAGTGGTGAAATGAGGATATCCATTTTAGAGTTCAAGCTAGTATAATATAGTTAACGTTACACAATAATAAGGAAGAGAGCTATTTTTGTGATACATCGCTATTGATATGGATTTAGAGTGCATATTTGAGACTTCCTAACAGTAAATAAAAACGTAATTTATGGGTGAGTAGAGCCATATAATGTCCTTGTGATTCTGTTGATTATTACCCGTCTGTATTATGTTGCAGCTCAGCTGATTTTGGATTGATGGCAAAGGGAGAGGGACTTAAGTGAGAGTGAAAACACAAGGTAAGTTTAAAATAGGTCAGCAATTTCCCATCCTATAGATTGCTATATAGATGTATCTAACCCTTTCTCCTGTCTTTGTCTCCCTCTTACAGCACAAGAACCCCAGGGGGGATTCAATGGAGCCTGAAGACCTGCAATGAGACCCTCACCCTGAGTCTCAACTCCCAGAGTTTTTGCAAGCCTCTCCCTGTTCCTTATTTTTGATTAAACAGACATTAAGCTTCCCAATGGTGTGGTCTTCGTTTTGTGAAAAATATGATTACCTCACATATTTTGTTGCTGTTGTTGTCTTTTGTGATAGTTAAATTGCTCCAGCTGACTTGAGCCAGCCATTCTTTCCTCCTCTCTGTGTCAGTGGGGAAACTTTACATTCATACTCCTTTCTCTGAGCGATTGGAGCATCCCCAGGCAGCACAGCAAACCATGGTGGAGACTATATGCCAGGACAACACGGAGGAAAATGCACAGACAAACTGCATGACATGCTATTCAATGTTTATTGAATTCCATTTATTTACAATGGATGTTCCTAAAACAACACATTTAACATCATCATCATGCTGCTGCTGCTAGTCCTTTGACTCATTGTGCCGTCAGTTGACAATCATTGATAGGCACCTGTCGGTCTCCTGTCCTTTCTGAAAGTCATAAAGATTACATTAGTCATTTAGATTACTTATGTCCTCAATTACCATGGGATTACTGAAACCATGAATGAAAGAAATTATTCTAATCTGAATTTTGAAACCTTCCTTCCCATCCCTCTAAATATATCAATAAACATTAGGATGTGATGTTCTTGACTACCATACAAGTTTAAGAAGATAATATTTGTTTTAAAGAATTCAAAGCAATAAACAACAGCAACAGGCTCTTTAACCAAGGCAACTTTAGCCTAACATGTATATGTTAACAGGTAAAATAGCTGTTCACACTATCTATGTATATTTTCTACTTTTTGTAATGCTATTTTATTTCTATTTAAGATGTTTACATTTTCGATTGTTTAACTCTAGTCTTTTAACCGTCTAATGTACAATGCCTTGTCTTTTGCTGCTGCAGTGTAAACATTTCCCCAATTGGTATCAATAAAGTACTTATTTTATCTTAATCCTCAAATATTAGCACATTTTACTTAAAAAAACAACATTGATGTAACTACATACACATATTGATATGTTGCATAAATATTGCAAATCAAAACCTTTAATGGCCACTAATTCCCAACAATTGCATTTCTATCCTGTTATTAATGCATTCAAATCGTGATTTGGCCCGCCACGAACTTCCGGGAAGCATTTTTATGGGCATAGATATGTCTCATAATTATTTGTGTGAACATAAAAATTATTTGTGTGTAAATATGTGATTTGGAAATGTAAAACACAATCCACAAATGCATTTAAAAGATTTGCAAACTCACAAATACATTTGCAAATGTAAAACGGATCTGCAAATACGCTAAATATGTTCACAAATAAAAAAACAGATCTGTGAATATCTCTTTAACATTTACAACTTTCGATCAGGCATTTGTGAATCCATTTTGTATTTGTCGACCAAAAATGCGCTTGTGGATCTCAACTCTCTGCTCGTGGATCTCAAATTTCTGCTTGTGGATCGTCTTTTTACACACACGGAATTTTGAGACAAACTTTCCTCTGGTCTCAGCTAAAATCTACTCGTGTAACTCGGTTATTTTCGGAAACCACGTGATGGCCTGCTGATGACGACATTTCCGCATGATTTAAAAGTAAGAGCATGATGGCTTGTTTAATGCTCTGTTTTTTTATTATAATGAACAGCGAAACGTTAGATGCATTCTTTTTCACCATCATCATCATCATGTTATGGTGATACAGTTAGTTTGTGTTAGTTTATTGGTTCAATACAGCATATATCGAGCACTTTCGTAGGCATTGATGTTGAAGTACAGACTACGCCACTTCGGGTCCCGGGGGAGCAGCTGGCAGCGAAGCAGCCCAGAGGAAACTCTTTCTTCATTGTTTTTTGTGTATTCAGTCAAAGTTACAAAGCACTTCACATTTCATTAATCGGCCTAATTTTACCTTACCAGTGCAGTAATAAAGTAATCTGTAGAAAAGCACCGTATTTAGGTCAGCCTTCATAGTAAGGCTACATTAAATGTTATAATATTCATCGTGTCCTTTCTATATGCATATATTCCTGTCTATTGCTTTCATTTGTGTTTCATGTTATTATGTTTATACTTGTTTCCACACATTTCACAATTTGGGATGAATGAAGTATCTATCTATGATATCTATCTATCTGTCTGTCTATATCTATCTGTCTATCATATCTGTCTATCATATCCATCTATTTATCTGTCTGTCTGTCTGTCTGTCTGTATCTATCTATCTGCACCTGCAGAGTACAGGACTTTATACATTGTACATATTATATCAATCCTATAATATTTGTTTCTAACAGATAATTTGAAAGTGCTTAAAACAAATGTGGGATATTCATTTGATAAAAGTAATAGACAAAGAAATTCACGATTGTCATATTTTATTATGTAGGATACAGAACTGGACTGTAGTCAAGTAAACTTACTTACACATTCTAAATACGTGTTCTTTGCGTCAGTGTTTCGATGTTATATTTTATAACCATATAAATTATTCAAACAATTAAAATACATGCCCTACCGTTGATTGTGCACACTTTTGCCTGAAATGAATCTGCCACTGCCAGGCCCACGCACAGTCAATATAAATATAAGTAATTATATTCTTTCATCTGATTTAACCAAATGCTGATAGGTTATAGCTACTGAGTGTTCTAGTTTTACTCATGCAATAATGCATAACACAAAAACACTGCAGCCAGTAGATGGCGGTAGTACCCTCGGGGCTTAGAACGCTGCGTCGATAGATAGATCGACAGACAGACAGACAGACAGGCAGATAAATAGATGGATAGATAGATAGATACTTCATTCATCCCAAATTGTGAAATGTGTGGAAACAAGTATAAACATAATAACATGAAATACAAATGAAAGCAATAGACAGGAATATATGCATATACAGTAGAAAGGCGTAGCCTGTACTTCAATGCCTACGAAAGTGCTCGATATATGCTGTATTGAACCAATAAACTAACACAAACTAACTGTATCAGCATAACATGATGATGATGATGGTGAAAAAGAATGCATCTAACGTTTCGCTGTTCATTATAATAAAAAAACAGAGCATTAAACAAGCCATCATGCTCTTACTTTGAAATCATGCGGAAATGTCGTCATCAGCAGGCCATCACGTGGTTTCCGAAAATAACCGAATTACACGAGTAGATTTTAGCTGAGACCAGAGGAAAGTTTGTCTCAAAATTGTGTGTGTGTAAAAAGACGATCCACAAGCAGAAATTTGAGATCCACGAGCAGAGTTGAGATCCACAAGCGCATTTTTGGTCGACAAATACAAAATGGATTCACAAATGCCTGATCGAAAGTTGTAAATGTTAAAGAGATATTCACAGATCTTTTTTATATTTGTGAACATATTTAGCGTATTTGCAGATCCGTTTTACATTTGCAAATGTATTTGTGAGTTTGCAAATCTTTTAAATGCATTTGTGGATTGTGTTTTACATTTCCAAATCACATATTTACACACAAATAATTTTTATGTTCACACAAATAATTATGAGACATATCTATGCCCATACATTTTGGACTTCCGTTGTCGTAACTCTTCCATCTATATGGCGCTGCCCTGGTCTAAAGTGTTATTAATGTGATAATAAAGTGTTACTGAAGAGTTTAAAGTGTTAATTAAGAGTAAAGGGAACAGACCTGCTCTGTGTATCCGAAGCTGAGGCTGTAAAACAGCGTCCAGTAGTTTCTGGAGTCTCTTGTTCTCCTCTTTGGAAATAAACAGATCCTCCTCGAGCTCTGCTATTGTTTGTTCAACCAGAGCAAATATCTCTTCAGAAGCAGCAGTGAGTCGCTGCTTCTTCAACGACAGCAGCATTTGGACTTTACTCATGTTTCCTAGATCACCTTTCCCTGCAGACTCCGTTAAACACACCGTTTCTCTCTCCATCAAACTCTCAACCTGACTAGTGTTGCTAACGTGTTTCCAGCTAGCATGCTAAGCTAGCTCCTATAGTCCGAGGCAAACGCTCCAGAAAAAAGAGCACAGAGTCCAGACACACAGATGATGGATCAGTAGTGCTGGAGCTCACACACAGTTTCTCAGGAACACAGAGAGAGAGAGAACCGTAGCGACGAGACGCCACATGCAGGGCTCGAGTTATGTGTGAGCCAATGGGAGCTGAGCTCCCATAAGGAGGGGCAGGGTTCGAGTTATGTGGGAGCCAATGGGAGCTGAGCTCCCACAAGGAGGGGCAGGGTTCGAGTTATGTGGGAGCCAATGGGAGCTGAGCTCCCATAAGGAGGGGTCTGAGCTCCCACGGATGCAGTGACATCATACATCTGTGGGGGTTGCTAATACATTACCAACAACCATTTTTTTTTAATTGAGTCAGGCACAATGAGTTTACATTTATAGAGTCAATATTTGTCCCTTTCCCACCCTCCCCTCCAAGTCCTAGCTAGTAAAGTAAATACATAAATAGATACATATATAGGTAAAAATAAAGTAATGTAAAAGATAATATTAAAAGAAAATTTAAATTAATAGATAAGGAAATAAAGAATAATAACAATAATACATGTACCCATATACTCACATATGTATACCCACATATACACATACACATATATATATATACATACCTACACACATATACACATACACATGCATACACGTACGTACATACATTTATATATAGACAGAAACAAAAACAAAACAAACAAACAAACAAAAAAGCACATACATTCATAGTTCCCCCCTTTCTTCTTAATTTAGTGTCTTAAGTTAAGCTATGTAGGCTATCATAGAGCCCCAGACAGATTCAAATAGTTCTGAATAGCCCCTCAGGTTATATTTAATCTTCTCCAAGTTCAGGTACATCATTAGATCTTTAAGCCATAGAGATGCTTTAGGTGGTATCGAAGATTTCCATTCTAGGAGTATTCTTCTACGTGCTAAAATAGATGCAAAGACTATACTGTCCTTAGTTTTCCTCCTCATCATTCGGTGGCCAGGTAGTACTCCAAAAATGGCCGTTTCTGCACATGGTGTCAATACCACGTCCAAGGCCTCAGCGAGGTGTTTGAAAATGCTTGTCCAGTATCCTTGTAAGCGAGGACAAGACCAAAACATATGAGTCATGTTTGCTGGTGACGTGTGGCATCTGTTACAGGTATCCGTGACATTAGGGTATATTTTGGAGAGTTTAGAGTTGGTGTAATAGATACGGTGGACAACTTTTAGTTGTATAATGCCGCGTTTCCACTACACGGCCTCGCTCGGCCCCGCTCGGTATGGCTGGGCCTCGTTAGGACTGGCTCACTTTATGGCGCATTTCCATTACAGTTTAGGAACTGGGGCAGTATCTATAGTAACGCAGTGTAGGCGGAGCCGTGACGTGATCTTCAGAGGACCCCAGAAAAACAACACAGCCGTTAGCTGTTAGCACTCAGAGCTCACAGCTCCTCATATATGTTCAGAAACTAGACAAAAGTTAAACAAGTACAAACCACAGACTGCCTGTGTCATGGTGAATACAGTCGCTGCTTTATTTATGTCTGTATAGGCCGTTGCTGTGAGTGTGGACGGTTATACAGGATATACTGCGTTAGCTTAGCCAATCTCCATTTAGAAAACAAGCATTTTAAAAGGTTTTTCCCCTGCCGTCTGTCTGCAGACTTGACAAAGCATTAATTCATGGTTTTTACTAACCGGTATCAGTATGTTGTTACTTCGGCATCATTTTGAAACGTGTATTACAATTAAATCACGGTCAAATATGTCCATCTTGTTGTAGTTGTTGCCTCCTTGCCAGCGACGCTCTCTCTAGTTTAGCATACTCAGCCCGACTCAGCCTCGTTGTCTCTGGCCCTGGCCCCACGATTTTATGAGGCCAGAAAAACTGTGAATTAGGACGCGCCGGCCGGTACTAGGCCAAGTGGAAACGCAACCAAAGACGGGCCGCTGACGTCACAGCCCTCTTAAACCGGGCTGCGGGCTGTAGTGGAAACGCGCCATAAGATTGAGCCTGGCACAGGACGTACTATTGTTCACTCTCGCTAATGCGCCATCCCAGACCTCATCACATATTGCTTGGACTAGTTCCTCTTCCCAATCTTGTTTGATTTTACCAAACAAGTCAATTATTGAATCCGGAGGGATATTGGGGAAGCAAGCCATTATTTTAATTACAAATAATGCATGTGTCAATGTAATGAGTATTTTTTACGTTAACGAGGTAAATAGGCTAAAAGAAAAACGTGTTTTCCAAAAGAACTACGCATTCTCTTGAATGACTGCACTGCACCTCCAAGTTGCGCAATACATTATTGCGCAATCTATGCCTGTGAGCGTGCCGCGCGAGCAGAGATGATGTGTGTGTGTGTGTGTGTGTGTGTGTGTGTGTGTGTGTGTGTGTGTGTAGTAGAACCTTTTCATATACGTTTAAGTTTGTAGCAAGTAGAGGGCTGTGTGTGTGTGTGTGTGTGTGTGTGTGTGTGTGTGTGTGTGTGTGTGTGTGTGTGTGTGTGTGTGTGTGTGTGTGTGTGTGTGTGTGTGTGTGTGTGTGTGTGTGTGTGTGTGTGTGTGTGTGTGTGTGTGTGTGTGTGTGTGTGTGTACCAAAACCCCCTGATTTTGTTGTTGCAGATGGTGGATTCTGCCAGGGCTCAGCATCAAAGTGGAAGGGCTCCTCAGGGGTGCTGGTCGAGGTTTCACTGCTTGTGCCACCGGGGGGTGATTCTGCAGCCACCAGAGGTTCCTTGAAAATGTTAAATAAATTCACAGTTAGTTGGATTTAATACCATGGCTTCTTAAAACTGGTTACTAAGCATTCATAACAAAACAATACCCTGAAATGTGTGTGCCATTAGTTCGGGGTGTGGTCAAGTGTGAGAGGCACATTGTAGACAAATTGTGATGGCTCTATTCAGATGCTAAAAACATACTTCTAGACAGATTGTGGAAGATAATGGGAGAAGGAGCCACCATCACGTATGAAAGGAACATGTGAATAGAGGGGCAGAAACCATCACGTATGAAAGGAACATGTGATTAGACAACACAACATACTCTCACTCCATAAACGTCCAGGAGCGACGCTTGGTCAGGGTCCCGAGGCGTGCAGTTGGGACGCTTCTAGGCTCCTTCAGCTTCATAAACAGACGCAAATAGCTTTTTTAAAAACATGTTAGAAGGCCTCACGAAATACTTTAATGTAAATTAAAATGTAAATGTGAAGGAATGTGTGTATATTAACTGTGGGTTTTTCTCTGGAAGTTTTTCCTTGTACGATGTGAGGGTCAAAGGACAGATGATGCCGTTTTTCTCATACTGATATTCCGCTATGCACGCTGGGATTTGGTGTTTATGCGATGTGAAATCCGAAAACATTTAAAAAAAAATTAAATAATACATTATTCCAAGTGTGCTTGCTTTTCTCTTTGAAAGTCATCACATAACGGCATTGTAATACACGTTTCGGCTGCATTAAATATTACATATCTGCCGTAGTTAACTCTATTTATAGAGCCCTGATGACAAGACTTCTAGACAAACAGGAACTGCCGCCAAAATTGAAAACTTGACGTGGATCTTAAATATATAAGCAATTAAACAACATCTTAGATTTCTTTTCACACAATACGTCTCCTTGCAGTATCAACACTAATTCGGCTGACTTTTATATTTGATCCAATTGGTAGATAGGCTGTATTTACGCCATAACGGTGCACAGCTGATAGAAAGGGACACCTACTGGTTAAAGCACGTTATTGCATTTTATAATTGTATTATTAGATATTAATAGGATCCCTATAAAGTATATTCTTTACTCGTCGTTATTCTCTACTAATAGTTAATTAAAGACTGTATATAATGACTATTTTGCACATCCCTTTCAAGATTTCAAGATTTTCTAAGGTTTATTGACATATCATATTATACACAACTACGGTGTAGTTATGCAATGAATGAAAAACTTGGGTCGCAGGTTCCTCAACAGTGCATTACAAGACATCTATCAATATGTGTTTATACCTCCACCATTAAACTGTCATATTCTGCACATTTCTTATACTATCTACATACATCTTATAAGAGTATAATACATATGTATAATATCAGTTAAAATAAGTGCTTGAACATAGTTAACATTGCAGGAAAGCAATATATTAGACGTTAAGTACTTTGTCAGGCTTAATATTTATCTGTAGATACAAATTTCACTGTGTGTGCTGTGTGCTCTGCATGTGTGACCATCAGAGGGTTTCATCCCTCCATATTCATCTTCTATACCCCCAAAGCTTTTTTCTTATTCAAAAGAAGACCTTAACCTAAAGTATTCTTTAATGTTTAAATAAAGCCTTATTAGTTTGTCTGTTTTGCACATCCTCCTATTAATATCTAATAATACAATTATAAAACCAAGTTGAGTTTCAATCTCTCGCCAGAGTCCGGTTTTCACTGTTCGGTTCGCATACTTTTTCTCTGTAATGTCGAACAGAGCTGGCCTCTCCTGGATCAAGCTGATGAGTTGGTCTTCAGTTCCTTCATTCCAGATCGCCATGATGAAAGATAAACTCTTGCGTCCAGGTGAGATGAAAATGAATAGCCGTCTGTGTGTGCCTTCTTAAATCGTTTGTTTACGTCCCTCACTTCCGTTTCGCTTCTCATGCACTGATTCGCTAGCTGAACAGCCAATCAGAGTGATTTATTTTGCCGACAGGCTTTGGCCAACTGCCCACCGATTCGACATGTGGAATCGGTAGGTTTTCGGCCAAAAAGGTGTCGGCACGGCCGAAAAGACACGACGTCACCTGGACAGAGAGAGAGAGAGAGAGATTTCAAATGTGAGTGCATAAACACACAGCGGCAGAAAAAAATGAAATTGTGACAAACTATACTGACCTTCTTGGTGGAATCCATCTTTAGGATGGATCCGAAGGTGGACGTGATCCTGGCCTTGTACTCATCCAGCCGCGTCAGTACGTTGTAGCCGTACACCGTCAGCAGCCGGATAGTTGAGGGCTGAGTGGGCATTTGGGGCGGTGGTGGAAACTGCCCCCTCACGCTGGCCTCCTCCACATCCAGGCCTCCGAGTGCTGCTCCCATAGGGTGTTTGCACAGCAAAGAAGGGGTCGGGGGACGCGGGAGGCTGGTGGTAGATCGGCCGGGATTGGGGGGGGTTCCACCACAGATTCAACTCTGTGATGAGGCTCGGCCTCCCCCACTTGTCCCTGGTGTGTGTGTGTGTGTGTGTGTGTGTCTGATTGGATGACAGCTTTTCACACCTGTCTGTAGGCTCAGGCCCCCCCAGGTGGGCCCTGCTCAACCCTGAAGATCCACAGGGGGTCTTCAGGGTGATGAGCTTCTGTTTCACAGGAGGATTACAGAGCTCACTGAATGGGCCACACAAAAGCAGAGCAATATGAAGGGGTCAAAATATGGCTTAATATCTGATGAAGAAGAGTTTGAATCAACCAGCACCTCAGGGCGAATCACCAGTATCAGGATGCTTTACAGCAGACACTCAGAGCGTTGTCACAAAGAGAGGAGGACGAGGAGAAGACTGACGGACGTGTTCTTCATAAAGAGAGGAGGACGAGGAGAAGACTGACGGACGTGTTCTTCATAAAGAGAGGAGGACGAGGAGAAGACTCACGGACGTGTTCTTCATAAAGAGAGGAGGACGAGGAGAAGACTGACGGACATGTTCTTCATAAAGAGAGGAGGACGAGGAGAAGACTGACGGACGTGTTCTTCATAAAGAGAGGAGGACGAGGAGAAGACTGACGGACGTGTTCTTCATAAAGAGAGGAGGACGAGGAGAGTACTTCTACTTTTACTCAAGTACAAGATCTGAGTACTTCTACTTTTACTCAAGTACAAGATCTGAGTACTTGTACCTTTATTTGTATGAAGGTGGTGATAATACTGTTAACTTAAACCCATGTCAAACCAAAGAAGAAGAGAAAGCGAGAAGGTTGGAGATCACCAGAACACATGCACACACTGTGAAGAAAACTACAGATCAGAGCATGGAGGTGCTGATTACATAAAGTTTATCTGTTGTTTGATGTTGATTGCATAGTGTGTGTGTGTGTGTGTGTGTGCGTGTGTGTGTGTGTGTGTGTGTGTGTGTTTTGTTTCTGACATGTTCAATACATTGATTTATAATAATCCCCAGAGGGACCTTCTGTTTCTCACTGAGTCTCGGTTATAAGTCCCGCCCCCTCGTTTAACTCTGACCCACCCATTGGTTGTCTCAGTTAGATTGTGTCTCCTCTGATTGGATGACGTGTTATTTAGCAAGGAGCGTCTTAACTGTAAATTAATCACAGGCATCACAACTGAGCGCTTTTGAAAAGGTAAGATACCCTCTGCTATCACTCTTATCAAGACAGTCCGTTATAATGTAATATAACAGATGAATGCCAATGTGTTGTCTTGTAACGTTCGCGCATATTAGCATTCAAATCAAATCAAATCAGGCATTGGTAACAAGTTGCAGCTAAGCCAGAAACACACCGGAGTTTTCCGGCCGTTTACATCCGTAAATACTTGTCATTTGATGCTTGTTACTATGTGTTAACGTTTATGAAGTTAACAGTTATATGCAGGGGTGCACATAACTGGTACGCAGGTACGCATGCGCGGCAACAATCTGAAATGCGTACCGTCACTTGTGTCACAAAGCGCATTTGCTTACCGACGTACTTGTGAAGCTTTTCCAGAAGGCGGTTAGATCACCGGACGACAGAGTCGGGGTGTTTCTCAATCGCGAGTAAAGCTGCTTCAGAGCCACTATTTCAAGCATACTACGTCATCGAGTGCCGCCGAAGTACTGTTCCAATCTCCAGTATACTTGGAAATCTACCGAGCCCGGCGTACTCCGTTTGGAGAAATATCGAGTGTGCACATGAGTAGACTTCGCGGTCTTAAAATCCCCACAATGCTTTGCGCACGGACCAATTTCCCCACATCTGTGGCGGAAGATGTAAGGCGGGGCCTCTCATATGACGCACACCTGCACACTTGCTAGCGTGTTCCACTCTTTGTTTTCCGAATGTCAGGAAGTATTCTTGACTCGCTTCTGAAGCAAGATGCTCGGCAGACATGTGCTACCAAGCAAGCGTACTCGCGATTGAGAAACACCCTGTGTCTCCGTGTGCACAGACAGGGCTGCTGTTAACGTCGGTCTGTACAGCAGCACTGCGCTAAAACAGCTGATCACAACGCTCACACGCTCTGTGGGCACGAAGCTCTGTACTCCACTATAACACACCAGACCTTGAGAAAATGCTGTTTTTAATGTAAAAGGTTCATGAAATAAAAACACAACACGGTCATTGCAAGTGACACTCAGGTGACTTTTAGTTTAGCGGTCCATATCTCATTAAAATATCTAATGTTAATAACTATTAAAGAAAACATGGGGACAATTGTGTTTGAATGTAGTTTGCCCATTGTACCTGCTGTGCAGACATACTGACAACACACACCTACAGCTCCTAAAGCATATAATATATATCAGGATACAGCCGTTGTGTATTTTATTATGTGAAGCACTAAATGGTTTTAGAAAAATATCGACTCTTTGTTTGTAGATATCTACTAAACTAAAGCATACAAATAAAGAGAGTAATGTAGGCCTGTTATACTGAGTGATATATATTATACACACTGCTCTGCTTTCTGCACGGACCTCACAGCTGTTCTCACTGTAAACGTCACGATGAAAGCAGTTAATACAATAATATCCAGCAGTTTGCAGAGCTGTCATTGGCTGAGATAAGTCCGGCCGTGCGCCACGACTCTTTGAAACATCACTGTTGCCGGTGTTGTGTCAAATTATGCACCCCCTTCGTGAAATGCACCCCGTGTCACGGGAACGCGCATTTCTAAATGGAACGTTTAGACCTTAAAACGATGCTTAAAACGAAAAGTAAACGTCCAGGGTTTGTTAATGGTAATTTTCAGACTGTGAGTCGTTTAGTGGTAGCTCATATAGTCTTGATTCTTGTGGTTAAACTTTTCGCTCCGTATTTTGATGGTAGTGGTGTCGAATCCTGGATTTTGCATTCATTCGTCACTTATTTTTCAGTTATTTTTTTATTTAAAGTGGACCTATCATGCTATATTTGAAAAATATATTGTAGGGCCATACCTATACAAAACATGTCTGTGAAGTTCTTTTTTCAAAATACCAAACAGATCACCCATTGTAGCCATGCCTCATACCCCTCTTTTGCGGATCTTGGGTTCTTAGCTTGAAAAAAAGAAAAGAAGAGGAGGCGGAGCTAATGCCTGATCAGAATTATACCGGAGATAAAGTTAAATTCGGTTGTGATAAAACGCCATCCTGTTTAAACCACGTCAAGGATTATTTCTGAAATAGTATGGAGCTCAAATGCTTTTTCTCTTGCAGGTTTATCACAAGGTGAGTTCTTTTTTTTTTTCCTGCTTTTTAAACACATGTGCTCTACACAGTACAGGTTAGCTCTGAGTGTTAGCGAGGCTTGCTAATGTAAACAAAGACGAGATTACGTCCAAAACACGTCAGGCATTGTTTCTGATAGCAACTGTCTGTGGGTCCGCCGACGTCACAGCGGATGGACACGTCACAGCGGATGGAAATCTGTATCCACTCGTTGTACACCCGTTTTTAAAAGATTTGGGTACGGAGGAAAAGAGAGAGGGTTTTATTTTCTGACGCTGCGTGAGTTCCCCTCGACGCACCGGGGCAACACATCCTCACTCCCAGGTCGGCCTATGTTGACGTTATGTCAAGTCCCCTGTGTCGGCTTTTTCCAACGCAAGGGGGGGCGGCCCTTAGCGTACATTTTCAACTTTCCGGGATGTCCATAGGCTTCTATATAGCTCCCTAAACGTATGTTGTAGACGACTTGAGATCACGAGCGAATGCTTCCCGCCGCGGGCCATTCTCTGCTGAAGCATACGTTGCGAGACTGCATTGCATTAAAAACATTATGCTCTCTATATATTGTCTTTATTATGCTTTAAACAGTGTCTCGGGCTTTGGCTATAGGGCGGCTCAAAGTATTTTGTCCGGCCGTTGTGAAGACATAAAGCATTTCCAATCGACGCATGCCAAACATGTGACGTCATATGATGCGTCGCATCTGCGCACAGGGAGCAGGGAGACCCCTCCGTATTCCCCGTATTTTTTAAATAAAGAGATTTTCAATCACGGGCGCGCATCAAACGTGTGACGTAATGTGGTATTAAAAGTATTAAAAGAGGTGAAAATCACTACAAGTCTGGGCATGTTGAGAGCTGTACATACACACAAGGGGAGTCAGTCGGTTCATAAGAGCCAGCATGCGGGATTCTGGGATTTGTAGTCTTTCTAGTTGCGTATTTTTCATAGTCTTATATTTCAACAGTTTTACGACAAACTGTGACTTTTTTTATATGGAAATTATTATTTAAGATTGACAAACATCATATGTGTAATTCGTGGCACAATTCAAACGGGATCGAAAGATAATCTTTCTCTCTCCATTGACTTCAATGCATACTTTTTCCGAATAAGGTGGAGGAACCCGGAAGGGGAGGGACTTCGCCTCTCTTTAATAACAACGCGTGTGTCGCGTCGCACTTAAAGTCCATTGATGAATGTAACAAGGTAAGAGCTTCATTAATAATTTGTGTATAATCAGAGACGACGAAAACCATTAAATATACACCAAAACTGTTATTAAGTCCAGTCAGCAAGTATTGTAAGCACCTTAAGAAGAGCAAGGTAGTCGTTTTGTGAGTTTGTGAATCCTTTTAAGACATTAAAATACAACTTACTGGACTATGCTAGCTAACGGCTTCTAGCCATTAGCTATTATTCATTAGCTATTAGCTCGTAGAATTTTACATTTTAATAGGGTATGACTGAGTGAATTGACCAATAAGAGCAGTCCAAATGATTATTCCTACATGTTTATGACAGATGTGTATCTTATGCACAGCCCTTCAAATATAGTGTTACTTTTATTTGTCAAATATAATCATACTTTACCTTTACTTATCCCACAGAGGGGACATTTACAGACATTTAACTTTAATTAAGAGGCATGCATACATTTAAGATACAAAAATAAATGACAATTTATGAAATTACACATCCAGGTTGAACACAAAAGATAGTGTAAAAGGTACCTTGGCTAATTGTCTAAATATTGTTTCTCTTCTTTCCACACAGGTCTTTTGAAGTTGATATACCCCTGTGATCTGCCATTCAATCACCCACCCAAAGGGCCACATTTGTATTGTCAAACCGTCCTTTTCAGTGTGCCTTGTCCTTACCTGTGTTGCTGTCTGTGTATCTCTCTCCGTCTCTCACTCTCCCTCTCTCGCTTTTTCCCTATCTGTGCTTACCCCTTTTTGTGTCTTATCTGTCTGTTTGAGTGTTTCTGTCTGTCTGTTTGTCTTTCTGGGCATCACCATGAGTGATTCAGAGCTCCAAGATGTTCTTAACAGGAAGAACAAGAAGAACTCAATAATGAGCTCCAAGATGTCCTTAAGAGCTGAAGTAAAAAGATATGATTCTACACTGTATTGAAGTAAACATATATTGTTTGAACTGTTTTATGTAATCACAAACGGGTTTTGATAATCACTTAGAAAAAGAATGTTATTCTCACTTTTAAATTCACTGACTTAGAGATTCTGTGTTTCACACACCAACATTGATCCTTATCACCACTAAGAGCCAGATGCGGTCACTAAGTCGTTAAAAGACATCGTAAAATAAGTGGAGAAGAGTTTAAATGTCTGTGGGAGAATGGTTTAGGTGAAAATATCCCCTGGGAAGGAATGTAGAGTAAGATAAGGTAAAGATAAACATTGACTTTTGACCTAGTGTGGTTTGGGGTCTCACTCTGTTCGAAACTCTGATTGACCTCGGCCAGAAGCGAATCCAGCCAATCAGGGCACTTGGGGGAGGTGGTCAGTTTAAACAGCTCCTCCCCAGGGGCTCTCTGATTCGCTTGGGAGTAAAGTGGGAAGGAAGAGATGACCCATCTCCGCCCCAAAGACAGATAGAAATACTGATGTTTGTGTGTGTAAAAATGCTTTTGGGTTTGGTGAGTGGTTTGATCCCGATATCTGTATCCGCTTCGCATCACAGACCTGAAGTCCAATTTCTTTTTGTTTGATGAGTTGGTTTGATCCCGATGCATTTATCCGAATCGCATCACAAATCTAAAAGCCCGGAGTACCCGGAGTACTCTGTATAACTTGTATATGTGTTTGGTTTCCTACTAGAAGTAAACTCAGATAATTTGTTATAACTTTGATTCCGGTGTTTTCAATTCCTTTCTTAATTTAATAGAGATCCAGCCTCATCCAACGAACGGCGCGTAGCAGAAGTATTCTACTCCAACAAGTGGTGACTCCCGACGTTTGTGAGCTGATCTCTAGAAAGGGACACCGACAGCCAGGGGACAGAATCCAGTCCAGGGGGAGGACACAGAGATACTGGTGACAACTAAACCAATGGCCATATACAAAAGGTGAGCAGACACCTGTTTTGATTATCAAAAATCTGTGATTGATTATACTAAAAAATTAGAGTTGTCAGCAGCGTTCTCAGTGTTCTTAGTCACGGTGGGAAATACAATACATATTCTAGTTAAATTAGATTATTAGTGCTTAGAGTCGGGTAGTTCAGTCCTTACCTAAGGCACAAAAGTGCTCATAAGAGGCGGGTAGTTCAGTCCCGTCCTATGACCCACTAACAACGAACGCTGTAACGCTGTAAAAGATGTATGGGGTAAATTCCCCGCAAGTCAAAATAACATTGATTAATGCGGTTAGCTTGCAGTGCGTCTATTAAAGGCTGCAAAAGGTGTAAAAAAGGGTTGCATTCCCCGCAGATCATGATAAGATTGATTAATGCGGTTACCTTTCGTGGTGCTTTAAATGTATAAAATGTCTGTAATTGTTATATGGTGGGTGATAGAGGAGGAGAGAGACGCGACCTCCAACTAATTATTTGGAACGACCGTATCTCATCACAAAACTGTTGTGGGGATAATCAGGCTCATTAAACGTGACGATAAAGAGATTTTGTTGACTGAGTTTTTAACTCTTGACCTGAAGTCGCAATCACCGTGAGGAGATTGTAGAAGCCTACTTCTGGAAGTCATGCTATCTGTTGAAATAAACATCGCACAATAATAATTTGCCTGAATGTGATATGATAAGGTATGAGAAGCTCTGTGTGATTTTTTTTTAAAGTCAAATCTGTGTAATACTTGAGAGACAGAGAGCAACAAGAAGGTGGTATAATGTCTGAGACCCTACCTCCACCCTACGGAGATAAGGGCTCACAAATGCCACTTATGAGTATCCCATCTAATACTCCTAAAGGAAAACACATTGTTAGACCTGATATTCAGGGATAAGGAATGTTGGAAATAGTAATGGAAGATATTGAAAATCTTAAACTGGATCAACCAACCATGTTAGTGAACCCTGCTAATATGGAGCTAATACATGTAGAAAGAATAGCAGCAGCTCTGGCAAAGACAATAGGTCCTAGCATGCAAGCACAGAGCGATAATATGATAAGGGCTATTAAACTGACCCTTTTTGGAAATGGGATTTTCCGTTACATAACGGAAGACTCAATTCAGGCCCTAAAGAACGCTTTACAAACGAGTCAGGGAGAGTTTAATGTGTTGCTATGTTGCTCAAAAGGGAGCTTACACTTTTGGGAAGAGATCTCCCACTTTCTCTGTCCTGAGGTGCTGCAGGCTCAAAGCAGCATACAGGGTCAAAGACAGGCGTGACCTCTGGAGAGGAAGAAAATCTAAATCTGAACAGACCACAGAGCCCATTAAAAGGTTTTATGGCCTCTACACTGAGAGGAAGATCTGGAGATTGTAAGGAACTCTCCCTAAATATCCACCCCCACCCAATCACGAGGGCAAGAGTGTGCCTCTCACCAATAAACGAATCATCTCTTAACCAAGTCAGATTTCAAAATAGCCATACCTCAAGTTGTTAAGAAAAGAGGGAGATTCAAAAAGTTATCAATAATTGCCCAGTATATTAAATAAATACAAACGGACACGTATCAATATAAGTCAGATAATATAGACGAGATCAATCGTGGAAGAAGGCTGACATTTAATGCCTGATATATAAGTAATAGTAATAATAAATATAGCTGATATTAAATAACTGATGTATAAGGCTCGATGTTTCTGAAAATAAGAACACCGTTAACGGCGTTCTATTTCAGAAAAAGGGGGAAAAGGATAGGATATACATCAGACAATATGTATGTGAGATTATTACGTTTTTAGGAGAAATTTATCAATTTAAAATACTAGTTATGGTATTTTAGTTATGGTATTTTTTGTTTTGTTTTATTTGTTGCTTTTAAGAGAAATTGATACATTTAAAATAATCTAGCTTTGGTTATTTTTTGTTTTGTTAGTTTGTTCCTTTTTTTGTTTTATTTTTATTTTTGTTTTAATTTTTAATTTTTAATTTTTAATCTTTAATTTTTGATTTTTGATTATTAATTTTTAAATTTAAATTTTTTATTTTTGTTTATTATTTTCTGCATAGTCTCTTGTCCACACTCCAGTCTAGTTGGTGCCGCCAATAAACACTAAAGAAGTAGAAAAGATGATTTCAAAACCATATTTCCAGCAACTTAAGGGCTTGGTATGAGACTTCTCCATACAGGCTGCTGACGTCAAAAGGGGGACCCGAGAAACACAAGGCCAACACAGCAGATTACGTCTGGTTGGAGGGGACCTCCCATGCCGTTCGCCTAGATGGAAAGGGAGACAACTGGTACCACTGGAGCCAGTCTGCGGTCGGGAAAAACACCTGCGAGGACCCTGGACGACATCAGGACAGAGTTGGCCCTCGTCGCGAGGACCCTGGACGACATCAGAACAGATCTGGCCCTCATCAAAGAAGTCGACCCAGGAGGCGTCATCAGCGGACCAGAGGACGAGGATCGGGAGGACGTCTCTCCAGCAGTCGAACCGGAAGCCGCCATCAGCGGGCCGGAGGAGGAGGAGGAGGAGGATCGGGACATCTCTCCAGCATCGACCCGGAAGCCGCCATCAGCGGGCGGGCGGAAGACAATCAAGCCACATCTCTCTAAAAAGCACCCCAGAAGCCGCCGTCAGCAGGCTGGGGAGACAAAGACACGGCAAACCAAGACGGCATAGGGAACTCCACTTCCCGCTGAAAAAAGGTTGAGAAAGCCGGTGTGGAACTTTGTTTAATAATCCATTTTTTAAGGAACTTTGTCTGAACAATCCATTTTTTTTTGAGGAACTTTCAACTTTATTTTTATATCCCACAATATAAGGGATTGGTATTTTTTATTCTACAGAACTATGTGTTACCAAAAGAGGGAAAAGTATGATAATGTCTTTTCTAATTTCTGTGGCTACTTTTATTGCCATTTTAGTGACATCTGGTTGTTGTTGTTGTGTGCCTTGTATCTGCTCACTGTGTGTTAGACTCATCAGTTCCACCATTGAGGGAAGAGTAAAGATGACTCAGCTGACAAGGACTTTGCTTTTTAGACATATTTTATTCTCCCTCCACTGTCATAATAAGTTGTTGTTGTGGACTGTTCCTAAAGGTTTAAAGTGCTCTATATCCCAACTTCTGATGGGTTTATATAAATGTTGGGACAGACACAGTAAGAAGAAAATTGACAGTGGTAATGTTTCAAATGCTATATGTTGATCTCGTGAGGTGAGATCAAAAGAGGGATTGAAGTAAAAAGATATGATTCTACACTGTATTGAAGTAAACATATATTGTTTGAACTGTTTTATGTAATCACAAACGGGTTTTGATAATCACTTAGAAAAATAATGTTATTCTCACTTTTAAATTCACTGACTTAGAGATTCTGTGTTTCACACACCAACATTGATCCTTATCACCACTAAGAGCCAGATGCGGTCACTAAGTCGTTAAAAGACATCGTAAAATAAGTGGAGAAGAGTTTAAATGTCTGTGGGAGAATGGTTTAGGTGAAAATATCCCCTGGGAAGGAATGTAGAGTAAGATAAGGTAAAGATAAACATTGACTTTTGACCTAGTGTGGTTTGGGGTCTCACTCTGTTCGAAACTCTGATTGACCTCGGCCAGAAGCGAATCCAGCCAATCAGGGCACTTGGGGGAGGTGGTCAGTTTAAACAGCTCCTCCCCAGGGGCTCTCTGATTCGCTTGGGAGTAAAGTGGGAAGGAAGAGATGACCCATCTCCATCCCAAAGACAGATAGAAATACTGATGTTTGTGTGTGTAAAAATGCTTTTGGGTTTGGTGAGTGGTTTGATCCCGATATCTGTATCCGCTTCGCATCACAGACCTGAAGTCCAATTTCTTTTTGTTTGATGAGTTGGTTTGATCCCGATGCATTTATCCGAATCGCATCACAAATCTAAAAGCCCGGAGTACCCGGAGTACTCTGTATAACTTGTATATGTGTTTGGTTTCCTACTAGAAGTAAACTCAGATAATTTGTTATAACTTTGATTCCGGTGTTTTCAATTCCTTTCTTAATTTAATAGAGATCCAGCCTCATCCAACGAACGGCGCGTAGCAGAAGTATTCTACTCCAACAGAGCCTAGATCAGGGGTGGGCAATTATTTTTTACAAGGGGCCACTTCAGAAACTCGAGCTGTGTTGGGGGGCCGAATCAAAAATAAGTTGAACTTAATTCTGCTCAATATACCAATACTGAAAAGGTGTTTTACAGTATGTTAAAGATAAGAAATGAATCAGCTTTATACAAAAAGAAATGAGTGCTTTTGATTTTTGTTTTTCAGTTCATTTTACTTGTTCAGTGAGAAAAATCCAGTCTGTCTTGGGCTTGAACAAGTGCACGGAAATCTGGTTCAATGTCTGAGGTGGATATGCGAAGGACAGCTGAGAGGTGATCATCAGTGATAGAGGATCTGTATCTGGATTTGTTGAACTTCATCACTGAGAATGTCTGTTCACATATGTAGGTAGATCCAAAGAGGACCCTCATCTTCTGAGCACGTCTCCTGATGTGTGGAAAGTTCTCCTCTTTCAGGGAAAAGTAAAACTCAGGCAGTGAGACTGACCTAAAGTGCTCTGACAGAAGTGTGTCAGACTGCAGGTCAATGAGTTCAAGCTGAACATCACTGGGTGCATCATCCACATGGCATGTAAATGGGGAAAAGATCATGTTCATTTTATTCTCAACTGTTTTGAAGTCTTTAAATCGCCTTGAAAACTCACCATGCAGTGCTTCTAACATGGATGAGTACCTCTGGAGGTGATCAGCTGATGGTGTGGCTTCCTTCAGTGTTGGCAAGTGCGTGAGAATGTTGTCCTCCATTTGGCTTGAGAGAAGCTGCAGCTTTCTCATGAAAGCCTTCACTGCACTGTACATGTCATGCACAAAAAGGCCCTTGCCTTGCAGTTTGACATTTAGTTCACTCATTAGTGCAGTCACATCTACAGCAAAACCAAGGTCTGCCATCCAGTCTGCATCTGAAAGCTGTGGGATGTCGTTTCCTTTCTTCACACAGAAGTCTTGAATCTCTTCTCTCAGGTCCCATACTCTTTTCAGCACTTTGTCCAGGCTGAGCCACCTGACAGCTGCATGGTAGGGTATGTCACGATGTTCAGTCTCACTTTCCTCCAAAAATGCAACAAACTGTCTGTGATTCAATGCTCTTGCCCTGATGAAGTTAACTATTTTAGTTACAACATCAACAACATGGTTAATTTTTAACACTGACTTACACAACACTTCCTGATGTATAATACAATGCAAAAATACAAATTTCTGCTCAGGGTTAATTTCTGTCACTTTATCCTGCATTCTCTTCAATAGTCCAACATTTTTCCCTGTCAGATTTGGACAACCATCCGTTGTCACGCCTGCCAGCTTGTCCCATTTCAGTCCCAACTTTTCCACACATGCATTTACCTCCGTGAACAAATCACTCCCTGTTGTTGTCCCTTTCATTGACTGCATGGCTGCCAGCTCCTCCGTGATTTTGAAGTCTGTAGTTATCCCACGTAGGAAGATGAGTAGCTGGGCAGTGTCACGTACATCGCAGCTCTCATCCAAAGCCAAGGAAAAAAAGTCAAAGTTGACCGCTCTGTTCTGCAGCTGAAGCTCCAGATTTCCCGCGATGTCCTCAATTCTCCTCGTAACAGTGCGTCGGGAGAGCGGCACTTTCTCAAATGCCTCCTTTTTCTCCGGGCATATTAGTGCGGCAGAGTCCAACAAACACTCCTTAATGAACTCTCCGTCCGAAAACGGTTTACTTTTAAGACATAACTCGTCTTGACAGCTGCATCTCTGGATGTGGAATGTTTTGTGAAAATGTGTTGTTGGCTTTGCAGCTTAGCTAGCAAAGCATCCGACCCCTTTGCCCGCTCTTCCTCAGACAGGTTCTTGTATTTATCTGCGTGTTTGGTAGCATAGTGGCGACTCAAATTGTACTCCTTGAACACAGCGACCTGCGCACCACAAACTAAACACACAGCTTTACCTTTCACTTCTGTAAATAAATACTTAGCGGTCCATGTCTTGTTGAAAATGCGGCATTCAGTATCGATCTTTCTTTTTTTGCCCTTAGCGGACATTTCGAGGACTAGCCGGCCAGCATCACTCGTAGCTGTTCACGGCATGCGCGTTTACGTAAATAAATAAAAAAAACAGCAGCGCCCTTTCCAAAATAAAAGCAACACAGTTAGAAAAGTATTTACGCCATGCAAGCAATACAGCTGTGTTGCTTTTATTTTGAAAAGGTTGCTGTTTTTTTTCATTATGTTATAATTTATGATCAACCTCACACGGGCCGGCCAACGGGCCGGATGTGGCCCGCGGGCCGTAAAATGCCCACCCCTGGCCTAGATGATCTTGTTGAACAGGCAGAACAAGAAGAACTCAATAATGAGCTCCAAGGTCTTCATAACTTGATTTCTAAGCAGCGGGATGAGGATGCAGCAGCACCAGTGAAGACACCTGAACCAATTGTGAAATGGAAAAAGAGAGATGTCGATGGTAACCAAATCTTTGAGAGACCAAAAGCAAGCAGGAATCTGCCAAATCAGGGTGAGTATTTAATTTTCACTATATGTTGAAGAACTAGAATGTTTACTATTTAATGAGTATTACAACAACAGCATTAAATATGTATAAGGAAAACAATCAAACCAACGGCAAAACATTTTTACATTTGAAAGGTAATCTGACATGATTATAGCACTTGACCAGATTATTTGACTAAATCTAATTATATCTAAGGGGTAATGAAGACATTTAAATAGTATTTATGGTAAAGGTTTTTGTTTTGTACAGCTGGTCCCAGTCGGAGGAAAGCTCCTCGTGTTGATGCTCCTGACACTGACTGTGAGATGGTCTTTGCTCCAGAGACTGTTGGTATGTATTGTGTCTCTCTAAGCCTAAATCAGTATCTCCATATGTCTGTACTTGTTTCTGTGAGATGTGGCACTGATTTGGAAATGTTAATTCCATGTTTGAATTTTAAAAACAATTTAACATAATTATAAACATAGCTGTTAAATATTTCCAAGCCACAGCTACTCCATACAGTAAACTTTGATGTACAAGAAAAAGTCTCTTTTTAGAGAGGTGGAAGACTGAGAGGCCCCGCTGATTAACAGCACAGCAGCACAAGAAGATTTTGCAAACCGTATCTGCCAACAGTGTGGGAGCAATCCAGCTGCTGTCCCACGCCCTTTCCTCTGTGCTGAATGTGATGTTAGCATACACACTAGACATGTACTTCACAACAGAGATGCCATGACAGCCGGATTCTTCCAGCCATTACCTCCAACAACTTTTGTTGCTGACAAAGCCCTTTCCCATTGTGGTAAGTGTTTAAAATGAATTTCATTATTGAACTTTTGGAGATCATTGGTCATTAGACATTTCAATCAATGCCCCTTTGACTCATATTTCCTTTTATTTTATTTTTAATCTTGTGTATACTCAATATACACAATATCATATCATATATCAAAAAAACAAAAACAAAAAAAACATTAGTAAGGCGCCGTGCTGGTGGCTGCCTGTTGCATGCAGCTCCCGGTGTTTTATTGATCTTTGTCTTTTTGTTTACTTTTATTCTCTTAGTTGTACTTTTTTCTTTGGATATTTATTTTGTCTTGCAGCGAACTATGGCCACGTTTTACTTCGAACGTTTTCTGGTCATTCTTCTGTTACTTTTTTCACTTTTTGTGTCGGAGAGCCATGCTCAGAGGAGTGATGGCATTGTTTACTCGCGTGAGCAGCTGATTGCGCTGTGCCGACCCGTGCTGCTGCCCGGAGCCAGGCATGACATCCCGGAGGAGCTTCGGAGGCTCAAGCGGGGCTGCAGAGCTGGGGCCAAGCTGAGGATGAAGAAGAAGATGAGGTACAAACCCTGTGTACCGGCCATCATAATGGGGAACGTGAGGTCTTTGGGGAATAAGATGGACGAGCTCCGCGTGCTGACGAAGACGCAGTGGGAATACCGTGAGTGTAGCATCATGTGTTTTACAGAGACTTGGTTGCACTCGCTCATCCCGGATAATAACACGGCTCTCCCCGGCTTCACGAGTGTTCGGGCGGACAGGGACGTTATTCTGAGCGGTAAAAAGAAAGGAGGAGGGATTGCACTGTATGTGAACGAACAATGGTGTAATCCTGGACATGTTACTGTGAAGGAGCGTTTCTGTAGCCCGGACATTGAACTGCTAGCTGTGGGATTACGTCCATTTTATCTACCTAGAGAACTTTATTCTGTCATCGTAGTTGCTGTCTATATTCCACCGAACGCGGACGCGGAGGTGGCTGGTGACGTCATTCACTCCTCTGTGGCCAAACTCCAAACTCTTCACCCAAATGCATTCATAACAATAACTGGGGATTTTAACCGTGCTAAACTGGACAAATCTCTGCCTACATTCACTCAGTATGTGAAATGCCCCACCAGGGGAAATAATACTCTGGATCTTCTATATGCAAATACCAAGAATGCATATTGTGCCACTGCCCTCCCCCCCTGGGCAGATCTGACCACAACCTCGTCTTTTTGGCTCCTAAATATGTCCCTCTGGTGCAGAGGCAGCCTGTATCCACCAGGACTGTGAGGAAATGGACTCCAGGGGCTAATGAGGCTCTACAGGACTGCTTCGAGACCACTGACTGGGACGTGCTTTGTGTGCCACATGGAGAGGACATCAATAATATGACTGACTGCATCACAGAATACATCAACTTCTGTGAACAAACAATATTACCGGCTAAAACTGTCAACTGTTTCCCCAACAATAAACCCTGGATTACTAGTAACCTGAAAACTCTTTTAAATAAGAAAAAGGAAGCTTTTAAGTCTTGGGACAAATCAATGCTGAAGAGTATCCAGCATGAGCTGAGAGACAATTTGAGGAGGGGCAGAGATTCTTACAGGAAGAAGCTGGAGACTAATGGCGCGTTTCCACTACACGGCCTCGCTCGGCCCCGCTCGGTATGGCTGGGCCTCGTTAGGACTGACTCACTTTATGGCGCATTTCCATTACAGTTTAGGAACTGGGGTAGTATCTATAGTAACGCAGTGTAGGCGGAGCCGTGACGTGATCTTCAGAGATCCCCAGAAAAACAACACAGCCGTTAGCTGTTAGCACTCAGAGCTCACAGCTCCTCATATATGTTCAGAAACTAGACAAAAGTTAAACAAGTACAAACCACAGACTGCCTGTGTCATGGTGAATACAGTCACTGCTTTATTTATGTCTGTATAGGCCGTTGTTGTGAGTGTGGACGGTCGGAGCATATACTGCGTTAGCTTAGCCAATCTCCATTTAGAAAACAAGCATTTTAAAAGGTTTTTCCCCTGCCGTCTGTCTGCAGACTTGACAAAGGATTAATTCATGGTTTTTACTAACCGGTATCAGTATGTTGTTACTTCGGCATTATTTTGAAACGTGTATTACAATTAAATCACGGTCAAATATGTCCATCTTGTTGTAGTTGTAGCCCCCTTGCCAGCGATGCTCTCTCTAGTTTAGCATACTCAGCCCGACTCAGCCTTGTTGTCTCTGGCCCTAGACCCACGATTTTATGAGGCCAGGAAAACTGGCCCCCCTGCCATCAAGCCCCCCCCCCCCGCTTCACTGTGAGCACAGGACAGGTCCAGAGTCAGATGGAAAAACTCCACCAAGGCAAGGCTGCTGGCCCTGATGGTATCAGCCCCCGGGTCCTGAGGACCTGTGCACGCCAGCTGGCTCCTGTTCTCCAGTATCTCTTCAACCTGAGCCTGCACCTGGAGACCATCCCGGTGCTGTGGAAGACATCCTGCGTTGTTCCGGTCCCTAAAAAGACAACTCCTTCTGGGCTCAATGACTATCGCCCTGTAGCACTCACATCTCATGTGATGAAGGTGCTTGAGAGACTGGTCTTGGCCCATCTCAGACCGCAGGTGAGATCATTCCTTGACCCTCTGCAATTTGCCTACCAGCCTCACCTGGGGGTGGACGATGTCATTATTTACCTGCTGCAGCGTGCTCACTCATACCTGAATGGATCGGGTTGCACTGTGAGAATCACCTTTTTTGATTTCTCCAGTGCATTCAACACGATCCAGTCTCGGCTACTGAGTGACAAGCTGCAGGCTATGAGGGTAAACTCGTCCACCATCTCCTGGATTACCAACTACCTCACGGACAGACCACAGTACGTCCGGCTGGGCAGTGTGCTGTCTGATGTGGTGGTTGGTAGTATTGGAGCCCCACAGGGGACTGTGCTGTCTCCTTTCCTGTTCACCTTATACACCTCTGACTTTCTATACAACTCAGAGTCATGCCACCTGCAGAAGTTTTCGGATGACTCTGCAGTGGTAGGGTGTATAAGGGATGGACGGGAGGAGGAGTACAGAGCGCTGGTGGGTGATTTTGTTGAGTGGACTGGAAGAAATCATCTGCTTTTGAATGTGGCCAAGACCAGAGAGATGGTCATTGATTTCAGGAGGAAGAGGACATCTCCTCCTCTGCCCCTGTGCATTCTGGGAGAGGATGTGGCAGTTGTGGAGGTCTACAAGTACCTGGGAGTGCACTTAGACAATGGGCTGAACTGGAGGATCAACACTGACGCTGTGTACAAGAAGGGGATGAGCCGACTCTATTTTCTGAGGAAGCTGAGATCCTTCAACGTATGCAGTAAGATGCTGGAGATCTTCTATCAGTCTGTTGTGGCTAGTGCACTCTTCTTTGCTGCGGTCTGCTGGGGGGGCAGCATCAGAGCCGGTGACACCAGCAGGATCAATAAACTGATCAGGAAAGCTGGGTCAGTCATCGGCATCAAGCTGGAACCCTTTGAAGCTGTGGTGGAGAGGAGGACACTGAACAGGCTGTTGTCCATCATGGATAACCCCACCCATCCTCTCCACCTGCAGCTGGACAGTCAACGGAGCTCCTTCTCCAACAGACTGCTGCAGCTCCACTCTCACAAGGACAGATACTGGAAAACATTCCTGCCCACTGCAATAACACTGTACAATAAATCACCTCTGGCTGGAAGAGAACTCTCTGCTCCATAGTTTCTCTAGAAATAAAACCACGTTGTACATTTTACTCATACATAATCTGTTTCATATTTAATACTCCATAATTACATATATTTTGAATATATATATTTGTATATATATATATAATATCTGCATGTATATTTTCTATTTCGACATGTATATTTTATATTTTATTTTATTTTTCTTTCTATTGTATATTTTGTAGTTTTGTTTTATTGTAAAATGCCTTTTATGCTGCTGTAACAACAACAATTTCCCAATTTGGGATCAATAAAGTACTATCTATCTATCTATCTATCTATCTATCTATCTATAAAGACACAGACGGCAGCAAAGGTCGTGCCAGGATCCGACGCAAGATCAGGACAGAGAAGGGGATCCTGACTTCTGTTGTGGAAACTTACAACCGAATGGTTGTAAGTACAGAAACTCTGTGCTTGGAAACCATTCTGTCTGGCGAGACAGCTTGGCCATGGCAGCAACCACACAGTGGTATGTACATTAGTCTGTTGACTACTTCCAACAAATCTGACACATAACCCATAATGTATCAAATGTCAATCTGTAACCCCATAGGACTCTATTCATTTTAATTTCACATACACATGACTTAAGTCTTTCTCATAAATGCAATCCAGACTCTGTGGATCTGAAGACTAAAAGAAAGGCGTTTGACATCATCATGGCAATAAGGAGACTTCAGGAGGAGAAGAAGATTGTGGTCACAGAGATGGACCACCATTGGAAAGCTCTCAAAGCCCGTGCTGATTCCCTGAAAGAGCTGTCCTGCCTTCTGCCCAGTGAGCCGATACAAAGTATGTATTCGTATTTTATATCCAATTAACATACAATGCAATAATGACTGTATTACTAACAGACGTTCTATGTTATTGTTTTCTATTTAAGACCTGCCTTGGAGCCTAAGCGAAGAGGGGTTGAAAGGGGTCCAAAGCATTGTCTTCAGGAAGAGGCAGAACATCAGAGAGATGAAGACGCACACCAGAGCGTGTTACCTGCAAGTTTTGTCTGGAGCAGAAAACATCAACTTCTTGCAGAGTGCTTCATCTCAGGATTTCGACAGTGACTCTGATTCCGAAACTTTTTTTTTAGAGGCCTTCAGACTTGGCTAAAATTGTCAAAATAAGTTTTGTAGTGTTTCTATAGCTGCTGTGGAGGATATCATGAAGCCTTGTTCCGATAAACAAACTAGAGCGTAGTTATTATATAACTTTAACTTGAAACGGGTCACGGGACCCCCGAACACAACATAAGGTTTAATATAAGTGCAGGAAAGTTGATTGTCAAGTCCAACAACAAACTATGCAATATATTAGACTTTAAGTACTTTGTCAGGCTTAATATTTATCTGTAGATAGATACCCCCAAAGCTTTTTTCTTATTTAAAAGAAGACCTTAACCTAAAGTATTCTTTAATGTTTAAATAAAGCCTTATTAGTTTGTCTGTTTTGCACATCCTCCTATTAATATCAGGCACTAAACTGTTTTATTGTAGATATTATTTACAGTATCTTCTTGATATTTTCTATTCTATATTTATATCATTGACCTTCTACTTTCCCACTATTTTGTATGTACTCTTAATATTTAAATGTTTTCATCAAATATAACACATTCAAAAGTGCTTTAGAAAAATGAAAGACATTAAGAAAAAGGCATTTTAAAACAGTCATTAAAAAGCAACACAATCTTCCTGCATTGCAATTACTCTAAACGTGTAATAACGTGCTTTAACCAGTAGGTGGTTTGGGTTAAAAAGCTGTCAAGTTTACAGTGTTAACAAAATAAAATATACTGCTGTTTCTGGTTTAGTTTACGACGGATATATTTTGTTATTGTTTTGATATTTGTAACACAAAAGCGATATAAAAAACCCATAGCAACACAGAAAAGATGGTCTTAACATGACCCAGCGGTCTAGTAGTTAATAAAAAACAATAATATCAAAACAAATTATTACTACTAACTTTATTGTGAAATTAAAACAGAACGGTAAAAGAATAGTTTCCGGTCTATTCTGAGGCCCGATCTCTGTAGATAAATAAAGAACTACGACAGATGTGTAATATTTAATGCAGCCAAACCATTTATTACAATGCATTCATGTGATGACTTTCAAAGAGTAAAGCAAGCACTGCTGAATAAAGTATGATTTTATCTTTTACGAAACATGGTGTAGTCCCAAACGATAGCTGAGGATTCTGGGTAGTGTAGTGTCTTCTGCCATCCAAAAACTCCGAAAAAATATTGGTTTCTCCGAATCGAAAGGGGAAAATACAAAAGCATTGTACACAATTTAAACCAATCAATGTTGTGTAATTAACAAGGATAATCTGGTGTTTTTGAGTTGATGAGTAGTGCAGATCGACAGTAAGGAGAATACTTACTTCCGGGTGTAAAATCCTCCGTTATCCAATGGGAATGGACGCTCACATTGCTCTTTGCGTCCGTAATACAATAAAGGGGACATGATCAAATAGGAATATAATTATCTTTTAAATAACGTTAACTAAAGGGAACAATCTATTTGACACAGCTGAAGCTCTGGCCTTCCTTAAAAACGAACTAATTTAATAAAAATCATAGTTGTATTACACACAATGCACTGTTTTTTGAGAACAAAAATTCGTAACTAATGTAATTTTTACATTCTGACGAAAAATAAAAATTATTATGAATACAACTAAAATAAAAGAAGCCTCCCGTGAGTTACTACAAGCTATAAAGTAGATTTTAAAAACGTTTTATAGAATAAAAGCTCACTGCGGGAGGAGCCTCATTCACTTTACATTGGGGTTGTTTGCGTGGTGCCGACATGTAAATGTAGCAGAGTGCGTGACTCCACCACGTACTGCGGTGAATGTGCAACACTTTTACATGAAGCGGTGAACACATTCATATGATGATCTTGTTTTTGGTCTCTATGTGTGTCTCTGCAGCTGCTGGATTGCTATTTTTGCCACATAAGAACGGTCTCCCTGAAAGAACAGGGCCGAGACAAGGGCCGGTGTAGGTACCATATGTGTTCGGCCTAGAACACAAATTGGGTTACATGAACAAATAACTATAAAACAACAATACTGTAGAATAACAAAATGAATGCCGTGAATACACCGTGTTGAAGCAGTTCGCTGCTGATTACTAGGCCCCCCGCGCGGGCCGAATATTAGAATATTCGCTGCTGATTACTACCGAATATCCGGAGCCCGAAAAATGGTATTCGGGACAGCCCTAGATCATTCTGCTTCAGTTTGTGGGCTACAGTCAGTTTATGGTAGCAGCACGTTAACAGCTTTATCCTTTGATCAGACCCCCGGTATACCCTAGTCAGCGCCCCTAGTTACACCAATCAGCGTGCGATTACCGTACAGCCAATCACAATGCGTGACATCATTGGTAAGCGACGGACCCCGAACACATATGGTACTGACACCGGTTCTTTATTGGCAAATGCGGGCGCCCGCTGTCCAACACCTCCTCGGACCTGCAGCGGCTGAAAGAAAAGTAAGTGACTAACACAACGAGCACGTTTCAAAGAAGGGAAAAACAACTGAGCCAAAATTAAGTATTTCATGCTACTCCTTCATCAACACAGGTACTCGCCACAGGCATCTGTGTCTGCGGTGGCGGCAGACTCACCCTCGACGGGACAGCCACCGGGAGCATCTCTGTCGGACCCGCTGACGGGACAAACTCTCTCGGGAGCGTCCAGGTACGTGTTCAGACCAGTCACCCACCTAGTAGGTAGTTCAATAGGGAGAGGAGAGGGGTGCTCGATGGAAACTGCCCCTGTCGTGAGGGAAATATGCTTTAGTCGTTAAGGTTAAAATGATCAGTTTAAACAACAAAACACTGTAGTTGAGTAGAGTAGTAGAGTTTTGGTGTTGCCTGTCATCATCACAAGGCAGAGTCTAGACAGAAAGTTTAATATATATAAAAGAGAAAAGGACAAATAAATATGCATGCTGATTAACCCGCCGAGGACAATGATAATCTAAGGCAAGATATCTTGGCATCATCGGAATAATGCCTTCACTATTTAAAGACCAGGCGAAACAAAAATATGAAAAAATGTCTAACACAAGGCTAATAGACATGTTTTTTCCTTTTCTCGTCCAGACCCACATCTGGATCCGTCCGTCACTGGGAGGCTTTTTGCGACACCTTCCTTCGCTGCATGCAAACCCCCCAACAAAGGGGCAGTGTGTGAGGGCCGGATTCCCCTGCCACAGAAAGTGGAGGGAGGTTCACCTCAGGCAGCGGACAGCATACATTCTACGTAAGCATTTTGCACAAGTTGTGACTCGAGGTGTTTTTTTAAAGCTCCCATGTCATGCTTTTCCGGTTATTACCCGTCCCCTTGTGTGTTATGAAGGTTTTTATGCATGTAAACGGTGTGCAGAGTCAAAACCCTCAAAGTACACCCTGTAGCGAGTAAAACTCTAACACAGAAAATACCTCCCCAAAACGCCTCGTTGGAGATACGTCACTGCCCATTTGAGTCTTCCATTTAGTTCCGGGTACCGCCTGATGTCATGCGGTACCCGGAACGAAATGGACCAATCCCGAAGAGCTATGGCCACACCAGCAGCGTCGTGTTCCTCCTCCAGAGGTTCGAAGAACCGGCATTTCACAGACGAAAGCTTCCAAAACATTGCCCAGTTTGAGGCCGGATATGCACAGCTTGTTTGGACCGTTTGGAGCAGGGGAAGATCTGGGTATACAACCTGTAAGTTTGCATTGTTATTTGTGTATTTATCAAACAAGACTGTTTAAATGTGTAAACTGTGTTGGACTGCTAAGCCATTGACACAGTGCTAACTAAGTTGCTAGAGTTTCCATATATCAACTCTAATATCAGCAGATGGCCTTGCATACATGTATCTCATAGCAGGAGAATGTCTGCATTCACACACAAAATACCTATTGACAGTATACTCCGGGTGATTTGCCGGTCAGTCGCGAAACGTAATTACATTATAGCTGGCGTAGCGATCTAACACACGGAGCTAGAGCTAGTTTCGGTCAGAAAAACATTTTTGTGATGCTACGTTGCTAGCGTTTAAATATATCAACTACAATGTCAGCAGATGGCCTTACATGTTTGTCATGGCAGGAGAATGTCTGCAGTCACACACACGGAATACTCATACAGTATACTGTACTGTGATTTACCGTACATTGTGACCGTACATATACTGCATGTAGCTAACGAGGCTAGCTGTATGCTAGCGCAAAACAATGTATTCATGCAAGTTACATTGTATGACCGAACGTAGCAGAATACCCGTATACGATTGCAATTATAAACACGTTATTGCTAGCCTAATATGAACCACTAGCTTTTGTTCATAGTAGTTTTATTACACTGCATTATAGTTGCCTTTCCTCCAAGCTAACGTTCATATCGTGTTAGCTACCAAGGTAAACAAAGCTAGGTTAGCATATTAGCAGGCAAGCTGTTCATTACACAACTACTACTAACGAATCTAAAACAACTAAGTTTCTCTAATATTTTGTGATTTGCATTTGATTTCGTCCAGCCAGATCCTGGCGGACAATCCATGACGGGGAAGGGATTCTACTACTACTGAGGGTGCTAAAAGGCACCGCACCGACTGTGCGCAGGCAAGATGCGAGGAGGAGGAATGGATGATATACCGTGTATATATGTATATTTATGTTCATTTTGTACATTTCTAAAAATAAAGTTTAATGGAAATACTTAGTAGGCCTATCCTTTCTTCCCTGAATTCATATATAGCAAACCATGATTTGATTTCTCATCAAACAGTAGTAGTTTATAACGGGTAAAAATAACTTACTCTTTGTTATGAGAGTAGCTCGTAGGCCACAACGGAAATACAAGGAGACATACACGAGTTTACAAAACCACGGCACATTTATTGTAGTAAATGCAGAGACAGGTGGTCGAGGGGAGAGGGTCGCTCAGTTCGTCCTTCTGCAGCCGCTTTGGAGAGAGACTCCGGGCCGCTGGGATTAATAGCACCGGCTACGGAGGTGTCCGTGATCGCGCTGATTACCCTCTTCAGCTCCACCCCACCGTAAGACAAAGGCCCTGAGGCCGTCACACTCTTCTATAACAACAGTTAAAAATATATATGTATATAAAATATACCGCTGTACCGACGCCATGATAAGACTGATGTTACGCTGAGAGCAGCCGGGAAAAGCACTGACATGGGCGCAGCCTCTCTGGTGATTGACTAATCAGAACGAGTGGCCGAGCTGACCAATCGGAGCACACTAGGCTCACAGGGAGGGGGGGGCAAGAGCTCCAACGAGTCGTTTAGTGGAGAAAGTGAATACTGCTGAATACACATGCTTGACAGAGATGCTGTATGCGAAACCAATGTGAGTTTGGAAAATTGCACAGTATAAATCTATTTTAGTATACCTCAACAATGTAATTATGATCAGTGGAAATGGCCATGACATGGGCCCTTTAAGGCATCGTTTTATTTTCATTCACTCACTTATTTGCACTGCTGATGCGTTGGCCTTGTGGCATGCAGTGGGCAGACAGGGCAACCGGCCTACAGAGGCCGCAGTGCAGCGGGTGTTGGGCAAGGAGCGGTGGACCACAAACAGGCCTTGTGTCGAGGACCTGCTCAAGGCCTGGGTCCCGCCGCAGCAAGTTTCCGGGGACTACCAACACCTCCTGCCCTGTCTCCTGCAGCAGAGCTGGAAGGGCCTGTCTTTGAAAGACTTTGGCCAGGCAAAGGGCAAAGGTGAGTGCATATATTGTTTGAAATCCAGCCGCCTTTCAAAAATGGAGCGAATATTTGAATGAGCGCATAAACACTGACGCTATTTTGTTCCTCTCGAAGGTGTTGTTGCCACCATGCTCTTCAGCAAGGGAGAGCTGGTGTGTGACTACCACGGAGAGATGTTCTCAGTCTGCCGGGGAGCAGACGGTGCAGTTGGGCTACCTCTTTTATTTTAAAGTGCATCGACGCCACCACGTCTCCCTGTGGCTGCCACCCCGGACAGGACACCTTTGGCCGGAGGCTGAAACATTCACGCCGCAACCCCAACATCAAGGCCAAGAAGGTCACGGTGACCTTCCCAGACGGCCCGAGGGACGCCTTAGTGTTCCTCGCCCAACGCGACATCCGGGTGGGCGAGGAACTGCTGTGGTTCTATGGTGTCACAAGGAGGACATTTGGGGGAGAGGGAGCAGATCTGGCCTGGCTGGACGACTGAGTAGAGCTGGTGTGAACCACTGCTCATACTCCGTGTGCGTGCATGCGTGCGTTTCGTTTTTATTTCTTCTGATTTGTATTGCAAATACAAAATATTGGAAGAAATTGAAGTGTCTCTGTCAGTGGTTTTTCATGCACATTGCTCTAAACGAGTCTTACTGTATATTACTAGCCATATCTCAATCTTAAAATATAAACTCATTCCACACGCTACACCCAGCTTAGTCACACGTGTCCTTTTAATCACTTCACCTGGAGTTTGTACTTCATCTCTAAAGAAAACAGCAGTGGTCTACTCTCAGGAGCACTAAAAATTAAACTGACTACTTTTAAATCCAGGCTAAAGACTTTTCTTTTTGTCGCTGCTTTTAATTGAACTATTCACATCTTAAACTGCACTGTAACTTTTATCCAAGTATTTTTTCTTTTAATGTTTATTTTATTATCTTTGTTTTGAAATGCCATTTTCTTAATGTCTTTCATTTTTGTAAAGCACTTTGAATTGCCTTGTGTTGAAAGGTGCTATATAAATAAACTTGCCTTGCCTTGATGCTCGTCCACAAACTATTACAGCATCACCTTAAACTATGTTTTAATATAAGATAAGAGCAGAGTTGGGTGTAATAATATTACTTTTGTCGGTAACGGAGTAGTGTAACGCGTTACTTTTATAATTCAGTAATCACACAACAGTTACTAACATTGCCCCGACACGCGTTACTTCGTTACTTTTATAAAATCTGTCATAATCACACTGACAGACAAGAGGGGTTTCCACCGCAGGTTTATATGTACATAATCTGCGCGACTTGCGCGTCCACATATCCACGTGCAGTGCTGCATAAACATGGCAGAGTCAGCGATAACTTTCGAGGGGTGGAGGTATGCCCATTATCTTGAGTTCGTCCGAAGAATAGACAGGAATGTGACGGTGAGGTGCAAACTGTGTCCAGGGGCCTCATTTATAACGCCGTGCGTAGGATTGACGTAGGAAGGTTGCTTACGTAGTACAAAGCACAAGAATAGGTACATACATTTTCCGCCATTTTCCAATTCACAAAACATTGTGTACCGTCGAGGGAAGTGCGTACGGCACTCCCTACGCCTGTTTCCCTTGATAAATCACAATCGACTCGTAACGCCCATATTTGCCTATACATAGTCAAAGAAACGCCCATTCATTCATTCATTTTGACTGACTGCATGAAGAAGATCGCAGGAAATGACGACAGAACAGCTAAAAAAGACATCTCACACCGTGTCAGATTTTGGTTATTGTGGGGAGGTCGAGATAAATCATATTGTTTGGTGGATGCAGTTTGAACCATGTAGCAGCATGGAGGTCGGATCGTCACCAAAATAAATAAATAAGTGGTCCGAAAAAAGTTAATGACAAAAAAAATACACATAACCTTCCTCAGGCAGTGTGTTTGTCCCGGGGACAGGAGACACCCCCTTGATGAGAAACTCTAAGAAATGATCGGGGAATCCCTCCGGAGTGGAGTCATGACGACTGGATCTGAATTATTTTTGTTGTATTTGGTGGTTTGTGTTCCAGCTGTCGATCAGCAACATATCCATAATCCACCAGTTAAAGGAAATACAACTAATGTGTTGTGTTATATTAGCTGTACAATTTACCACATATGGTGTTCTTAGTTTCCATACCTCCTGTGTTTTACGAGCGACTTATCAAGTCTTGGCAAACGGCATTAAAACACGATTAAACGTGATAGTATATAAAACCATGCTCGTATCTACAACCTATAGAAATGCAAAACGGCGTCAGTTTAGACCTATGGTTTAGACGTAATTCTGTCCTCCTGCTTACCGCATCATTTATGAGAAAACATTTCATAACATTAACACAACATATTCGAGGTGGTTTTAAATAGCATATCCGTATTTATTTATTTCTCCAAGTTATGTTTTTGTGTGCACTGAGGAGTCTCAAACAGGCGTTTGTTTAATCATTTAAAGATTGGCTTTAATCAATGTTTGAAAATGAATTCTTCATATTTGATAAATGAGAGGTAACATTTTATTTATGGTATTATTTCCACATATTTCTCTCCATTCTTCCTTCTGCCAACGGTGTCGCAGTTTCTCGTCTCTCCCGTTTGTGTGCTTAGTGCGTACGCATGGGTTAGAGTTTGCGTGGAGGACAGCACATTTTCCCGTCAAGTTAGTATTTTATAAATCGCAAACATTGCGTAGAAACTGGCGTACGCCATTTTTTGAGCGTATATCCCTTTATAAATGAGGCCCCAGGCCAGAAGCTGTTATACACTGCTGCAAACACCACGTCAAACCTCAACAAACACCTGCAAAGAACACATGCTAAGGTGAAGCTAATAGCTAAGGACCGGACCCCCGAACCCAGAGTGAGGATGTTGTGAGTCGCCGCCGCCGACTCCGAAGCGGCACAAATTAGAATTTGGAGGACCGGTAACCAAAGCAGAGATGGACAGGCTTGTAGCATCCTTCATAGTAGAGGTAATGTTGCCCATTTGCACAGTGGAATCACCATCGCATCGTTCAGATATATACTGCGCAAAATACAGATAGCAGGAGACAGAGGACAGCCATAGTCAGAGCTATCTGGATCAGTCTTATGCGACAATGGAAACTGAACTAAAGAGAACATTTGAAACTTTAGCAGTCTGCGTGATCTGCCTGTAGGGAGGGGCGGGCCGGCCCTGCGAGTAAAGTAACGAGTAAAGTAACGAGTTACTTTATGTAGAGAGTAACGAAGTAGTGTAATATATTACTTTTTTTTAAAGTAATATGTAATATATTACTTTTTTTTAGTAACGACCCCATCTCTGGATAAGAGAGATAAGAGACTTTATTATCCCGCAGGAAAGTATTGTGCCAGAGTTACACACATTTTTACTTTCTACAAAACTGAGAAACTAACCCTAAAAAACAAACTTTGGTGAGTTCACTTTGTTATATTCTTTGTTGATTAACTTTTGTAAATAGTTGCCTTTATAACCAATAGTTGCTATCAAGGGCCTGCCAAAACAAACCTGAGACACAAAACGTAGCTGAACTGAGTCTTTATGTAGGTTGAAGGTCAGAGTAGATTCTTTCCCCCTGTATGTAATGTAAATGTGTGGCGGCGGTGTACAGTGGGTGGTCATTGAAAATGTGTTCGTATATATATATGTTCTTCACAGAAAATGAGCCGAGGCCAATGAGTCTGAATTTGAAAAAATACTTAAAGGTGGGGTAGGTAATTTCGGAGAAACCAGCTCGAGTGCGTAGAATTTGAAAATACACAACCGGAGAAAATCTGCCACTTCCTTACAGAGCCCCTCCTCCAACACACACAAACGCGCACATGACCAATGAGGGCACGAGATAAGTTTGTGCACAGATGGAAGGCTGACAGGCAGGTAGGCCATCCAGTTATTTTAGCCGGGCCGGCTAAAATGATTGGTCGTGCTTTTTACAGTATTACGGCTTCCACAGATGACATTTTTTTATGGATTTCTTGTCAAAGCACTTAAGATATTCATTGCTATCGGGATGTTAAGAGCATTCCATGGAATATAACAAAAAGTGTATCTCGAGCCAGTTTCTCAAACTTACCTACCCCACCTTTAATCATATCTTTTTGTCTTTTTTTTTTTTCAAAAGTATTTTTATTGGGCCATCAATCTTAAACATACAAACTGTTGACATAAGATCACCCGATTTTACATTTTTTTACAACAAACATGGCATAGTAACCATCCCCCCACCCCCCTACAAAACAAAACCGAAAAGTGTCACAATACGATATGAAAGAGGGGCAAAAATAAGTAAATAAAAAATACAAGAGGATATCATAAAAGCACAGAACTACAAAGAAACACTGTGTTGCACAATGCACATTGGGCTGCATGACCATTCACACGCCAAAGAAGACAATCACTTATCATTGCATTATAACCGTCCAGTCTCAAAATAGTAGCTACGGCGTACATTAATGAGTAATAGGATTATCTAATCCCCTAAAGAAGGAATAGAATTAACAAAAGAGAGAATAGGATCCCAGGTTTTGCTAAATTTATCAGAGCATCCCCTTATACTATACTTAATCTTCTCTAAGTATAAGAAAGACATTAAGTCTTTCAACCACGACTGAGAAGATGGAGGTTTCTGGTCCTTCCACTGCAGTAAAATACGTCTGCGGGCTACAAGTGAAGCAAAAGCAATAACATTGTTCTCCTTGTTAGTGAAACTAGAGAACTCCTCAGGGACACCAAAAATAGAAATTGAAGGGCTAGGAACAACCGGCTTCATAGGGGCGTTCACACCAAGTACTTTTCCCACAGTAGTTCATGAGAACTTTAGTTCATGAGAGCTCTTTAGTTCTGATGAACTAAAGCAGATCGCGTTCACACCAAAATGAGTTCCTGGGGGTGGATTAGGCAAATGAGCCGCTGACGTCACTTCTTCTTCTTCTGCTTTGGGTTTTACTGGCAGACCGCAAACAACTTCACGGCGAGTACAGTAGGTGGCGGTATGCACCTTAAAGTTGCAATTCGCCAAAAAACCGAGAGAAGAAGAAGAAAAAAAACTTCCGCTTCCGCTGTATGCTTCTGTTTACCTTACGACCTCAGGCACGGTATGGAGTTGACGTTTTGGTAGTCGTGTTATACAGCTTCGTAACTGAGTTATTTAAGCCAATAACCACAAATACAAATAGACCATTCAAATGCAATAGAAATGCTGAGTCGGAGGCGAAGGCGGTTAAGAAGCCTTAATAAAAGGATTGGACCACGCCCAAAGAACAGCAATGGTACGTTCATTAAATTACATTAATACTATCTAATGTTGGATTTATGGAGTTATGTAGGGCTAATTTGTGTCTTTGTATGTGTTTCCAGATATGCGAATACTACGGAACGCGTCGTGTCCCGCGCTCTCTCTGGGTGAACAATAGAACATCGCCTTGGTGGGAGGTGGTGCCAACGTGCAGTGGGTCAAAGATTTCCGAATGTCCAAGGGCTCTTTTCAACTCTTCTGTATTCGCCTGGAAGCGTTGGGGAGAGGCATCTGAACAGCATGGAAATTGTAAATTGACAATAAAGCTGATCTTTTGTAGTGCATTTGGTTCTCTCTTTTATTTACCAGTCAACAGACACAATTACAATAGTGCAGACACACCTTAGTGCAAAGATTAAATGTCAGTATCAAAACAGTACTCATACTGTATATTTGTATATTAATGAGTATATTATGTTAAATGTGTGTTAAAGACAATGGGATGAGGTTAAAAACTGTTGTATACCGTCTTTACTGTGATAAATACATACATGTTAAGCATACACACCTGAAGAACTACGTTACACACACACAGGTTAGTCTGTGCACTGCTGCTGGTTTAAACAAAGACAGTCATGATGCTAGTGCCGTGCATGTAGGTTCTCTTTTATTTATCAGCAGCAGATCAATAAGTGTCAGTAGTATCAACACAATATAATAACAGTGGCAATATATATATATATATATATATATATAATAACAATAGGTAGGCTCAGCAGCAGACACACATTAGTGCAAAGTTAGGTGTCAGTATTAATAACAGTGGCATATATATATATATATATATATAATCACAATAATACAAAATGAACTGTCCCAGGTGTAGGCAATTTGGGGTGAAGTGTCTTGCCCAGGGACACAACGACATCCTGACTGCAGTGGGGTTTGAACCTGTGCACCAGACCACTGCACCACACGCCTCCCAACAAGTCATTGTACAGTTTATCAATGACAAGTTTTTCTTAATTTTTGTATTGAAGGCCTGTTGGATTTAATCAGCTCGCTTAGCACTGCCAGAAGCCCAGCCTGAAAGGTATTTTGTTGCTCCACCTCGATTCCTGGGCCTTGTGTGAATGCAGCAGCCGTTTGTCGTGCATCTCCTTGGCACGCAGGTCCTCATTCTCCTTGCTGACCATGGCACGGCGGTCCATCGCCATGATGGTGTCAAGGAAGCTGTCATCGCGTGCCCACTTTCCTAAGGTGAAATATGCAAGATACAAGATCAGTTTAATCGCAACAACGAGACAACATTGTCCAAATCTGTCTCTGCAGGCACACAACAGGAGGAACACGGGGAACACCTTTGATTTGACTATTAACATTTTAAATGGTGAAGGCACTAGCAATTGGGGGATGGAGGGCTCTCAGGACATGATAGGGAGGCGTGTGGCGCAGTGGATAAGTGCATTGGTGTTCGGATCAGGGGAGCACAGGTTCAAACCCCACTGCAGTCAGCATGTCGTTGTGTCCCTGAGACACTTCACCCCAAAGTGCTCCTGTGGGGATTGCCCACAGTATTGAGTATGTAAGCTTTGGATAAAAGCGTCTAACAAGTGACATGTAATGATTCAAAAAGCTTTTGAATATTGAATAACAAACCAATGTGGTTTACTTGTTATCCACAGTTTAGCTGCTAAATGTTTTTTAGCAATGCTTTTCTTTGTGCTCCACATATCTAAATGTATAAAGTGTGTTTTCACCTCCGTTCCCTCCTGTTTGCTGCAGTATGGCAGCAGCGGTCAGGATGGGATCCTCTGTGATCAGATAGTAGTCCTGATGGTGTCCGCTGACCGGGCGCAGGGTGTGGAGCTGCCTACTCTCAGCGGGGGGGAACTGAACGTGGAAACTGTGTTTCTCTGAGGGATCCTCCATGTAGTCTGAGAAGCCTTCTGAGGAAACAAGGTCAAACTATTTAGGATAATACAAGGAACAATGTTTAGGCAGTAAATAGAATTTCAATTACATTTCTACTTAAATGTGCAAAAATATTAGAACATCAGTCTTTGTGGCATGCAGGTAATCAACTGTTTAAGCTTTTACCATTAACATGTAGAATGAATGTTGCAAATTACTTGAAATTATAGCAACTACAATCTATTGTTTACCTCTATGCATTCTGTGTAGCCACAGAGGTCCAGCTAGCATGCTAATTGCTAACGTTATATTATCGTTTTATCCTGGAGGGGAAAACTAGTTTCTAATCCTGAGAGAAACACCTCGCCTGAAACACGATTAGTGCCATGAGTTAGTGAAGCAAATTACAGAACATTGCACACTTATTCACAAGTCAATACGTGTTCATAGCGGGCACGGCTGAGAATAGCTAGCTAGCTAGATGTTGTTAGCCAGCTTGGACCTAACGTTAGCAAGTTCTAGCATGGCTAGCTCAATCTACTGAGCAAATAAAAGTACATCTAAGACCAGTATTGTGCAGATTAAAACAGTGCAGTGCATGTATTTTATTTTACCTTCGTAGTCGTCACGACATGACTTTGCCAGGTCTGCTAACTTTGCTGATCCACTGAAACTTCAGTAGAAGCTTCTGAATGCCGCACTTCGCGTCCTCCGAGTAAATCGCCAGAAGCGCCGAGACATCCTCATCAATTCCACCGCTCCGATGATTTATTTAGTGTTGCTATAATAACTGCTTTCACAAAAGTAATCTCTTCGGGTAAACGAGCAAATACAATGGCCGCTTCCAAAAAAAAATTCAGAGTCAAACGGGCGTGGTTTGCATCCCGCACAGCCAATCAGACGTACGAACTATTTTCTCCCACGACAGACCCTGCTCTGTAGCAGGGACTGAAAAGCGGGTCGGACGAACTCATTTGAGCTAATTTAGTTCCTGGGGCTTTTTGGTGTGAACGCAAATATATCGTAGTTCTGATGAACTATTGTGGGAAAAGTACACCAAAGTACTCCGATGTGAACGCACCTATTGAAGGCCTTCGAGAGTGTATCATAAAAAGAGGACCAGAATGAACCCAGCTTTGGACAGGAGAAAAACATGTGTGTGTGGTTGGCCGGAGAGAGAGAGCATCTATCACACATCTCACTTGTGTCAAACAGTTTGCTAAGTCTAACTTTGGTCAGGTGTGATCTGTGTAGGACCTTAAACTGTATCAGTGTCAGTCTGGCGCAAGATGAAGTAGAGTTGACTGTTTAGGGCCCCCTGCCACCATTCATCTGAAAAGGTAACCCCAAGCTCCTTCTCCCAGGTGTTCCTAGTCGCTAAAGGAGACGATAATGCTGATAAGATTAACTTCCCCACGGCTGAAATGACTCCACGGACTACAGGGGACAATATAATTGTATCAATGAGAGAATCAGGTGGTTGATGAGGAAAATTGGGGAAGTTACAACGAGCAAAGTCTCGGATTTGAAAATATCTAAATAACTGAGAGTTTGGAAGGTCAAATTTAATCTTGAGAATATCAAAGGAGACAAAAATGTTATCAATAAAAAGTTGTTTGAAATAAACCAAACCTTTCTCCTTCCACAAAGAGAAAACTGGGTCAAGAGATGAAGGAAGAAAAATATGATTATTACAAATGGGCATTAGCAGGGAAAGGGAAACAATTTTAAAGTGGCGTCTAAATGGCCTCCAAATCTTTACAGTAGGTTGTACAATTGGGTTGGATACGCATTTAGCAGGATATGATTTTAAGGGGGCACAAATTAACGCAGATAAAGAGATAGAGCCACAAGACCGCGCTTCCATCTGGCACCAGTCTGTAATGGGGGAGTTGTGCCAAGTGTGAATCTTTTGAATATTGGCCGCCCAATAGTATGCCAGAAGGTTAGGTAGAGCAAGGCCGCCATCTTCTTTAGTCCTTTGTAGGACAGAATATTTTACGCTTGGGGTCTTTCCTGCCCAAATAAAAGATGAAATAGTCTTGTCTAAGTCCTTAAAAAAAGATTTGGGGAGGAATAATGGTAAACATTGAAAAATAAATGAGAATCTGGGAAGCACATTCAATTTGATTGAATTGATTCTACCTACAATCGACAGAGGGAGAGAGTTCCAGCGCTGTAGGTCAGATTTAACCTCCTTCACCAACTTCAAAACGTTATGCTTATGAAGTGAGTGGAGACTATGCGAAATATTAATGCCCAGGTACCAGAAACTAGAGGAGGCCAAATGAAAAGGCAGCCTCTGGGCCGGAATCTGTTTTGCCGCAAGATTAAGAGGGAAGCATTCGCTCTTACTGATGTTCAACTTGTATCCTGAAAAGGAACCAAACGTTTGTAAAACGTCAAGAATCCCATTAATACTGGCCGTAGGGTTCGAGACATAGAGCAGCAAATCATCCGTGTACAGCGAAACCCTGTGTTCAACCCCATTCCTATAGATACCTTTAAAAGCTGGTGAGTTTCTAAGAATGATGGAAAGTGGCTCGATTGCAATAGCAAACAGTAAAGGCGACAGGGGACAGCCTTGGCGGCAACCGCGTTGTAAAGGGAAAAATTTGGATTGAGTGGAGTTGGTAGTCACACTAGCTGTAGGAGCACTATACAACAATTGAATCCATGAAATATATCTTTGACCAAAACCAAACTTGTCAAGAGCTGAAAATAAATAACCCCACTCCACTCGGTCAAAAGCCTTCTCCGCATCCATAGAGATTACCATTTCAGCCTCTTGTGTGCTAGACTTAGACATTATAATATTAAGGAGGCGACAAATATTTGAGGACAACTGTCTACCCCTTATGAAGCCAGTTTGATCACCCGAAATAATGTTTGGTAGACAGGGGTCCAGACGGCTAGCCAGGGTCTTAGCCAATAGCTTTATGTCAGAGTTGAGCAAACTAATAGGTCTCCAGCTGCTACATTCTGCTGGATCTTTGTTTTTCTTTGGAATGAGTGAAATTGATGCTTGAGTTACGGATGGAGGAAGGGAACCACGCTCTAAGGAGTCGTTGAACATATCCAATAGCAAGGGAGCCAGTTGATCAGAGAATTTCTTTAAAAAGTCAGCTGGGAAGCCGTCCGGGCCCGGTGCCTTGCCATTCTGTATTAATTTGAGACCGTCTGGAACCTCCTTTAAACTGAGTGGAGCATCTAGATTCCTTTTACTTGTTTCGTTGATCATAGGGAAGTCCAAATTATCCAAAAATTGTTTCATTGAGATGTTGTCAGGTGGAGCCTCTGATTGGTAAAGATTAGAATAGTACGAAGCGAAAACATTTATCTCCTTTGGGTCTGAAACTATTGTATGGGGGGATTTGCGAATTTGTGTAATAAAACGTGAGGCAGATTGATGCTTTAGTTGTAATGCTAGCAGTCGGCTGGCCCTGTCCCCATATTCATAATAGGTACTCTTTGTGCGCCTTAAAACAAACTCTGCTTTGTTTGTGGAAATAAGATCAAATTCAGTTTGGAGCTTGAGTCTCTCCGTCTGAAGAGCGGGACTAGGAGAAGAGGGGTTCTGTCTGTCAATTTGTAGAATTGCTTCCATCAGCTCAAGTTGCTGTAAGAGATAATTTCACCGCGAACTACTGCTTTACAGGTTTCCCACAGGGAAGGAGAAGTCGAGTCAGATTTGTTATTTAGGATAAAGAGCCTAATTTTCTCAGAAATAAATTCACAGAATTTATTAGAAGATAATAACCCTGTATTCAATCTCCAATTTGAGCGCTGTCCACTTTTAGGAAGCAATTCCAAGTCTAATAAAAGGGGGGCATGGTCTGATATGACTATTGCTGAGTATTCACATCATTTCACTGAAGGAAGGAGTATTTTGTCTAAAAAAAATAATCAATGCGAGAATATGTTTGATGAACATGGGAATAGAATGAAAACTCTTTTGCTGTTGGGTGGCTGAATCACCACGTATCCACACAACCGATTTGGTCCACAAGTGTCATAAGAGCTCTAGCCGTACTAGATGGGGTTAGGTTTTTTGGCTTGGATAAATCAAGGGCAGGATTAACAACCAAATTAAGATCTCCCCCCCCAAATAAGGTGGTGTGAATCCAGGCATGGGATTAATGAGAATAAGGACGTCATAAAATTAGGACAACTCCAATTAGGGGCATAGACGCAAACCATAATAACAGGAGTTTGGAGCAATACACCCACGACTATAATGTAACGCCCATTTGTATCAGAAATACACTTTTCTAAAGAGAACTGCAGTTGTTTGTGTAGTAAAATTGCTGTACCTCTGGAACGGCTATTGAAGCTGGAGTGGAACACTTGTCCGACCCAGGGTTTCCGCAGTCTAGTGTGGTCACAGACACGCAGGTGGGTTTCCTGCAGAAAAGCAATGTACGTCGTCATATCCTTAAGATGTGAGAATACTCTGGCTCTTTTAGTAGGCCCGCCAAGTCCTCTGACATTCCAGCTTGTAAACCTAATTGATCCTTGCGTAGCTCTCTGTCTCATATCAGCCATAGAGCATGAGCCACAATATCAGCCTTTGGAATAATATGATGAAATTATTAATTAGCCAGTAGGCTACAACACAGAGCAAGGTAACAACTTCAAACGTGTTATAAAGATGGGCACCAAAGAAAAAAGTTCCTCCCGTATTGAAAAAAAAGAGAAAGAAAGAGAAATAAAAAAACACACAAAAAACACAACCCAACGAGATCAGATGTCTGAATCTCTAACAAATCCCTACAACCTTGTCCTAAACTCATCCTGTAACATAGATGAGCACGCAGGAAATATTCTGCACACCTCCGGTTAACTACGGTGTAGTTGGCTTCCCTTCAAAATGTATAATTATACATATACAACACCAGCTGAATTGCAGTCATTCCCCAGTCCACCCCCCCACAAACGAGACAGCAGTGACCTCTATTGGCCTAGCAGGGAGCTGCAAGTAATGTATAATTTAACGTCCATGTCCGTGTAGCTTCAGCTCAGTTATAGAAATAAAAATAACTTAAGTGAAAAACAAGAGGGGGTATGTGGACAGAGTCCTGATCATTCACTTACTGCTATGAACCTGATAGAAACGCTCTGCCTCTTCCGCGGAGTCAAAAATGCGAGTCTGTCCGTTAATAGTAACACGCAGGCGGGCTGGGTAGAGTAAGCCGAACCGTATTCCCTCCTTGTAGAGCTGCGACTTCACTTTGTTAAAGGCGGCCCGCTTCTTGGCGAGTGTGGCGCTGAAATCTTCAAAGATCCTGATGGGATGACCTTGGTACGAGACATCCCGGGATTTCCTAGCCCACAGCAGCACACGTTCCTTCTGGGCATATTTATGGAAGCGGACAATGAGGGGTCGGGAACCTTGCGGCGGTTTCGGAGCCAGACTGCGATGTGCACGGTCTAGCTCCAAGGTATCCAGCTGAGGGTCTCCGACCATCTTCTTGAACAGTGTAGTCATGAAGAGACGAGCATCATCCCCCTCCATTCCTTCTGGAATGCCAATCACACAGAGATTCTGTCGTTTGGAACGTGAAACCAGGTCTTCCACCGCCAGCTGCAATCTGTCATTCACCTGATCAGTGGTCTCCAACTTGGAATTCAATACGGCCACCTCTCGCTCCAGAGTAGTGATTCCATCTGAATGTGCGCTGAGAGCCGTTTCCATTCCGGTGATGGTGGCAGTATGTGTGGCCACGGTGTCGGTGATCTTTTGAAGAGAGGCTTGGATTGGGGCCAGGGTGTGACGTATGGATTCTTGGACCCCAAAGCAGAGACAGACACAAGTACAGCTCAAGGTGTTTAATAAATAATAGGCCAAGGCAGGTACTGAAGACAGGGAGCTGGCTGGCTGCAGAAAGGTCCAAAAACAAAGCAGAGGGAAAACGTCCCAGGCTAAACTAAAAAAGTTGCTCAAAAACTGCAAAGTGAACAAAACAATACTCAAGGCTGCAGAAAGGCACTCTGGATCGTCGAACAGCATTTAATTCTCTGGCAGAGAAGTGAGGTGAGGGCCAGGCTCTTAAAGAGCAGGTGATTATGTGAGTGGGAACAGGTGTGCCTCATCTGCAGCCAGGAGAATACCAGCCACGCCCCCTGTCACACACCAGCCCTGCAGAGAAGGAGAGACAGAGTAGTGAGGGGCACATGAACCTTTTGTCTTTGTATATTTAGTTTTTTAATAATTTGCAAAGAAATGCTCATAAGACCAGAAATTAAACGGACCAAAATCCCGATTTCAGGAGCAGAAATACAACTTTTTCATTAATTTCATTGATGGTGGACTCAATCTCAATAGCTCGTTTCACAAACCATATTCCTTAAAAGTCTTACATTTATTTGTTGATATTCAAGGTCTAAAAATGTCGAGAGAGAGAGTTGCAAGCCGGGTGAAAGTCATAAAGTCTGGAGCAGAAAGCGAATGGACCGATAAACGGGAAAATAAGCTGACAACAGAGACACTGCCGGGTCGTCAGGCCTAATGTTAGAGGTGGTTAATGATGGACCCCAAAAGTGAGACCAAGAAGATCTCCTCCCAGGTGACCCCATATACACTTTTTATTTTGAAAACACCAGGGGCCTCATTTATAAAGCCTTGCGTAGGATTGGCGTGGGAAGGTTGCTTACGTAGGACAAAGCAAATAAATACGCACCGACACTTTCCGATTCATAAAAGACTGCGTACCCGCGCAGGACTTGCGTACAGCACATCCTACGCCGGTTTCCCTTTATAAATCACAATCAACTCGAAATGCGGCGCAGCTTTTGCGGGCTTCACGTAACGCCCATATTTGCCTATAAATAGTCAAAGAAACGCCCATTCATTCATTCATTTTGACTGACTGCACGAAGAAGATCGCAGGAAATGACGACAGAACAGCTAAAAAAGACATCTCACACCGTGTCAGATTTTGGTTATTTTGGGGAGGTCGAGATAAATCATATTGTTTGGTGGAGTAGCAGCATGGAGGTCGGATCGTCACCAAAATAAATAAATAAGTGGTCCGAAAAAGGTTAATAACAAAAAAAATACACATAGCCTAACCTTCCTCAGGCAGTGTGTTTGTACCGGGGACAGGAGACCCCCCCTTGATGAGAAACTGTAACGGCCCGTCCACACAGCAGCGTTAAAAAAATCTTCCAACGCTTCTGCCCATTCACTTTGAATGGGGTGACGTCACTTTGCCTCACTTTTCGCCGAACTGCATTGTGGGAAGCAGAGCGGAGATTTCCAGGCATCTCAGGATTCAAAAGTTGAGCAATGTTCAACTTTTGAAGCTGAGGTGGAAGCGTCAGCCAATCAAATCCCATTTATGCAAATCTGACAGTTCAAGCGCTAGCCAATGAAACCGCGTGTATGCTGGGAGAGACATACCGCAGGTCATTTCCTCATATTCCAAAAAATGGAGGAGAAATTAATTATAGCGGTAGGGAATCACCCGGTGCTTTATGACCAGTCCCTATTTACCTACCGGGATACAAACCGGAGGAGCCAGGCATGGAGGGAGGTGGCAGAGACAGTGGTAGGTTTTCGCCTGTTTGGGGAGTTTATATCCAGTTTACTTCGGGCTTTTTTGCTTTGTATGTCGGGGGCGGGAGATTCATGTGATTGGTTGTTGGTCGCGTTGCTCGCAAAAAATCCCCAAGCTTCAGATACGCCCACCTCCAAGATTTTTTTAACGCTGCTGTGTGGAGGCTCCGTAAGAAATGATCGGGAATCCCTCCGGAGTGGAGTCATGACGACTGGATCTGAATTATTTGTTTGTATTTGGTGGTTTGTGTTCCAGCTGTCGATCAGCAACTATATATCCATAATCCACCAGTTAAAGGAAATACAACTAATGTGTTGTGTTATATTAGTTGTACAATTTACCACATATGGTGTTCTTAGTTTCCTTACCTCCGGTGTTTTACGAGCGACTTATCAAGTAGGCTATTGGCGAACGGCATAAAACATGATTAAACATGATAGTATATAAACCATGCTCGTATCTAAACAACCTATAGAAATGCAAAACGGCGTCAGTTTAAAGTAATTCTGTCCTTCTGTTTACCGCATCATTTATGAGAATACATTTCTTAACAAGAGAACATAATCGAGGGGTGATCAATAACATTTCCGTATTTATTTCTTTCTCCAATGTGTTTGTGTGCACTGAGGACTCTCAAACAGGCGTTTGTTAAATCATTTTAAGATTGGCTTTAATCAATTTGTGAAAATGAATTCTTCATATTTGATAAATGAGAGGTAACATTCTATTTATGGTATTATTTCCACATATTTCTCTCCATTCTACCTTCTGCCAACGGTGTCGCAGTTTCTCGTCTCTCCCGTTTTTGTGCTTAGTGCGTAGGCTACGCATGGGTCAGAGTTTACGTGGAGGACCGAACATTTTCCCATCAAGTTCGTTTTTTATAAATCGCAAACAGTGTGTAGAAACTGGCGTCCGCCATCTTTTGAGCGTACGCACCATTTATAAATGAGGCCCCAGATGAGGATTTACCGTTTTGATGATTTGGTTATATCAACTCCCAAATATGTTTTTTTTATATATATATATATATATATATATATATATACATACTGTATACATACGTGTCCTGTGAGTTATAACTTACAATACGTGTCTTTTTTTAAAAGTTCTATTTTAAGAGTTGTACGTGTACATTAAATTATGTTTTTGAGAAATCATTTTTTGTTTACTAGAAGCACTTTTTTAAAGTTTAAAGACAAGTCTGTCATCTGTCGTGCTAGATTAATGATTATTATCAAATCATTAAACTCCATTAAGATGTTGCTGATCATTCTCTGCAGCTTGTTCACTTCCAGAAATACAACACATTGTCATTTAATACATTCATATGTTTAAATACATCAATCAATGTTTATTTATATAGCCCAATATCACAAATGTTACATTTGTCTCAGTGGACTTCACAGTTTGTACAGAATATCAGTATGACAATATGACACCCTCTGTCCTTAGACCAGTGACCACCAACTGGCGGGCCACATCCGGCCCGCCAGACATTCTCATCCGGCCCGCACGACGGGGGTGACTGTGGCGTTGGCGGAGTGGTTACTGCGTTCGCCCTCCACCCATTTTTTTTTTTTACAACGTCTCGTGAGTAATTTGCAGTACCGGAGTCCAACAGAGAGGCAGCAGCTGCGGGACAGTAGACTGCCTACTGCGAAACCTTCCCTGCCTTGAAGAAGAAGTGATCCTTCATTGTGAAGAGTCTGCTTTGTGCGCTCCGCACCACAGCTGTAGCCCCGCTGCGACGAAGGCTGCATTTCACTTCGGTTAAATGGATTCCTTGCGTCCCTCACTTGCGTTGTTTCCCTGCGACTAGTCCCTCCCACCAGGGAAGCATGGAGAGACGCAAGGAAACCACGAGAAGCAGGGAAATGAGTTTTAAGAGCAATGGGACGTCCTTTCCTCCGGAGCGTCACGTGAAGCGACGTCCGTTTGTGATGACGCCGCACAGCTGATCGTCTGACAGCAGCCAGCTCTGTCCCCGTTATTTTCACAAACACCCCCGCCTCTGTTAGTACACATTTACTGACACAAACATTTGTATCATCTGTTGTAGACCCAAATAAATAAAATCAAATAAGAACTAATTCTCAAAAAAGATAAACGCCATTCTTAAAATGTATAAACGAATATTAGTTTGATTAATATTGATTAGAGTGCACAATATAAATAAAAGAATTGAGAGAAGAAAAAGAGATATGTTATCTATCAAAACCCAGTTAGATTGACATTCATTGGATTGCACACTTAGTTTGTTTGTGTGGATATGTAGCAAATTAACATGTTAAATAGCACTTAATGACTGACTGAATGGAAATGACAATAAATGAAAATGTAAAACGAAAAAAGCGATCACGAAAATGTCTCCAATAAATGAATGAAATGATTTTTGTCCACTTTGTTGTTCAGATATATCACATATTTGTAACTGAATGATGCATTAATTGAAACAAAACACAGTATGAACTGAGGAGTGAGTCCCGTGAGTTTCATGTGTTTTCTTCACTCCGCTGGGAAACTGCTCTCATGTCAAGAAGCATCAGATCATTGCATGCGCTGCATCGTCCAATCAGTGAGCGATACACAGTAAGGGGGCGGGGCGAGTGTCTGAGGATTTCATCGAAGGATGGTCTGGTGGTTCCTCGATTATAGCTCCTCCATTATCGCTCCTCGCTCCTCGATCCTCCGGCAAAAATAAGGCCATTGGGACGCTACTCAAGATGGCACAGACAAATCAACTTCCGGTGAGACCGAGACCGAGGAGCGAGGAAATGAAAAATAAGAGAAGTGAAACGCAGCCAGAGTCCAACAGAGAGGCAGGAGCTGCGGGACAGTAGCCTAGAAGCAGGGTTGGGTTGTAATGGAATACATGTAACGGCGTTACGTAATCAGAATACAAAAATCAAGTAGGCTAACTGTATTCAGCTGGCGTTACATTTGAAAAACAAGTAATCTGATTACAGTTACTTTCGTAAACCTGAAGTGAATACATTTTGGAATACTTATTGGAATTATTGGTGGAAAGGTTTCCTCACAAAATGTAATATTCATTACCGGCAGAACTGTGTGCACACTGCACAGCGCTGCTGCATGTCTGTGAGCGAGAGAGAGATGCAGCGTGTCTGTGAGGCTCCGCCCCCGCACGCAGATGAGAGAGATCTCTTTTAAAATATATTGAAAGTTAGAAACGGAGATGGTTAGATCAAATGTGCAAGATAACGTTTATGTAGCATTTATTTATTGTCGAAATGATGACATTTCATAACGGGATCAAATCAAAGTGAATGGCCTGCTGCTGCTGAATGCATGGGGCAAGTGACTGGAAAAGGTTTTAAAAGTTATTACATCGTTTCAGATAATAAATAATAATGACAATTCATTCTATTTAGGGGCGCCTTTCAAAGCACCCAAGGACACCTTACAATTCATAACATATTCCAAGGAAAGGTTTTTCAGTACAAAGAATGCAGTCCGGGTGATGTTTTTTATGTGGGGTTCAGATGAGAGGGAGCTGTCCAGAATGACACCAAGATGTTGTGTTTGTGCTCTTGATAAGCCATTAAAACAGTAAAATAAGTGTCTCCTGTGCACCAAAACATACCCATCTGTTATGGAAAAAGAAAGTATTCCAAAAGTATTCTAAAAGTAATCTCAATACGTTACTTTTTTAAGACACGTAACTGTAACTGTATTCTGATTACTTGCAGAGCATGTATTCAGTATTCAGTAAGTGATTACGGTAACACTTTACAATAAGGTACACAAAATGTGCTTAGTTACTGCTTAGTTACTGAGGAACTACTAGGTAGTTAATGGTTAGTTAATGAGTAGTTCCTCAGGGACTGCGATTGAGGAACTGATGGTTAGTTACTGGTAAACAGACTGGGGGTACTGCATTAACGAATCATTCGTTAATGGTTAGTTAATGAGTAGTTCCTCAGTGAACTTATGGTTAGTTAGTTACTGGTAAACAGACTGGGGGGTACTGTATTAACGAATCATTCGTTAATAGTTACTTAATGAGTAGTTCCTCAGTGACTTCGATGGATGGTTAGTTAGTTACTGGTAAACAGACTGGGGGTACTGTATTAATGAATCATTCGTTAATGGTTACTTAATGAGGAGTTCCTGGGAGACTTTGATTGAAGCAATGGTCCGCTGCAGCAGGGCACTTTTAAACCTGCCATCTTCGGCTGGCTTGGGTCCCACACTGGATCAACTGGTGGAGGTGGATCTGACTCACGTTTTACTGCTTAAGTCATCATTATTTACCTTACCATTACTTAGGCCGTTTGGGTACGGTAAACTCAAGGAACGCAAACAAAAACAGTAGTTACCCATTACCTAATGCTTACTTTACCGTTACTAAAGCAGTAGTTACCCATTACCTAATGCTTACTTTACCGTTACTAAAGCAGTAGTTACCCATTACCTAATGCTTACTTGACCATTCATTAAGCAGTATGTGTCCCCTCAAGTAAAGTAATGCATCAAAAACAGTAGTTACCCATTACCTAATGCTTACTTGACCATTCATTAAGCAGTAGTTACCCATTAACTAATGATTACCTCACCATTATTTAAGCAGTTTAACAAACAAACAAACCCTGTGCACTCAAGTTTACATTTTTATTTAAACAACAATCCAAAGCACACTAATAACAAAAAGGAGGTTGCTTTCAGAACTTGTAAAAGCGGCGTATGTCATGCAGCAATCTGCCTAAGGGACCATCTTTGTGTTTATTTGCCAGCCAATGTGTCCACTCGATGAAAGCAAGATGACTCTTCAGAGTCTTCTCTGTGCGGTTTCCTCGCAGTCTCCAGACCTGTGACTTGTATGTTGACCAAGCCCGCTCAATGTTTTGGGTGTGGGCTCCTGTGACTGGGTTCACAAATGAACGGCTGTGGTTCACAGAGAAATGGACAAAGCCACTTTCTGTGATTGCAGTGATGTATGCCCTCCACATGTCCGTTATCACCGTGGTCCCTTGGCGAACGTATTTTGTGACCAGAGGAATTAAGTGGCGCCTCGATCTCTGTTTCACCAGCCTCAGGATAGGTCTTCTCCTTGTTCCTCTGATGCCCAGCATACCAAAGACCCATTTTCTCCTCCTCCACGTAGGACCGAATCTTCCCCTACCATACTGTAATAAAGCAGTGAAAAAGGACAACAAAATTATATAAAAATAAACATCAGTAATTTCAATTGATAAACAAAGTGAAATGTGTTTGTTATTTGCGTTCTTTTACAATTTAAAAATATTCACTTCCTTTCTCAAAAAAGAAGAGAAAAATATTAAAATGTAGTGGTACAAACAGAAAAGGCTGTTTAATTTTATTAAGTTAAAGTTTGCTTATTTTGCTGCAAGAAACATGTAACGGTAAGATAGATATTGGAATTAGATGATATATAAATAGATTATGCCCTTTTAAAATGTTAGTAATAAAATGTAAGAATATGGATTTATTTCCTTATTGATTAATGATCTGATTGGATGAGATACTTCTTAGCTTCTAAATTCTTTTTTTCTGTTATTTGACTGTGTATACACTGTGAAGCTGGCTCTCTCTAATGTATACTCTGTCTTGGAAGCCTAAGCACGCCAGTCATAAGGGTGTGAATGACACAATTATAAAATTACATTACTTTGCTCAGTCATTTGTTAATCTCTGACCTTAAAAGATATGTTATTATTTCACCTTGAAAAACAAAGTTTTTAGTTTTAGTGAGGCCAAAGGCTAAGGCTCTGTAGTTTATACACACCTTCCTTTTGTGGTAGAAGTTGCTTTCGTCCAGCATGACAAATTCATTTGGTCCTCCAAGTCTCTGCTTTCCCCTCCTTTCTCTCCTCTTGATTGCACGCTTGCAGACCTTCCTCAACTTCTGGCTCATTTTTGACAGCGTGCGACTGCTTCCTGCCACGCCATCCTGCAGCATGTCCATTTGCCTTAGCTGCAGTCCCTGGGAAAATCTGTTAAAGATCAATATACAATTACTAAATATGAACAAAAACATATGAAGACGAACGCATTCAGCACCAGTGGCTAATGTATTAATTATATAATTCACATTAGACATTTGTTATTACTCAAAATGAAACAGAATATTTTAATGTTGCTAATTAATTGTATCTATCAAGTTTTCCTATATCATAGCATCTACGCATGTATTTTTAAACTATTAGAATAATCACACATTTAAACATTCTGAACCCATTTTTTTGTTGAGGAACATTTTTGAATGCAGGAATTTTACTGTAACAGAGTATTCGTACACTCTGGTACTTCTACTTTTACTCTAGTACAAGATCTGAGTACTTCTACTCAAGTACAATATCTGAGTACTTCTACTTTTACTAAAGTACCCGATCTGAGTACTTCTACTTTTACTAAAGTACCCGATCTGAGTACTTCTACTTTTACTAAAGTACCCGATCTGAGTACTTCTACTTTTACTAAAGTACCCGATCTGAGTACTTCTACTTTTAATCAAGTACCCGATCTGAGTACTTCTACTTTTAATCAAGTACAAGATCTATACTTATACCACCTCTGTTTATAGCCTATGAAAAAATTAGAAAACGAAGGCTAAAGCTAATGTTAGCTATTTAGTGACAATGTATGCTAGTTAGCTAGCTCAACGATTCCTTAAATAATATTGCGACAGAAAAATTGTTTTGTTCACATCACGCTCTGCTGCTCCAACAGGGAGCTCTGCTCTGAACACCCGAACGGTAAGGCGATATGGGTCCGTTCTTATTGTGCATCCATGGGTAAAGGTAAAACGTTTATATACAGTCTATGGTAAAACGCATGTAGTACTGAACACGTAACATGAACGTGCCGGGCGGCGCGGTCCCGTGGGTTAGATGCGCGTTCATAATGCCGAGGGAAATAACTCTCGAATATTGTCATCAGAGTCCGGCGCAGTTTTTTTGTAGCCTTTATTTAACCAGGTGAAAAATCCCATTGAGATCAACAATCTCTTTTTCAAGGGATACCTGCAGTTCCTGGGGGCTTGGTGTGAAAGCGAAGCCAATGTGCCCCGCCACACCTCCAAGCCGCCTGCGTTGTGAATTGCCAAATAACTAGCATTTAGTCCGCTAGCTCAATGCTAACATATAATGGATAACGGAATTGACGCGCTAACTGAAATTAGCATTTAGATATCGGCAATGTTAAACAACAGTCAACATGCTTAAAATAAACGTAATACTTACAGGCATTCATTTGCTGTGCTCTGAGGAAATGACTGATATTATTGATGAATTAATATTACCTGTAAATGTATTTCATCCAGCTGAACAAGGATAATTTGCTCCTCTCAAACAGGGACAAACACCTCACTGACTTCTTCGTCGTTCTCCCTCGGTGTTTTTTACGTCGGCACTTCCTACAAAAGACAAATCGTAAATTCATAGTCCTTTTTTCCTGATAAAGAACTTATCTTTGTAACATTACATATCAGTAAACAGAGGAAGTCATCATTAAAACCCGTGCTAAAAATGTAAGACTTACCACTGCAGTCCGTCGACGTTTGAGTGTTTCTCCAGTTTCATCCTCTTTTTGCAGAGTTTGCATTTCATTTTACCTTGAAGCAATTCGTTTTTCATTAGCCATTCAATTAATTTTTTCTTTTTTTTAAAAGTCTGTCTTCCGTCAATAAGACTGAGTACTTTGGTGTGCAGTGTCATGATTATAACCTAAAACCATAGACTACTGCAGCGTTACTACTGCGTTACTGCGGCCTGTCCACAAACCCTAACACCCAGCGTAGTTCAAGATGTGCTGCCGCTGGGCCAGACCGGAAGTTGAAGCACAGCGAACTCCGCCGCGGAGCGCACTAGCGCCCAAGCACCCTGATCCTCATTTCTTGTTCACACGATTCAAACCAATAGTTTTGATGTTTTGAATCAGGTATTTCATCTTCCTTGTTAAATTGACAAAGCACAGCTTCTGTATCTTCACTGATATACAATTAAAATATTAAAACTGTAATAAAGTGTTAATGCGCTGCAAATCGGGATCCGGCTGGAGCACTACGCAAGACACGCCCCTTCATAGCATTCAAGTGCTACGATTGGCCATGAGCCTGTCACGTGCATCTCGGCTAGTGGCAAGCCGTGAGTTCAATCCCCCAAAGACAGTATATAGAACCCAACCTCTACACCTTATACACACAGTCTATGCTATATACGTAGAACTGAAAATGGACTCGAGGAAAAGCAAGCGAAAGAAGACGGGGCCCCGCAAGCGTTTGGTGTCTGAATGTAAGTATGAATTTAAATGTGTTTTTTATTTGAAAAATTAGTAACACAGTAACTGCTTCGCGAAATCATCTCAATTGACACATGTATTACACTTTTTGTTCTGTGCTATCTGATTTGAGGTTGCTAGCTAAACCACGAGGACCCACCATGACACACGTGTTACATAATAATAATAATAATAATAATAATAATAATAATACATTACATTTATAAAGCCCCTTCCTGGAGCTCAAAGCGCTTACATGACATTTCAATGTTCTGTAAAGTTCCTTCAAATCAAATCAAATCAAATCAAATCAAATCAAGGTTTATTTATAAAGCACATTTAAAAGCGATTTTTGGTCGGGCCAAAGTGCTGTACATGTAATAAATACTACAATCACAATAAAAGATTATGCAGCTTTAGACTTGTTTTTATCTCATAAAGTCCTTAAGTGACACACCCTGAACAGTCTGGTGGGTCATGTGCCGGGCTAATACATGTGACAAAACTAGCTACATTTCAGAGGCTTGTTTTTGGTTGCTAAAGGTACAAATCAAGCCATTTAAGAATTAAAATGCTTACATAACATGTCCTTTGTTACATTTAACCTGTTAACATTTCTTGATCAAATTGATATGAAACAAATTAGATAAAAATCGCTGTGACACTGATGTCACATCGGGACATGAACCTTAAACTTTCACAGTAAATCTGGAGTAACACATATGTCACAATTACAAATATGATTATGATCTGCTCAGTTAATTTAGCTGATCCAATTATATTTAGTTAAAGGGCCCATGTCATGGCCATTTCCACTGATCATAATTACATTGTTGAGGTATACTAAAATAGATTTATACTGTGCAATTTTCCAAACTCACATTGGTTTCGCATACAGCATCTCTGTCAAGCATGTGTATTCAGCAGTATTCACTTTCTCCACTAAACGACTTGTTGGAGCTCTTGCCCCCCCCCTCCCTGTGAGCCTAGTGTGCTCCGATTGGTCAGCTCGGCCACTCGTTCTGATTAGTCAACCACCAGAGAGGCTGCGCCCATGTCTAACAGTGCTTTTCCCGGCTGCTCTCAGCGTAACATCAGTCTTATCATGGCGTCGGTACAGCCGTATATTTTATATACATATATATTTTTAACTGTTGTTATAGAAGAGTGTGACGGCCCCAGGGCCTTTGTCTTACGATGGGGTGGAGCTGAAGAGGCTAATCAGCACGATCACGGACACCTCCGGACACGACGGCCCCAGTCTCTCTCCAAAGCGGCTGCAGGAAGACTAACTCTGCGATCCTCTCAACCACCTATCTCTGCATTTACCACAATAAATGTGCCGTGGTTTTGTAAACTCGTGTATGTCTCCTTGTCTTTCCGTTGTGGCTCATAACAAAGAGTAAGTTATTTTTACCCGTTATAAACTACTACTGTTTGATGAGAAATCAAATCATGGTTTGCTATATATGAATTCAGGGAAGAAAGGATAGGCCTACTAAGTATTTCCATTAAACTTTATTTTTAGAAATGTACAAAATGAACATAAATATACATATATACACACGGTATATCATCCATTCCTCCTCCTCGCATCTTGCCTGCGCACAGTCGGTGCGGTGCCTTTTAGCACGAGGCCTCAGTAGTAGTAGAAGTCATGGATTGTCCGCCAGGATCTGGCTGGACGAAATCAAATGCAAATCACAAAATATTAGAGAAACTTAGTTGTTTTAGATTCGTTAGTAGTAGTTGTGTAATGAACAGCTTGCCTGCTAATATGCTAACCTAGCTTTGTTTACCTTGGTAGCTAACACGATATGAACGTTAGCTTGGAGGAAAGGCAACTATAATGCAGTGTAATAAAACTACTATGAACAAAAGCTAGTGGTTCATATTAGGCTAGCAATAACGTGTTTATAATTGCAATCGTATACGGGTATTCTGCTACCATACAATGTAACTTGCATGAATACATTGTTTTGCGCTAGCATACAGCTAGCCTCGTTAGCTACATGCAGTATATGTACGGTCACAATGTACGGTAAATCACCCGGAGTATACTGTATGAGTATTCTGTGTGTGTGACTGCAGACATTCTCCTGCCATGACAAACATGTAAGGCCATCTGCTGACATTGTAGTTGATATATTTAAACGCTAGCAACGTAGCATCACAAAAATGTTTTTCCGACCAAAACTAGCTCTAGCTCCGTGTGTTAGATCGGTTGCATACACGCTACGCCAGCTATAATGTAATTACGTTTCGCGACTGACCCCGAGTATACTGTCAATAGGTATTTTGTGTGTGAATGCAGACATTCTCCTGCTATGAGATACATGTATGCAAGGCCATCTGCTGATATTAGAGTTGATATATGGAAACTCTAGCAACTTAGTTAGCACAGTTAGCACTGTGTCAATGGCTTAGCAGTCCAACACAGTTTACACATTTAAACAGTCTTGTTTGATAAATACACAAATAACAATGCAAACTTACAGGTTGTATACCCAGATCTTCCCCTGCTCCAAACGGTCCAAACAAGCTGTGCATATCCGGCCTCAAACTGGGCAATGTTTTGGAAGCTTTCGTCTGTGAAATGCCGGTTCTTCGAACCTCTGGAGGAGGAACACGCCGCTGCTGGTGTGGCCATAGCTCTTCGGGATTGGTCCATTTCGTTCCGGGTACCGCATGACATCAGGCGGTACCCGGAAGAATCAAATGGGCAGTGACGTATCTCCAACGAGGCGTTTTGGGGAGGTATTTTCTGTGTTAGAGTTTTACTCGCTACAGGGTGTACTTTGAGGGTTTTGACTCTGCACACCGTTTACATGCATAAAAACCTTCATAACACACAAGGGGACGGGTAATAACCGGAAAAGCATGACATGGGAGCTTTAATATATTCTTTATTCTTCAATTCAAAGAATGTTAAAACCAATTTAAATTAAAAAATCCTGCTCATTCATTAAGTTATAAATAAGAGTTACTTTACCATTAAAGTTCAATGTGACATTGTCAGAAATGTGGTCATTTTAGTGTAAATTATGTTCCCCTTAATTTCCCCAAAAGTAGAAATGGGTCTGGGTTCTTATGGGTTAAATTAGTTAAATTGTCAAATTAACTCTGAAATATCTCAATTACGAAGGTTTAACCTTTTATCTTAACTCTTAAATAAGTAAATGACATTAGGGGGCTAGAAACAAGAGTATTTTTATTTTAACACAGCATTGGGCGATATGTAATGAAAATATAGTTAAACAGTACATTCATGAAAATTGAAATGATGGTTTACAACCATTAAATCTACATCTGTGGATAAATTGTTTGGAAATTGTTGGTGCAATTTATCATCAACTCTCATGTAATCATAAGTATTACTGTAACTTAATAATCTGTTTATTTCCCACTGATTTAATTCACATCTAGCCTCTATTTGCATCTTCCTTAGAACAAAACAAAGTCTGTCTCTACAACCATTGCTTTGTAATTAACATGTATGTAAAGTTTCAACCGTCTGGTCAACACTTCTTGTAATGTAAATTGGCTGTTATTTGGGACAAAGGGAGAATTATGCTGGGAATCTATGGATGTAGGTTTCTACAAAATGTTCTCAGACAGAAGGGTGTCGCCCTGACCATTGTCAGTCAATTATCATATGGATGTTAGGGTTGTAATTAACACACTGTGCTTCCCCTTCTGTCCTATGTCTCATCTGTATAAATGACATTGCTTTTCCGTGTAACGGGGTCAGATCCTGGTACTATCTACTAGTGCAGGACCTCTGTCCTTTCCAGCTGGAAATATGATTGATTCTGTTAAATGCTATAACTCTTTATTAAATAACACAACTTTGGTTTAAGCTTGTATATATTTTTTTTCTTATAAGAAGGTGATTAAGTGTGGAATTTCCACAACAACTCAGATAGTTATACATAATTTCCATTTTTTTGTCCTGAATAAGAGTTCAAAATGTAATGTCATTATATTCTAACATGCATGCAAGAGTGGCTTTTCAGATATCCAATTTTGAAATAGTTCCCATGAAGTTATAATATAGCTGCAAAAAAAACAAAACATACTTCCATATAGTAATGCTCTCTACATCAACAACTCTTTCTGTGCTCCATAATGTTACAGCGGCTAAAAATGTGGCTGGTCAGCCACAGGAAGAGCCATGCAGCTCCCACACTGTGGCAAAGGAAATGGGTAAGTGTTTGCTTTCAAATGTTAAACATACTTTAAGGATCCACTCAGTCTCAGATGGTGTACCATTTACAAAGAAGTAGTTGCTTAGCAGATAGCAGTAAAAAAAACAATATGAAAACGTATAGTGGATTAAAGATGTCACATGCACAAAGTGAAGCCCCTTGTTATCTCCTGTGTTGAGGAGATTCTTCCACTGTGCTTTCTTGCCATACCTTTGTTGGTGGTAGAGGTCAGGGTGGGCAGATAGTGGTTTTGACGACAGGCATGTTTTTTGGGTCTAATTTGGCATTTTGGACCTTTACACAATTTCAAATATTCCCTATCGATATATGTACCATTTTGTCAACACTATTTCTAATTTATGAACTTTCTGTCTCCCTTCTTAAAGCTGTAGTGTACTGCAGTGATGGGTCTGACTCGGATTCATTCACAGGACAGCAGTCTACTGTGAAAGCATCAAGTAAAGGTTCGGTTGTGTTGTGAAATTGCATTACATTTACATTTCATCTACGGTTACTGTTTTTTGATTGTGTTATTTTTATATATATATATATATATATATATATATATATATATATATATATATATAATATTGCACAATATACTAGAACAAGAAAATATTACATAACGAAAATGTAAACGCTTGTGCAAATGTACTAGAGCCGATTTTACTTCTGTGTGGTTGAGTGCATATTAAAAGTTGAAGTTATTTTTTGCGAATACTTGTGAAGCCCCTGTCAGAAACAATTATCTTACAGTTGCCTTGAAGTGAATATAGTACTATTTTGTAATGTATTATCATAGGTTTTGCAGTGTTTAAATGCAGTTGCAAGTCCCAATATAGAATTCAACAGTCTCTATTAAATGTGATCAATGACATGTCTGCAACTTCATGACAATACAGGCGGTCGTAGATCTCTAATTTTGACATTTTATTGTACATTTTTTGAAAACACTAAGCAAAGGCATGGAACCACAATCTGCTTATACATACTATTTGTGTAATAACTACAGAAAAGATAATGTTATTTTTTTGCCGTTTTTGTCATTACAGATTTTTCTGCAGCTCCCACAGCCATAGTAGCTCTGAAGCGCAGAAACCAAGACAACTATGCCTTAAAAATAAGGCTAGATGCTTTAAAAGACAAATTGTTGACTGTTGAAATGGACAGGGACTATCTGAGGATACAGCTGGCTGAGGGTAAGCAAATCAATAATGATTAAATAATTATTTATTGGCATCTGATAGCTTTTGAGAAAGAAAAAAAAAACAGGCACATACACCAAGCCCTACAACATTTCTCATCACAGTCCATGAGGCCATACATGCTTGCAGATGACTAGTTGCATCAGCAATTCAGTAATTTCACTGCAAACATATCATGACAAGCATATAGGACGGACACCACCAAATGGTGGGGTGGAGCTTGACAGATCAGGCTCCAGCTCACTTCTCTCACTTATCAACAGACAGTAAAGGGTTGGATTGAGAGGGAAAGAACAGTCACTTGTTAAAATATGTTGAGTCCGTTTGTTCGGGGGAAACTTTGAACAGGCATATCACATGCCCCGTTTGAACTAGAGTCATGAAAATTATCTCACATATTCCATAAATCCTAAAGAACAAATTGTTTCAGTTACCTAACATTTCAGGTCACGATATTTTTCACTATTTCAAATTTAGTGAAAAACACTACATGAATTTTCACCGATCTGCGTGAAACTCTGAACACACAATATAAGGTTTAAAGATTATTGTAAATGTTCTGACCCTTAGTGGTAACAATAGTTATGTTCTAATCCTCTTGTTTGTTTCAGCTATGGCCCTTCTAAAAATGGCATCAGTTAAGGCGCCAGTTACTTGGGAAGGTGACCAAATAGGGGCAGCCAACTCCTCTTCTTCCTCCACCTCCTCGTCGTCCTCCTCCAGTTCCTCCAGTTCCTCCTGCTCCTCATCCTCTTCCTCAGACAGAGGGAAGAAGAGGAAGAGGAAGAGTAAGAAGAAGAAGAACAAGAAAAGCAAAGACGGCAAGAAAAAAAGAGGAAAAAAAGCAAAGAAAACAAAAGGAAAGACTGCAAAGAGAGGTACGTTGGCCACCTACAGTGTCTGACTTGGGAAGTAAGGAGGTAGGACTACAGTTAATTATGTGACAGACTGACCATTGCTCAGTGTAGAAGGAACAGCTAGTGAACAGGGATAACCTGCATTAGCAGGTGCTGTCAGACTGTTTGTGTTCATACTGAAAACACTAAACTGAAACGGATTTGCACATGCACTTAAAGTACATTAAACTTAATTAGTGGGGGAGTGTCGCTACATGCCTTAGCGTGTTATCATCAAGGGGATCATTAAGGGAACGAATGCAGTCTGGTGTTGAAGTACAGTCGTACAATGTATTTTACAGCTCAATAAATACTTTTAGTACGCATTAAGTCTTTAATTCCAACAAATATTCAAGTTACAATTGGGCGATGTGTACCCAACTGGACATTGACGATGTCCTCTGCGGCAGTGCTTGATCAGCTCCGGGTCCACGGCTCAAACTAAACTGCGCTTATTTTACCAATGCTTTTTTGTTTATTTCTGCTTTAATACGTGTTACAATAAAGGAGTCAGCGGTTTAACTATTATACATCGACCTGAGCTTATCCTCCCACTTTATGGCTGTTTAAAGCAATGTGAGTACCGCAGTTAACTGTTCTGAAACGGAAACTCTACCCGATCTTGTGGTGCAGGGAGGGGAGGGCGCCTTATTAACTCATGATGTGATGATGGTCAGGTATCCAACGGCGATGGCTGTCATACATGGCTGATGCACGATGTCATTGTCCATCAGCCCAACTATAACTAGAGTAAAGTTTAGTCAGCCCTGCATCATCTTCTGGTTGTTTTTTTGTTTTTGTGTTTTTAAGTGGTTGGATTCAATAAAAGAGCTGAGCGCCCAAAAAATATGGTGGACACAAGAAAGACATGTTGCTGGATTCTTAAGGTAACCACTTATCTTGGTTGGTTATGAAGAAGGAGCATATCAATATATAATAAATATACACAAATATTTGTTTTGAAATTCAGTTCTGTTGTTAACCTGGTTCTTGTAAAATATGTCCATAGCTACCGCAAGAATTGCTGCAGAACATTCTTTTGGAGGTAGTTCTTGACGCCGGAGACATGGCATATTTGACGCTTTCTCTGGTTTGTTGGAAAGTCAAAAATGCCGTAAGCCAGGACACTTTCCGGAAAAAGGCACACTTTTTGTGGATATTGAGTAAGAAATATTGTATTTTACAAATTCAATTTAAATAAGCTTGCTAAATTAAACCTTAGGCTTATTGTTTTATACTTTCTTATTACAGGTGTGGACACAAATTGGTTTGACCATTCCGAGTCCTATCGCGAGGAAATGTCCACCATGTTTTGCATTTCGTCTTGTCAGTTTTGCAGAACGCAATTCAAAGATTGTTCAGGTTGGCATACAATGACATATATAAAGAAGTTCTGTATTTCTGCTTCAGATGCTTTCAGTGCTTACATAGATTGTTAGATAGATTATATTTCCTCAAAAATGTATCAGTGCACGTCACTCACAGTTAGCTTTAGACAATTAAGTGCTGTCACCATTTGTTTTTTTCAAAGTAACCTAAACTATAGATGGCTGCCACCTGTAATTGGTTAGATCTAGAGAGAGTGAAAGTCCAGATTTTACTGAAGAAAAAGGAAATATGTATTATAATTTTGTATTCTCAAATTTAGCTGAAAAATAATAATTGCAGCTTCTTGCAATTTGGATATTGCACTTTCAACTAAAAATACCAGGATGTCCCACTACATCATGTAAGCAGGAATATATGTGTAAAATTGACTTTTGACTCACATAAATGTATTAAAGCAGCTTCCAAACAGACAATTATCTAGTGCTCAATGTGAGTATCAGTAGTCTCACACAGTTAAAGAGAAACTCTAAATTAATATATTTATAATTGTAATGTAATTGTGTGGTGGTTGCCGCCATTTAATGCAACAGTTGCACTCCATGGCCAGCTGCTGTTGTCACAGTAGTCTGCCGTTTATCCGTAGCTAAATATGTTGCCCTGTTGACACTTTTTGGGTCTGTCTGCTAAGTTTGGCTGAGCTGAAGTCCCAGTTATTGTCACAGTATGCCACTGATCAAGTTAGCAACCACCTTTTTTAAATGAGATGTAAAAGTTATATAATTAAACATTTTGTTATTCACTGACATTTAATCATTATAGAACAAAATATAAAAATGATCTATTTTTTAAACTAAAACTGTAAGGACTTTAAGAAGAAGGACCAAGATGTGTGAACAAAATCAACAGATTTAGGGATTTTAGGAGTCATGCCTAGTGAGGTTTGTAGGCTATTGTAATATCCGCAGGGCTGGTGGAATAAAATCCAGGTAACCGTAAAGCTGATAAGGGAAGTGGCTTGCCAGGCTTTTCACAATTCCAAAATATGGTGACAGCCTGTATATAGATTTTTTTAAGTTTAATTTAAATATCACTTAACCCTAGTATTGAAGATAGCAGATCATTCATAACATTATACATACAAATGATCTAAATCAAATGTATTATTACATTTACAGCCTTCTATAGATCAGATTTTTCACTTTTGTCTTGTGCAGGATACGTAGGACAAGGGAAAAGAGGTGTCATTCGGGCTATGTACTCTGATCATCCTCACCCTGGGTTCTGCAGCCATTTTTGCTCAACGGACGCTGGGATTTTTGAGTAGGAGGTACCTGGTGTTAAGGCCCCGATATTGAAAACACAGCATTGTTTAAAAACAGGCTAACCTTTTAACGCTGATTTGGGTGACTTGTGTAATTCGTGGAGAACCAAAGAGTTTTAGTTTTGGTATACACGTATAAAATACTTTGACAGTAACAAAAACGTTTTTTAAAATAACAAGAATACAGTTTAAAAGGGGAGTGATTTGTAAAATATCCATAAAGAAAAATAAATCTGCTTACAGGTCTTGTTTCATATGGGTGTTGGGAGATGTATCCATAGATCTCTTCATTTTGCTCTCAAAGTGCACCAGATTGATACTTTTAACTTCAACATTTAAAAACTAATTTGCACACATCTTGTGTCCATATCTTTCTGTTTTGGTGGTCATGCCACAACCGTGTATGCATGCATGCGCGAGTCATGGTAAGATATCTGGATTAAGAGGTTGCTTTTTCTTTGCACAGCATGAAAGAAAGGCGAAATGAATGGGCTGTGATTTTAGTTTTTTTAAGCAGAAATTGAGTTCAATAATTTGTACGGCCCTTGGCGCTTGTAAAAATTGATGCGTTATAAATTAGAAACGGAGCAATCTCGATATAGCGTTAAATCCACATTGTGGATCGTCTTATCAGTTATCTCTATTAAACATGATTGGATAAAAGTAGAGCTGATTGCCCAAACCTAACTTCTGTATATAAAGGTACACACCCCAAACACAATAACTAACATTTAAACATTACTTTGAGCAAAGCTACACGACTAGTAATACCTTTACACTACACCAATTCATTACACAATTTTGTATGTAAGGATTACACTACCACTATATAACACTAGTACAATAATATTATCAATACTAATAAACCCATATCCAAACTGATTTCTGCACTACAGACACCATTAGGATAGGCAACAACAAAGTACTGTTGTTAAATAGTTAAATATTTGTCTTTTTTTCTGTTTCAGTCCTGACCCCAGAAGACGCCATAACCCGCTACACGCGGGTTCTTGAGGCGGTGAACAAAGGCAGCAACAAAACGGCGGCTTATAGAGCAGTAGGAGTTGACCGCAAGACCATTGCAGACACTGCATCAATTGCAGAACTGCATGCTGTGAACCCGGGTATCTTCCAAGATATCCGGGGAACACTGAAGAAGGGGGAAACCCTTCTCCGTTTCTCGGAGATGTGTAAGTCTGCCATCAAGGACAACAATTTAGAGGGGAAGGTCCTGGAGTTAAAGATGAATGGAGGACTGTTATCCATTTATCCAAAGGGGAAGTGAAGGAATGGATGTTTTTTTGATTTGCACTTGTTTCTAGTTTTTTTTTATAAAAAGTCTATTTTATTTAAAACACATTTTTTGTAATGTTCCAATAAAATTGTAAAACTTCAGTGGCTGTAGATCCGTCATTGTTATCAACAGTGTTTGTTTGTTTGTTTGTTAAACTGCTTAACTAATGGTAAGATAATGGTGAGGTAATCATTAGTTAATGGGTAACTACTGTTTTGTAACGGTAAGGTAAGCATTAGGTAATGGGTAACTACTGCTTAATGAATGGTAAAGTAAGCATTAGGTAATGGGTAACTACTGTTTTTGATGCATTACTTTACTTGAGGGGACACATACTGCTTAATGAATGGTCAAGTAAGCATTAGGTAATGGGTAACTACTGCTTTAGTAACGGTAAAGTAAGCATTAGGTAATGAGTAACTACTGTTTTTGTTTGCGTTCCTTGAGTTTACCGTACCCAAACGGCCTAAGTAATGGTAAGGTAAATAATGATGACTTAAGCAGTAAAACGTGAGTCGGATCCACCTCCACCAGTTGATCCAGTGTGGGACCCAAGCCAGCCGAAGATGGCAGGTTTAAAAGTGCCCTGCTGCAGCGGACCATTGCTTCAATCAAAGTCTCCCAGGAACTCCTCATTAAGTAACCATTAACGAATGATTCATTAATACAGTACCCCCAGTCTGTTTACCAGTAACTAACTAACCATCCATCGAAGTCACTGAGGAACTACTCATTAAGTAACTATTAACGAATGATTCGTTAATACAGTACCCCCCAGTCTGTTTACCAGTAACTAACTAACCATCCATCGAAGTCACTGAGGAACTACTCATTAAGTAACCATTAACGAATAATTCGTTAATACAGTACCCCCCAGTCTGTTTACCAGTAACCAACCATAAGTTCACTGAGGAACTACTCATTAACTAACCATTAACGAATGATTCGTTAATGCAGTACCCCCAGTCTGTTTACCAGTAACTAACCATCAGTTCCTCAATCGCAGTCCCTGAGGAACTACTCATTAACTAACCATTAACTACCTAGTAGTTCCTCAGTAACTAAGCAGTAACTAAGCACATTTTGTGTACCTTATTGTAAAGTGTTACCCTGATTACATTTACAAAGTAACCCTCCCAACCCTGCCTAGAAGTGATCCTTCTTTAGCGAGTCTGCTAAGCTTTATGCGGTCTGCAGTACCTGAGCGTGCTCCACCCCCCCCCCGTCAACAACTGCAAAATTCTGGGCTATATAAAGATCGCTGGCCCACGATAGTGTCTATTGGATAAATCAGTCGGAAGTCGCAACGGCTCATTTTTCGGGGTTTTGGTGTTTTGTTTGATTTCAAATAAACAAAGTCTTGGCTTACAGAATCTGAAACTTTTATTTCCAAAATCACACGATAAATACATGTTTTAAGCTTGTAAAGGGAAGATGACAGCTCTCACGCTGCTCTTCCGCAGTGCTGCTCCCCCTCCCTCCGGCTGACATTATGAATAGATAACACGCCAGAGTCCGTGACAGTTTATTTTCATCTGATTTCAAATAAACAAAGTCTTGGCTTTCAGAATATTAAATTCGTTTCGCCAAATTCAGATGATAAATACAACTTTGAAGCTTGTAAACGCATAATTACAAGCGGAGAACGGAGTAACGTCACAGCTGGCATAACAACAGCCGGTGTTTCTTGTGAGTGTTTTCCCCGGGAAACAAACACAATACACACAAACGCAAAAATACACAAACACACACTATATAAACCAACATTATTCCTCGCGACCTTCCCCCAGTAAAACGAAAATATTTTTCCTCCGTACTTTGACAATTTATTAGCCGCTAATCAGATCGATGGATTCCAGAGAAGAGCAAATCGCAAGACTGTTGAACTCCAACATTGTGAGAGGGACAGCCTCTGATGAGCAATGGGTTCAGCTGATCACTGATTACTTTTTGACGGCACCGGTTGAAGTTGCCCCGTTATCCGGCTCCGATTCAGAGTCAGACACTGACAGCAGCCCTCAGACCACGGGTGCTGAAGAGGATGAGGACACCACCGAGGAGCGACCACTGCTGAACGACCCGGTGGCTGAGATACTTCAGTCTGTACGGCATTATGTGAGCGAGGACAGCGCTCAAGAGATTGAGAGGGCCCGTGACTACAGGTTGTTGTAGCAAACACCGTGGTGGTGGCTTAAAGCCCACCTCCGCTACGCGCCGTCCGTTAGATGAGCCTGGTTAGATTTAATAAAAGAAGGAGTTCAAAACACCGGAATAAAGGTTATAACAATAATCTGATTTTACTGGTAAAAAACACTTATACAAGTTTACAGAGTACTCCGGACTTCAGGTTCCACTGCTGTGCGATACAGGTATCGGGACCAGCCAGTCAGAAAACAGGAAGCATTTTACATGCAAAAACAACAGTATTCATATTCATATTTTGGGGCGGAGATGTGTTCACTTCTTCCTTCCCATTTTACTCCGAAGCGAATCAGAGAGTCCGTGGGGAGGAGCTGTGTGAGCTGCTCACTCCCCCAGGTGTTTTTACTGGTTGGATTCACTTCTGGTCGGGTCCAATACAGCGAATCAGAGTTCTGAGAAAAAGTATGTTTTCTTCTGAGCAGAGCGTGAGATTCGGAAGTTCACAAGGACAGAGTCAATCTTATCTCTGCACCGATATTCACTCCTTTACTTTCCCAAGGATATTTCACACAAACTATTCTTTCCCAGACAACCAAACATTGTACACAGATATATTGATGCCCAGAAAGAACCTTGAAAAGAATATGTGTGTGTGCTGGTGGGAGGAGGTGTATGTGTGTGTAACAGGATCTCTGGGTCAGTGAGTTGTAAGTGAGAAGACAATATCTATATATGGGATTACTTAAAGCAGTTCAAACAATACATGTTCACTAAAATACAATTCAAAATAATACATGTTTACTTCAATACAGTTTAGAACCATATCTGTTTACTTTAAGTGACATATTATCCATACTAAAATTGTGTACATTATCACACATAAAATAAACATTCATTTTGAAGATTAGCGTCCAGTGACATGGTAAGCATTCAAAGTCAGTGTGAACAACATGTCATATTCATCTTTAACCCTTGTGTTGTGTTCGAAAGCTGTTACCGTTCATGGTGTTCGCGGGTCAATTTTTACCCATGATTTATCTCCATCTCCAAAACACTCCAAAATAATGACTATCATCCAATATTGTTTTAACTCCATCATAACCTTTAAATTACAACAGGATTGTTGATTGTTAAAAATGCACAATAGGTTATAAGTAGTTATATTCATCCCGCTTTCGTCTCATTAGTATGCATAAAAAACGGACAGGTCACACCTCCTTTGATATGCTAATGACCTCCTTTGTTCGAGGTGTTATAACATGCCGGTGCGATATCGCACCTGCCCGTTATATCCTTATCCCGTACAGGTGTGACATCCTCCCTGTCGCCCCCACCCCTCTCCGCCCACCCACCCTCCCACTCACGTACAGGTGTGACATCCTCCCTGTCTCCCCCCATGTCTCGAGCTGTCGCCCCCACCCCCTCCACCCGCCCCTCCTTCTCCCCAGTCAGTTATTAAATATGATCTGTGTTAACTATGGATGTTCGCTTAAGTTGTATGGCTTGTGACCTAATGTTTAATTACTTTACTAACTATAAGGGACTCTCTTTTTGAAAGAGGGGTAATCTAGTATTAACTACAACGAAGTCTCTCTGAAGAGGGTAGTAATAATTTAAAGATCTTAATGATCCCCTGGTATTGTTTTTTTTTGTCATCTTTGATAATGCAGGGAAGTAAAGTGATTTCTTTTACTGACCAAGATTTCAGACAAAAGTACATAGATTTTCTGTCTTATCTCTCTATGCGTTTAGCAGCAATGCCAAAAGCTTTGGGATTTGAAGATAAAATCAAGGGGTATTTCCCTCACGGTTTCAGCTCTAAGGTCAATCTGAGTTATATCGGACCTTACCCGCCGGCACACTGTTACGGGACTGAACGCATGACAACTGATGAAAAGAGTGACTTTTTCGCATGGTATGAGACGGTGCGCACGGGTACTGTTGATAATTTGTGATCTTCTCGCTCCCAGGAAAGAAACTTAAAATAACGAGACTAATGGAGTCTCTGAAAAGGTTCAAATGGGTAGTTTAATTAAGTAACGTGGTTAAAGAACAAGCATGGTGAATGGAGAGACAAAGCCGGTGTTGTCTTGAGGGAGGCTGCAGCGAAGGGAAGAGAGCGCGTTATCTTTCGTCCTGCCTTTTTATCCACGTCTCGTTGTCCCCCGCTGTGCAAATAGTGGGTGGCCCCCTACTCATTTGCCGGTTCGATATCGCGAGAGCACAGATGATTTCGACATTGATATTCTCTGCCTACTTCCTTAAGCATGTTCTCCTCATTATCTCTGTTATGACTTTCTATTTAATACCTTATAAACAGCTGTAATACTTAGTTTAGAAGTCCTAGTGGTTCCGCTCCGGCACAGTTCTTATTTTACGGAAATTCCCTCTGACGTCATAGCTTCTCACGTATCTGTAAACACTACGATCGACTAGACCTTCATTTAATATTCAGCAGTAATAATATCTTAACGTCTATCGATGTAGTGTTAAAGTCCGTACGTTTGTGTGTAACACTCCAAGTCATTTTCACTTTACATTCAGAAAACGCAACATTAGTCACAAGCTAACCGGATAAAGGATTTTTCAGAATAAAAGCTTGGCATTGATTTCCTGAGAACTTCCGGGCTTTTCCACAATAAAACAGCTTTAAACTGACGATATGTTTTAGACTGAATTATGCTGTTTAACATTGATTTTAATTTCTAACAGTACTTTTGATTTTCGAAAGCAGGCATTGCTTTACTGTAAAAACGATGTTGACATTCTTGCACAGGGCTCCACTTTATTCCGAAAAGGGTTCCTCGAAGAGACCGGTGTAGATCCTTTTAGTCGTGCGACCATTGCTTCAGCCTGCATGAAAGTTTTCACCACAAACTTTCTGCCCCCAAAAACCCTAGCAATCCCCCCACCCGACGATTACCGTCGTGAAAACAAGACTTACTCCAACGCGGGTATTCAGTGGCTAGAATGGGTGGCTCATACTGAAGGGGTATTTATTCAACATGCGTTGAATGAAGGCGAGAAGCGAGTGGGACGTTTCGTCGTAGATGGTTTTGCTGAAGTTGAGGGAGTAAAGATTGTTTGGGAATTTCTTGGTTGCTTTTATCACGGGTGTCCATCGTGCTATAAGGGGCATGAGAAAAACCACTTGACAGGTGACACATTTGAGCGGCTCCATGCTGCTAGTGAGGAAAAGCTGCATGAGCTACAGTCTGTACACGGGGCCAGAGTGATTGTTATGCGAGAGCATACATGGGGTGAGATGAAAAAATCCAATCAAGATTTGCAGGCTTTCCTCAGGGAACACAAAGCTCCAGAACCACTGACCCCTAGGGATGCTTTGTACGGTGGAAGGACATGTGCCGTGAAGTTGAGGCACACGGCAGCGGCAGATGAATTGATTCATTATTGTGATTTCACCTCCCTATACCCATTTGTAAACTGTACAGGCCTATATCCGCTAGGCCACCCCCAGATCATCTTCCGAGATTTCAAAGATCCTCAGAGTTATTTCGGGTTAATCAGAGCCACAGTAGACCCTCCCAGGGGTCTTTACTTTCCAGTCCTGCCTTACAGAACTGCAGCGGGTAAGCTTGTGTTCACCCTCTGTCGTACATGCGCTGAGCTTAACAACCAACAGGGGGCCTGCATGCATAGCAAAGAGGAAAGAGCATTAACAGGAGTTTGGGTAACAACAGAATTCAACAAGGGCCCTGGACAGGGGTTACAAGCTGACTCAGATCACAGAGGTGTGGCATTTTGAGAACAAAAGTGACAGCATTTTTGTAGATTATATACACACATTTTTGAAGGGTAAACAAGAAGCATCAGGTTATCCTTCAGAGGCAACAGATGACGAGAGCAGGCAAAAGTATGTGGCAGACTACCATGCTAATCAGGGCATCCTGCTGGACACAGCTAAAATTGCAGCAAACTCAGCCAAAAGACAAGTGTCAAAACTATGTCTCAACAGTAAATTTGCTTAGAGAAGCAATCTGACTCAGACTAAGATTGTGACCAAACCAGAAGAATTTCTTAACCTCTTGTTTTCAGCTAAACATAAGGTTAAGTATTTCTCATTCATCAATGACAGGACGGCTCTCGTCCAATGGTGCTATGGTGATGAGTATCATTCCCCTCCCAACAAGGTGGATAACATATTCATTGCGGCATTCACCACGGCCTATGCCAGGCTAAAACTGTACAGTGAATTGGAGAAATTGCAGCACAGAGTGTTCTACTACGACACAGATAGTATCATCTATGTAACAAGACCGGGGGAGACTCCACTGCCTATGGGGGTTTATCTGGGGGATCTTACAGATGAACTGGGGGGCGATACAATCAAAGAGTTTGTTTCTGCAGGTCCTAAAAGTTATGCATACCAAACCAAAAATCAAAAAAAGGTTGTGATGCGAGTGAAAGGGATTACACAGACGCATGAGTGCTGTGAACGAGTGAACTTTGACAGTCTTAAAGATCTGGTGGAAGGCTACGTTCAAAACTCTGAGAGGGGGCGGGTTCTTGAGGCCCCACAACACAACATTGTACGAAATAAAGAGAGTTTCGTTCTGAGAAATGTGTCATTTACCAAAAAGTTCAGAGTGGTGTTTGATAAAAGACGTCTGCTAGACGGAGGAAATACTTTGCCTTTTGGGTATTGAGAAATAATAAGAAGAGACAAAAATGTTTTCACCTAGCCAAATTGAAATTTGAGCCCAGACTACGTGTTCCTTTTTTCCTGTATAATAGTAGGACCGAGCGGGTGTGGAAAAACCTTTTTTGTCAAGAATGTATTGCAAAATTGTATTCATGTAATGGATGTACAACCTCAAAATATTGTGTGGATTTATACTTTTTTCCAGCCCATGTACGCAGAACTGCAGGAAAAGAATAAAAATATGAAATTCATCAAAGGTCTGCCTGAATCATTTGAAGATGAATCTTCTCCTGATCAAAGTCATTTGATTATATTGGACGATGTTATATTTCAGGCCTCGGAGCATCCGGAAGTAGTCCGACTTTTCACCCAATACCGCCATCACAGAAATATGAGTGTTATGATGCTGACACAGAATGTTTTTCATCAAGGGAAGAATAGTCGGACAATTAGTCTGAATACTAATTACATGGTCTTGTTTAAAAACCCCAGAGACAGATTACAGATGAACATACTTGCTCAGCAAATATACCCTGGTAATAAATCATTTTTCCTACAAAGTTTTGAGGATGCCACCAAGGATCCTCACGGTTATTTAATCGTAGACATGACCCCCAGCTGTCCAGACATCTACAGACTTAGATCAGGAGCACTACGCACACAGTGGTTAGTTGTTTACGTACCAAAACCGAAAACATGAAAACAGTATGTCTGCTCGTTTAAAAAGAAACATGCCCTTGCTAAAGGCTTTATGTCAGGCCAGGCCCTCGAAGCGTAAGGATATTCTCAACAACTGCTCCACGGATTTTCTTCAATCACTCTGTGAACTGTCTTTAAATCTTCTAAGGGGTAACATTCCACTATCTAGAGCTCAGTATAAGAAACTCAAAAAACAAAAGAAAATTATCAAGCTATTGGCTAATAAAAAGACTAACATAAAAACTAAACACAAGGCCTTGAGAAAACAATCTGGGGGCTTTCTTCTGCCTCTGCTAGGTGCTGTGATCCCCATTTTAGGACAGCTTTTAGGAGGGCTTATTCGACCAAAGTAAACCATGAGTCAAAAGATGTTTTTGTTAACAGCTCAATCCGACTGGTGTAACTAACCCCCATAGCAAGGAAACAATGAGACGTACAGCAGAAGATGTTCTGGATGAAAAAATGAGAGCCGTACTAAACGAAACAGGAATAACCCCTTATGAAAAAATAAGAAAATACAACGCCTTGCTGCAGAGATACCTCAATTTACTCAAACAAGAAGGGCAGGAGGAAAGACATAATACTTTAACTCTACCTGAAGACATGGGGTTGCAAAAAGGAGAAGAAAAGAAGGGCATTTCCACTGATGGAATAAAGAATGAGGTACTCCAAAATCTTCCAAAACGTTACCGTAAGAATGCAGAGTACATTATGAATAAACTAGTCCAAAGCAGCGATGGATGGAATGAAACGGGTGAATTTATAGACACGGGTAGAGCTGTGACAGGATCCCATATGTTGGATTTATTAAAAAATCTCTCGTGGTCATATAAAAATACAGAAGAACCTAAAGGCTGGACGGTTTTCATGAATACTCTCAGACGGTTAAATGTTCCGTCAACCGTTTTTTATAACCGCCAAGCTCGTGAACAATACAGTTTACTTAAAACAGGTGAACTGCCTGGAGAGCATAAGACTGTAGAGCGTAAGACAAAAAGAAGAAGAAGAAGAGGAGGAAAAGACCAAGAAGAAGAAGAAGAAGAAAGTAAATTAGACCCTCCTCCGACTGTAGTAAAGAAGAGATCAGGGAAAGTTGTACAGTTAAGCCCTCGCTGGTTAAATTACCCCATTTAATAAAGACAGAGTCATTTGAATTAATTTTGTCTCCAGACCTTTTTTATTTTATTTTTTTACATTTTGTAACAATCTTTAAACATTTGTAGAGAACAAACACTGTGGTTAAAATGAGTGTCTTTATGACGTCTCTCACACCGCTGGTATTTTTTCACAAAATTCGTTACAGTAGCATCATTTTTTATCACATCATCTTGATACAGAGATAACACATTTTCGTAAGACAGTCCAGATGCTCTTTTACATAGGTAAAAAACACAATGCTGACCACAGGCTGTAGACAGGACATTTTGAAGCTGATGGTTGTGGTGTAAAATAGTTTTACATTGTTTTTCTAGAAATTGTAGAATGCTTTTAGGATAATGACTGAAATTGGGAGGAAATCCGAAAGAGTAAAAAAAAGTCCCCACATCGTCTCCTTATAAAGTCACTGCTAGCCAGTGTTCCCCGGGCATGTGGGAGGGGTGGGTGTTTACAATCATGTATACAGGGTATCTAAATAATTGTTTTACTTGGGGTAGCTGATCTGACGCCCACACACCACCAAACGAATCCCCCAACATATGCCGCAGGAGACTGTCCAATTGATGATTATTCATTTTGTAATATTTTCTTAGTAGTAATCTACCAACACTTGACGTTTTGAATTAATCTCCAGAATTGAATCAAAACAAGAATATACGATTAAAGTTGTAGTCTGGGGCAGCGGTACTCGGAATCTCATTTCCAGTCTTAAACTACCGCTTGTGATAGGGGATAATGCGTCAGCATCTTCCCCTGCAGTGAGATTAAATACGAATAATGAGTACCCTTGTTCGAAATCCTCTCGGTCAATACTCAGAGGTAGGTCTTTCATGTGTCTCCCTGTAGCAGTGAACATATTGTAAAACTCTCGGACTGAAGACCCCCGGTTAAATTGCGGTTGGAATGCTTTGGCCGGTACTTGTCTGCCGTCCTGACACAAAGCCAGATATTCCATATCGTTATGAAGGAAATTAAAAGGTGAAAGCGTTCTCCTTCCGGTGAACGCTTCGTGATTTACCATCCCCAAAACTATGTATTTAGGCATATTACCCAGAAAGAGATTTTCTTGATTACATATTCTGGAATTCACCGGAATGCTGTATGTTTTGATATTTACACGAGATAGAGGGTAGAGAGCGTTGCCTCTCATCAGTGCCGCAGCATGACCTAAACGCACGGCTGGGGCAATGGTCGCTTTCTTGATAAAAAGTGAGGCCCCCAGTATTTTTAGACGGTATGTGGAGTCATTTGCACACATGAGAGTAAAGGCATCGTTAGATCTGGTGAGTTTGATTCTCAAATCTACAGAGTTCAGGAGAAGCCTCTCGCTGAAAAATATATTGGTGTGTAGAGCTCCCATCAGATGAAGCTCTCGAGACTCAGCGGTGAATACAGCTCTCTTTACTAGACCCTTGTTTGGCCCATTGGTGATCACTACAGAGTCCATAGCTCCTGCGGTGTCTTTATAAAATAAGCCGGCAGTGAATTGAGTTTTTAAAGTAGAATCAGAGTAATTCAATAAAGTTTCAATCATCGCTCTGTAAGGATGTGTCGAGCTGGACTGAGAAATCAGCCTGTCCCCTAGAATAACGTCGCATTGACTAAAAATTGTATTCAGAGGATAATTAACAAGTGACACGGGAGCATCGACTGCCAGATTAGTCCCATCGGCGTTGGTTATTTTGACCCTGAGATGCATCAGGGTGTCATTCATATCAAGGTATTTATCCCCGTCCCCTGGAATGAAAAATTCAATGGGTCCATCCTCGGTAATGGCAGACAACGGAAGGACCTCTGTGTAGTGTTTTTCATCTATAGAAAGCTGCGTCATGGGAGCCGAAAACAAATCTGCCATGCTACATTCAGCAGATTTGTGATGTAAAAGAGCCATATTTAACACTCTAAAATATATCTCTCCCCGGTGCGTTCCTTCTTCGTGGGTGTTTTTTCCCTAATGATTTTCTCTTGGTTGAGCGCTTCCCCTTTTTAAAGCCGGCCGGAACCCGTTTTCCTGGAGGTCTCTTCCTGGCTCTTCTTGCTAAAACCATCAGATCTCCTGATCCTTCTTGAGACCCGTGATCCGATTGGCCGCCAAAATTATGGACAGCCTTACTGATTACATCAGATGCAATATTTTTGACCGCCGATTTAAGATGAGGTTTAGCTATGGCGAACCCCCTTCTCACCAACGGTGCTACAAAACGAAATAATCTTGAGAATATAGAACCAATGCCTCTACCGTACATAACGGGTGCTCCATAAAAACCAGGCAATGACCCTCCAGCTTGATTTTCATAGTAGCTAACAAAACGTTGTGGATCTTGATGAATCATCGTTTTGCAAATGATTGGCCCGCTTTTGAAGGTCGGAAATGAAGTTTCACTACACTCTTGCCGTAGGTAAACTTTACTGGTTCGTTCTGATCGTTTTTTATCTCTATCTGTATATTTTCAATATGCGTTTTTGTTACCGGCAAATAATATGCAGGACTAAAATACTGGGTGATGGTGTCACCGAATGTCCCTTTTATATCTACAGTTCTCAGGAGAGGAGCAAAAGCGTCACCTACCCTCTGATGACTGACCACGTTACTATAACAGTAGAGATGAGTTACGCCTGCATTTATATCCGCAGGGTAGGTTGCTGATTTATCATCAAATTTGAGCCACTGGTCTGGTTTTATTCCAAGCATATAAGCGAGGGGCTTTGGAAAGCGAAAACGATGTTGTCCACCACCCTGAAATTCAATTTTCCTGTGAATTGGACTATAGTAAAAATTGACATCAGAGTAAATTTTTCTGAAGCAGGACTCCAGTTCCGCCTTGAGCTGACTTATGGTGCTATAGTAACCCCCACTGAACATTTGAAGCTTTACCTTGCTCACTATCTCGGGGATTTTGATTTCTTTATCCATTCAAAATAGGCTACATGTAGAGGTAAGTTATACCAAGTGTGTGGGTATGACATTTCTGTCATGGCTACCTGCCACGAACCGTCTAAATGCAAAGGTTGTGCTAAGTTTACCTGGTAACTAGAGCTTGTATTGTTTTGAAATACATCAAGATTGGCATTGGAAGGCAGCGTAATGTAGAACCCCTCATTTATCTCCATGGTTGTAATGAAGTTCTGAGCGTTAAGTCTGTTGTTTTTATACATCTTTGATCTCCCCAGCATCAACCCAGCGGTTGAATTTCTCGGGCCAGTTCTTCCAGCATACATACATCTGTTTTTTCCCTCTCACAACACATCTTTTCAGAATTTTCTCAACTTGAAAAGCCTTGTCACGAGAGAACCTTTACTTTTTGTAACTCTTTCTCATAAAAAGTCCCCTTGATCTCCTCCCTATCAAAGACCCCTCTCAACTTGGAAATTCTTACAAGCTCCCCCTCCTTAAAGTTCATTTTCGTAGCAGCTTTTTTTACGATGGCTGGATGGGGTATACAGGTTACGAAACACTTGAGCCGCATTTTCCTTTGTCACCTGCAGCGGCGTCATTTTAATACTTCGGTGATAACTATTATTGTAGCTTTCAATTAGTTCAGGCAAGACGTCTATGTAGTGTTTTTAGCTGTAAAATACCTCCACATTTTAGTTTTCAGCGTACGGTTAAATCTCTCTACCACACACGCCTTCATATCACTGGCTGTTGCATAATGTGCAATACCTCGTTTCTTCAATAAGGCTTGAAAAACTTTGTTAAAGAATTCTTTCCCTGCGTCTGTTTGCATCTTTTTAGGAATCTGACTGTGTGTTAAAATGGTATCAAAGGCTTTCGCCACTTCTACACCAGTCTTCTTCTTTATTGCCTGAGCATAGGCTTTTTTCGAAAATACATCTATGACTGTTAACAAATAATTAAAACCATCATTATGTTCGGATAACGACTGCATATCGCAGCGGTCTGAGTACGAAAACTCTGTTTCTTACAAAATGTACCCTTGACGGCTTGTGCAAAGTATAACGGACCGTCTCCACAGCAGCGTTAAAAAAATCTTGGAGGTGGGCGTATCTGAGGCTTGGGGATTTTTTTGCGATCAACCAATCACATGAATCTCCCGCCCGCGACATACGAAGCCAAAAAGCCCGAAGTAAACTGGATATAAACTCCCCAAAACAGGCGAAAACATACCACTGTCTCTGCCACCTCCCTCCATGCCTGGCTCCTCCGGTTTATATCCCGGTAGGTCTGGTCATAAAGCACCGGGTGATTGATTCGCTACCGCTAATTTCTCCTCCATTTTTTGGAATATGAGGAAATGATCTGCGGTATGTCTCTCCCAGCATACACGCCGTTTGATTGGCTAGAGCTTGAACTGCCAGATTTGCGTACACGGGATTTGATTGGCTGCCGCTTCCACCTCAGCTTCAAAAGTTGAACATTGTTCAACTTTGAATCTTGAAAATCCTGAGAATCTCCGCTCGCCTGCCCACAATGCATTCCGGCGAAAAGTGAGGGAAAGTGACGTCACCCCATTCAAAGTGAATGGGCAGAAGCGTTTCAAGATTTTTTAACGCTGCTGTGGAGACGGCCCGTAAGCATCCTGTTCTGATAAAAATTCTCTGACTTTCTCTACATTTACTTGTTTCCCCGTTTCGCTCTGCACAGCTCTACGGAGTCTATCAACGCCCCCTAAACTCCCTGGATTAGAAGGAGTGCATGACACGTTTCTCAGACATGTTCCCTGTTACCGCCCCAATGAGGTATTGAATACAACAGTTTTGTTACAACACATTTTATTGATTTGCTGCATATACCAACAACAGATTTTAAAAAACATTTTCTCCCAAACAGAAAATCAAAAAACAAAATAAATCAAAAACATGATTACAAAGAAGGACACACTAGATCAAGTAAAATAAAAATAAAAAAAGTAAAATAAAAAAACATGGTGGTACTTTTTATGAAAAGTATCAAACTCTTCCTATCGTTGCCAAAAGTCCCAGGCGTCTGCTATATTCTTCAGCTGTGACTCGTCGTTTTCAACAAGCTTTTCGTAAAGCTTGTTGATTTTAGCCTCAAAGCGTCTTGTGCTTCTGAGATTGTGAAGAATCGCCTCGGCAGCTCCAAAGATCCTTCTCTCCGACACATGAAGCTTGCTCGAGTGTAGAGAACCCCGAATGGCTGGAATGAAACGGTCGGTCCACAGTCTCTTTAGCACTTCATCATAGTGTCGATCCAGAAAATATTCTGGCATCTCAAACAAACACTCGTGCTGCATTTCACTGGGATGGTCGACTTGACAGCCATAACATTGTTCCTTTCTGTACAGATGCACGACCCTATCCAACAGATGAACCACCACAGCTTTTACCGTATTCAGGAATGAAGCTGTCCTTGCCCCGTCTACAGCATCACACTCTGGAGCATAACCATAGCTATAAGCAGAGGATGTCGATTCATCGCCTTCTACCGAGGAGTCTGAAGAAGCTGTTGATTTCCTCGGGGGGTCTGGTGAAGTAGATGGAGGTTGATACATATCCTGCCAGCCAGTAACATCAACGCCAGCAACATCACTGTTGAGCTCGGGTGTCCAGATTGTTGGAGATAATGGCGGTCTGTCAGGAGCTTGTTCCATGCTGCAATTCGCGGGGAGAGACTTGTTTTTTCTCAGATCCATGGTTAGTCTTCAACGGTTGTCTTAGTGGGTCCTTAGTTTTAAATGATCTGGTGAGGGGGTGGGACTTATTATGTTGAGGGGGAGGAGGAGGAGGAGGAGTCATCTGCAAAAGTGAGAGTTTTTCTCACCGTTATAATGTCTATCGCTGTTTGACTCCGTTTAAAAAGTTCTTTAAGCTTTGTAGATTTTTCATCGATCATTTTCAGCCAAGCAGCCAGAGGCACACGCAAAGATGTTTGAAAAACCCCACATGTAGAGTTGAAATACTCCAAAACAAAATCATCAGAGGGGTCCTTCCCCCGCGTCACCAAACGGCTTGAGCGGTAATACCATCTACCAGACGGTCCGCTTTTAGTTTCCCAGACAGTGCTTGTCAGGATTCTTTTCACTTCTGGCGGCGACGGGTGAATATTTTCTTCCTCTTCTTCCACATTGAGGGGTTGCGGTGAAAACTCTTCTTTGATCTCGACCACAGTTTGCGTTTCTTTGCTTTTTGATGCAGGTTTCATGGACATTGCACGTACGATGCCTGAACGACTCCACAATGCATCCATGATGGTTTCTTTATGCACTGCTTTTTCTGATACAACGGTTGCACGGAGATCTCTGGAAGACACCAGAGTTAACACAGCCCAATCTGTTGAGGTCAACGTCGCTTTAACACTGCGGGGTCCATAGGTTTCTCCATTCTTCAGATTGTAGAAGTGCAGTTCATTCGCCATATAGTTGAACACATAACCCCAAACATCTCCATTTTCCAGACTCCATTTTTCATGAAGAGCGGAGGGGTTTGAACCCGGCACAGATACTGCATCCGTTTCTTGACCGGCGCTCCCGACGGATGGCGGTAAGTTGTCACCGGCGTCTCGCTGATTAAACCCATATCGATGCGTCTCTTTGCCATTTTCTTTTTTGAAAGTTTAGGTGACTTGCTGAGTGGAAATGACTGGCTTTTATCTAGTTTGCACAGATTTCTTTTTTTTGCCTAACTCCACCCCCTCACTATCTTCTGACATCGCCCCCAAAATCAGGAGGTGTCAGGAGGGGGGTGTGGAGGGAGGGGGGCAGCGCTAGACAGGTGTGACAGGAGGATGTCACACCTGTACGTGAGTGGGTGGGTGGAGGGGGGTGGGGGCGACAGGGAGGATGTCACACCTGTACGTGATAAGGATATAACGGGCAGGTGCGATATCGCACCGGCATGTTATAACACCTCGAACAAAGGAGGTCATTAGCATATCAAAGGCGGTGTGACCTGTCAGTTTTTTATGCATACTAATGAGACAAAAGCGGGATGAATATAACTACTGTTATACCTATTGTGCATTTTTAACCATACAATCCTGTTGTAATTTAATTATTGCACACGTTGAAGTAAAAAGATATGATTCTACACTGTATTGAAGTAAACATGTATTGTTTGAACTGTTTTAGGTAATCACAAACGGGTTTTGATAAGTCACTTAGAATAGGAATGTTATTCTTACTTTCAAACTCACTGATCCAGAGATTCTGTGTTTCAACACACCAACATCCTTCTTATCATCCATAAAAGCCAGATGCGGTCATTAAGTCGTTAAAAGACATCGTAAAATAAGTGGAGAAGAGTTTAAATGTCGGAAGGAGGGAAGGTTAGGTGAAAATATCCCCTGGGAAAGGAATGTAGAGTAAGATAAGGTAAAGATAAACATTGACTTTTGACCTGGTGTGGTTTGGGATCTCACTCTCTGGTCAGACCTCTGATTGAACCCGGCCAGAAGCGAATCCAGCCAATCAGGGCACTTGGGGGAGGTGGTCAGTTTAAACAGCTCCTCCCCAGGGGTTCTCTGATTCGCTTGGGAGAAAAATGGGAAGGAAGAGATGACCAATCTCCGCCCCAAAAGTAGATAGAAATACTGATGTTTGTGTGTGTAAAAATGCTTTTGGGTTTGGTGAGTTTGTTGGTCCTGATATCTGTGTCCGCATCGCATCACAAACTTGAAGTCCAATTTCTTCTCGTTTGATGAGTTTGTCTGGTCCTGACGCTTTTATCCGCATCGCATCACAAATCTAAAAGTCCGGAGTACTCGAGTACTCTGTATAACTTGTATATGTGTTTGGTTTCCTACTAGAAGTAAACTCAGATAATTTGTTATAACTTTGATTCCGGTGTTTTCAATTCCTTTCTTAATTTAATAGAGATCCAGCCTCATCCAACGAACGGCGCGTAGCAGAAGTGTTCTACTCCAACAACGTGCATGTGTGTGTTCAGGTTCAAGTGTTAGTGTACATATTCTTTGTGAAAGGTTGAGTTCCCGTGGGGGGAGGGGGGCAAAGGCATGGGAGACCAGGTGCATGTTGCAAAAAAAATAATTGTTACAGTGGATGAAGGGGGTCGGGGTGGGGTGTCTAAAGTCAAAGATTAATCTTGATTGGGCCAAATTTGACCCAGAGTCACCCACAACAATTCTGCTGAACACAACATAAGGGTTAAATGGTATAGGCATTTTTATAGGCAAAGTTTAATATAAGAAACCTTGCAGTCTCCCCATATTATAGCCCAGATCAAGAAAGAATGTAATGCAGGTAATTATCTTATATATGCGCACATGTCTGTCTACTGGATTGCTTTTGCGCATTACCAACACAAGCAACTTGCACACGCGCACCCCACTCGTTCCGGCGTCCCACAGTCATTAATGACGGAGCGAAAAACAAATTTGTGGTACAGCCGACAGCTACACCGTGAAGCTTGCTCTGGTAAAATGTATAATAATTTGTACCAAACCATTGTCGATTACAAGCGTAAAGGCCAGTATCCGCTAGACAGCACAAAGACATTTAAAAAGGAAATAAGAAGAAAGGCTTCCACTTATGTCCTGGATGGTGAGTTTTGGATTGATTGTTTAAGTAGCCTAATCATAGACACCCCACAAACTTTTGTAAGTCAATATGCGGATTGTATAAGTTTCATTTATTTGATGTCAACGAATATTACAATTTATGTTAAAGATGGAGCCCTGTATTACATGAAGGGTCCTGGTAAGGCCACCAAGACCAAAGTGGTCAGAGGCGCGGAGGAGGCAAACGCGATCTTTATAGATTTTCACGGTAGCGCCACAGGTGCGCATACAGGCCAAAAAAGGACCAGTGGCGCCATCTCGAAAAGATTCTATTGGCCTGGGATGTCTTCTGACATACATAAATGGGTAAGCACTGCAACTGTTGAAAAGTAAGCTCTTCACTTTTTATAGCTTCAGCTTATCGCAGATAAAGTTAAATACCCTGCCTACTTGCATTTAAGTGTATGTATTATTTCCTTAAATTACAGAAATGTAAGAACCTGTTCTATTTGGTCGGGTCCTGTGTGAACTGACAGAAAAAGGTATTCAGATAGCTAACCTGTGTATGTGTTTTGAACAGGTGTCAGAATGTGCAGTGTGCCAGGCAGCTGCTCATCCTATCAAACAGGAGGTGGAATATACCCCAATAAAAGTAATATTTTTTACCACATTCTCAAAATCAATGTCTGTTGTTGTATCACAAAACACATTTACCTCACAGATATCACATCCATCTCAGCAGATAATGTAGAAAGGAAGAAAGCTCTGATTGATTTGAGCAGAATTATTTTCCCTACACAACATGCTCACAAACATTATATCCAGAATAAAATGTATAATTATTATTTGTCCTTTTTTTCAAGGTTGAACATCCATTTGAGCTCATTGGCATGGACTTGATTGGCAGATTAAAAACTACCAATAGTGGGCATGTATATATTTGCGTTATGGTAGACTACCTCACCAAATGGCCACAAGCATATCCTCTGAAAACCAAAACAGCAACTGAGGTGACAGAATGCATTGTCAAGTTTTTCCATCAGTTTGAGGTGCCAAAAAGAATCCTGACTGACCAAGGAAGAGAGTTTGTCAATGCGGTAATTTTGAAAATGGTTTAAACATTTTTTGCAAAAATATTGTAGTTGTGTTTTCATCTATATAAAACGTTATACAATGTTCTTTATATTTACAGATCAACAAGAATGTATGTGCCAAGATGGGGATTCAGAGAAGTCTCTGTTCGCCCTATCACCCTCAAACAAATGGGCTGGTAGAGAGGATGAACGGCACCATACAAAGGTGAGGCAAATGCCAGTCGGACCATATATATATATATATATATATATACACAGTATATAATGCCTATTATCAGTACAAATTCTGTTATTTTTTTTAGAGCTCTCAGGAAGCTGGTGGCAGACAAACCAGAAGACTGGGATGAGTACCTCGATGCAGTCATGTTTGGCTTGAGGACAAAAAAGCAGATGACAACTAAGTTCTCCCCATACTTTCTGATGTTTGGCCGAGAGGCTCGGTATCCAACCGAGGTGCCAGAAAACTTCATGGTTGGTAAACACGTCTCAATATAACTTAAGGTATATCAAGTTAATGTTGAAAACATTTACTGAAGGAATATCAAAACATGTATTCACAGGTAGACAGCAGTGTTGAGGATGTTGTGGCTGAGGAAAAGGTTTCCCAGGGCGTTAAAAACCTTGAGGAAATCAAGGACATTCTCCATGGCAATATTGCCAAGCAGGAAAAAAGCACCAGGGAGCGCTTGAGACAGGGCATTCCTAAATGTCACTTCAGAGTAGGTGACCAGGTGTGGCGACAGAATGTGAGGAGCCAACAAAGAAAAGGTGGCAAGCTTGAGGCAAACTTCCTTGGCCCTTTCCAAATTACAGCACTAGAGGGGAAAAGTGCTGATCTGCTGTCGGAGGATGGTAAAGCTTTAAAAAAAATCAATGTGGATCACTTGAAAATATCCAAAGCAGAGCTGCCCCGAATCCCTCACCAAATTAAAAAAACAGCAACAACAGCAGCACCCTCCACATCACCAGCCTACATGGAAGCTCCATCAGTGTCAGCCTCACCTGCTGCTCCATCAGCGTCAGCCTCACCTGCTGCCCCATCAGCGTCAGCCTCACCTGCTGCCCCATCAGCGTCAGCCTCACCTGCTGCTCCATCAGCGTCAGCCTCACCTGCTGCCCCATCAGCTGAACAACCTGTTGACCACGTACAAAAGGGCCAAGGACCGCAGTGCCTCAACAGAAAATAACATGGGAATATTATGGGGTAAGAAGTTTGTTCTTGCATATCTAGTTGGTAAAAGCAACATTTCCTTTTTAACAATTCTGCAATTCCACAGATAATGGACAACCTGTTTGGGAGGTGCGGTATTTGTTTGTTTGTTTGTAGTCTTTATTTAACCAGTTTAAAAAATCCCATTGAGATCAACGATCTCTTTTTCAAGGGAGACCTGCGGTACATTAGTTACACATAAAAACAAACAGAAAACAAAAGGACATCACAACATAATTACAGGGGTATACATTAGCAACCTATTTACATTTACAGGTATCCAATAACATTTCATCCAGCCGTGCTTTAAAACGATGCAAGGGAATCAAAATGCTCAGTTTCAATATTTTTTGCATGGTGTTCCAAGCCAGAGGAGCAGCGCACATAAAAGCTTTAGTACCTAAAACAGTCCTAGCACTTGGCACATGTAATAAAAACACATCCTGGGATCTCAGGCAATAGCTACTTGCCACTCTCCGTGAGATCAAAGAGCATATATAAGTCGGTAGTTTACCCAGCATGGCTTTATATATGAATATGTACCAATGACTGAGCCTCCGACCAGTAAGTGAAGGCAGACCTGCCTTGGCATACAGGGTACAGTGATGAGTAAGTACTTTACAGTTAGTAACAAATCTCAGAGCACTGTGATAGGCGGCATCTAACCTTTCCAGGCAATGGGCAGGTGCATTCATATATATCAAATCACCATAGTCTAGCACAGGTAAAAAGGTCACAGTGACTAGCCTTTTCCTGGCTTCAAAAGAGAAACAGGACTTGTTTCTGAAAAAGAAACCTAGTCTAACCCTCAGTTTTTTAAGCAGATTAGTGACCTGAAGTTTAAAAGTAAGACAATCATCAAGCCAGATACCAAGGTATTTATAACAGCTAACCACTTGGACTACTTGTCCTTGCATAGTCACAATATCCAAAGCAGTCTCTGGAGTCTTTTTAGCTTTAGAAAAGAGCATTACCTTGGTTTTCTCAACATTTAAAAGAAGCTTTAGTTCAGAGAGCTGAGTCTGAATAATGTTAAAAACAGTCTGTAATTTAACAACCGCCTCCTTAATGGAGGGACCTGCACAGTACATCACGGTGTCATCCGCATAAAAATGCAAAGTAGCTTCATCCACATTTTCACCTAAACTATTGATGTAGATGGAGAATAAAAGTGGACCTAAAACAGAACCTTGAGGAACACCATTAGCAATGTTCAACCACTCAGAAGACAGCCCATCAAAGTGAACACATTGGGACCTTTCAGAGAGGTAGTTCACAAACCACCCCACTGCATGGCTGGAAAAGCCAATACTGAGTAGCCTCTGCTTTAAGATGCGATGATCGACGGTGTCAAACGCTTTGGAAGGGTCAATAAATAGAGCTGCACAACTCTGCTTTTTATCTAAAATACTTGTAATGTCATTCACCACTTTCATTGTGGCAGTGATGGTGCTATGTTGCTTTCTGAAACCTGACTGATGTTTAGACAGGATGTCATTGTTACATAAAAACTCCTTTACCTGTTCACTCACTAGGCGTTCAAGTACCTTAGCCAGAACTGACAATTTCGAGATTGGCCTATAGTTATTTAAAACGGTTGCCTCCCCTCCTTTTAGTAGTGGCAGGACATACGCTGACTTCCATACTTTAGGAATTGTGTTTGTGCTGAGGGAGAGGTTAAAAAGAGTAGTGAGAGGTGGAGCAATAAAATCTGCAGCTATCTTTAAAAAGAAAGGTTCTACGTTGTCCGGGCCAGCCGGTTTCTTAGGATCTAACTTAGATAATGCTTCATGAACAACATTTACAGTAAAAGGAGTAAAACTGAAAGGGTTTTCCAGACCACATTGTTCAGAGTCACCGACTGTGGTGTTCACAGTAGCAGAGTTAGTCACAGAATCAAACATAGAACCGCAGGACACAAAATGCTCATTAAAACAATTTAACATAGTAGCCCTGTCCGATATAGAGCCAGATGTTGTGGTAATGCACGGAGGTAGCTCATTTCGGATCTCACCGGTGGATAGCGATTTTATGGCTTTCCAACATTTCCTAGGATTATTTAGGTTTTCTGTAGTAACTGACAAATAGTACTTCGACTTAGCACTTTTGACCTGTGAAGTGAAGCTATTTCTTAGCTGCCTAAAACGCAGCCATTCTACCTCTGAGCCTGATTTCCTAGCCTTTGCCCAGGCCTTGTTTCTCTCATGTAGGAGACTGGACAGTTCAGCAGAAAACCAAGGATTGTCTCGTCCCTTTACTCTAAAAGTACGTAGGGGTGCATGTCTATCTATAATTTCCATAAAACCAAGATAAAAATAAGACCATGCAGTTTCTACATCAGCACACAGATCGATTTTTCCCCAATCAAACCCAAACAGATCATGAACAAAACCCTGCTCCACAAAATGTTTTATGTGTCTCTTAATAATAATACGAGGTTTAACCTTTTGGACCTTAGTGTCCCTAATTGTGGCTACAACACAGTGGTCACTCACATAATTTGCAAATACTCCCACAGATGGGTATTTATAGGGAACATTAGTTAGAATGAGATCAATTAGGGAGGATTTATTAGGGGACTTAACATTAGGGCGAGTAGGACTGTCAACAATCTGAGTAACATTCAGAGAGATACAAAGGTTTTTAAAATCCTCTGATACTGCAGTTAACCAGTCCCAGTTAAAATCTCCAAGTAGCACTATTTCCTTATAGTCTAGTTGCGATAAAAGTTTTGCTAGTGAAGACAAGGAGTCCTTGACAGCTGAGGGGGGTCTGTAACACCCCACCACCATGACTTGTTGCCCCTTTGCCACTTCTATATTTAAGGCTAAAAATTCGAATTGCTTACTGACAGATTTGGAAATCAATGTGGTTACACTGAACTTATTCTTAACATAAATGGCAACTCCACCACCTTTATTAGGCCGGTCGGTACGATACACATAACCATTTAAGGATATGTCAGAGGCCAAAATAGTTTTATTTAGCCATGTTTCTGATAACACAATGACGTCAGCGTCAGTCGAGCTTGCCCAAATGCGGACAAAATCTAGTTTACCTAACGGACTGCGCACATTCAAGTGGATGAAACCCAACCCAGACCTACAGATGGAGCCTCTTATTTTGGACCCCAGCATACAGCTTCCTGCCGACTACCAGCCAGTTGCCTGCCAAAGACCAGTATTCAGGAATGTTAGGCCCTCCCACTATTCTCCAATTTCAGGGTTTAACCAGGAGATGGCGCTATATATTAAATAACTAAGACTTAGTTTTTCACAATAGAAAATGCAGATATTATATAAAAAACTAAAGTTAAAATCTTGTTTTTAATGCCCCAAGAGCAATAACATCTTGTCACAAGCTTTTTGGAAGAAAAAGACTGACTCAAGAGACCTGTAGTTGACTAATTACAGGCCTCAATAAAGTTCTGCCATTGGTTGTGAAAAACAACGGTGGACATAGTGGAAAGTGAAATTGAGTGAGTGATATCTCTTTGTATCACTCCATAAATCAGAAAATACTGTCAACAGCCCTAAAATATCAATTTTCACCATGTTTTTAGGTATAAAATGTTATATAATTCAGGCTATGAATTATATATGACCAAACCCTTCTGTAAAAGCCTTCATAATATTGATAGGAATATAACTGGAAGGTTTGGTGTATGTAACTGCTGAGTGATTCTACAATTTAGGGTACATTCCATGTCCATTGATGTCCATTGATGATAATTATAATTATTCTAACTATTTTCTTCAAAAATATCATATTTTGCCTATTATTGGAAAGCATGTTATAATATCACACAAACATTATGTGCATCCTATGCTTTATTTAGCTTGAAATGTGTCATGATGTTCTTAAATTGTCAGTTTTTGCTATGTCCGTTTTTCAGTTGAGGGTGTCTTGGATTCAAAATAATGAATAAAAACCATTAAAGTAAATTTAAAAAATGATTCATTTATTTCAAAAGTCTAAATACTAAAGAATAATAACATATTTTTAATTGATTTCCCCCTTTAAATAATTTAAATATCTTAATATATGAATGTCCGCAAAAGTTCTGTCAACTATGTTACTAACAGAACTTCCCCCTTTAACTCAAAAATTGTTTGTCCCAATACCATGTCACCAGCATCACATGATGCCATGTTCCTCTTTGGCAGACATTTTGAACACACTGTGGTGATTGTCCTCTACATTTTTACAATATTTTATGTATAATAGCACATGGTCAATTAATATACTCATTGACAATCAACAATGTTACATACATTGTTATGGTTTACAATTGTTTAATGATTTTAATTCAATTATATGTGCAAATGTGATGTTAACCTGTTCAAGAAAATGACATGTGGTCATCCAGGCAAGGCCTACCATTGAAATGATGGGTCAAAATAGGGAAATTGTCAACTAGGTTACCTGTCAACTGAGTTACCCAGTACTGTAATAACTGTAGTAACTTAGTTGACAGGTAACCTAGTTGACAATTTGTACGACATGTAGACGTCATTACACATCATTATCAATGGAATTTTGCACTTCTGCCTTGAAATTAACATAGTGCTGATGGTTAATAATGTGTCCAGTCAACTATGTTATTTGCGTCAAATGTTTGACTTTCATTGTCAACTATGTTGCACCTCATTTTTTCAAATTTAAAATATCTAAAATAGTGCTTCTGATATCCTTTATAGTATAATGTATATCTACACAGGTTGGAGTTTTACATGACATCTCTTAAAACTATCAAAATGACCTTTATGGTAGTTTTATAATACAAAATATCCCTAAACTTAATGACAGTGCTGAACATATCACATGAAAAAACAAAACTTTAATACAATTATTTTTTAAACTTTAAAAAATCTTTGGATATATGGTAGAATAGACTCAAGAGCCTTTCAAATGTGATTTTACTTGAAGTGCAGGACTTAATCAAATGATTGTAATGACATCAAGTTTGTCCGTAACATAGTTGACAAACTGAGTAGTGAAAACATCCTTTCCCTTAAAATAAAAAAATATATAAAAATGTTTAAGCTTTGCAACTAGTGGATATGTTACACTGAGGAATATACTAACTTGAACCACTGATTGTTCTATCTATACATTTTATTTGGCATTAGTAAATAATTATGCACATTTACAGATATTTTACATGATATGAGTGATAACACGTGTTATAAGGGCTATTTCGCACAATAGGTGTGCCTTGAGATTTTTACTTGTCCTTTGGTGTGCCTTGGGCACAAAAAGTTTGGGAACCACTGCTGTAGAGAAATGTAAACGTTCACCATCCCCCACCCGCCTACTGTATGTTGCTTTTTGACATGTAAATGGGTAACTACCCCCCTCTGAGTGAATACCTGTTGTACCTGTCCGGGGCTAAGCCCATAGGACGATGCTCTGATGTCATCACCCTCGCACATTGGTCATATGTTTACAAAAAACGATGTTAACACTTTCTCGTTCTTAATATATGCTATATTTAGGGTCGATATGTGTTGAATTTACTTTAAAATAGCAGATCACTGTGATTCACTTCTCCGCGGCTCCTCCGTGCAGAGAGGCCCCCCCCCCGTTGACAATTCACGAGCGTCTAACTCTCTCCCCCCTGTGAAGAGATATCACAGGGGGGGGTTGGGACACACACATTCCGATGGCCAATTCGTTTTAAACAAAGAGTGGGGTGGGGGCTGGTGAACGGTATGGTCAATGTTTGTAAACACTGTGACATTTTGACTTTATTTGATCATTTCAGTTAAAAACTAACGTTCATATTTCATATTACTGTTTTGCCTGGCTGGACCTGTAATTTACAGGAAAGGAGTGCACGCTACTAAAGAGACACGCTACCATGGAAACCAAACAATGGTGTTGCTGTATTGAAGTCCGAGTGGAAACAGTCATATTTGGAGCGTTATGTTAGAATGAAACAGCGAGGTCGTGACTCACAAAAAAAAAGTGTTACTTCACTAACTGTAAGCTTGTCACTCAGAGTAACCTACAGTTAACTTAACTGTTGGAAAAGAAAGATCAGAGTTAGGAGTGTGAACACACAGCTGAGAGCTGCCGTTTCATTCTGACTGTTTAAAAAACGGTAACAACGGACTATTTTTCTTAGCGGATGCATGTAAATTTAAATCAATACATAGAACTATGTTTTAAATCAATAAAAATATTTTCTAAATCCATAAAAGCATTTTAATTAATATTGGGAGTCATGTCGTTACTTTGTTGAGAATGTGGCCATGTAATAAGCGGGATAATTTGCAGCGACTTGGTCATTATGGGGAAAAATAACACCCAGGGATCAAGATCCCTCCGCGACGCGGAGGGATCAGTAATTTTTTGTGAATTACTGAGTTTAGGCACGTTAATAACATTTTAATGAAGTTGAATACAGTATATTCATATTTGTCAGTGATTTCATGTCAATTCGGCGAACATAAACGATTAAATTAGGATTAAAAATCGAGAGCCGGCTGCTGTTCGTTACGGTAACCCAACTAGGACACTTGACACAGTGGCTTTTGGCAAAGCACACAAAGAAAACAAAAAAAACCGAGAGAGATGAGTTATTGTTATTACAACGTGACTTCACTATTATTTAACAACTATTTTTATTGGGTTCTTTTATTTGGGGTTAAGTACATTGTCAGAATAAGTGAGAAATGGATTTAACTTCTGTTAGACAGCTATCATACTGAATAAATATTTATGCAAAAATGTATGGCATTAATAATGTATATCTAATTACATTTAAAAATGTATGGCATTAATAATGTATATCTAATTACATTAACTGTGAATGTCTTTCATTTTATTTAAAATGAAATAAAATTACATAAAACATTTTCCATAAAAAAGTTGATTCAAGAACAAATCAGTACTTTTCTTATATGACTATTATTGCTAAATTTGAAAGGTCTTTACCAGCTTTGGAATTATATATATATATATATATATATATATATATATATATATATATATATATATATATATATATATATATATATATATATAGCACCTTCTGCCATCCCATCTCTACTGACATATGGATCTTAACAAAGATCCGCTATACATTAGTACCAGATATACTGTACACGGACATTTCAGTGAACCAGACCAGCTGTTTCCGCCGGGTCTTCGCTTCCCGGGCATCACGTTGTTTACAAGTGTGTTCAGATGCTAAATAAAAGTTTAGCTTGTACTTTTGATACCCCGCCTCTCGGCACCACAACATCCAGTTTACTGTATTTCACATGAGCGATGTCGAACATTGAAAAGTCCTTATAAAATCTCTGTTATTAGATCAGTACTTTTCTTATATGACTATTATTGACTTGAACACTGAGAATGTATTTATTAACTTCAGACATTTGAAATATTTGAAATCAGATGAAAACAAACTGTAACGGAGCCTGCCGTGTTATCTATGATTACTATGCCTTACTGTACATTCATAATTTCAGCCGGAGGTAGGTGGTAGGCGTTGCGGAGGAGCAGATTGCGAGTGAGGTGCCTGTTCTAAACGAACTATTCCAGCTGTTATAAAGCATTAAATAAAAAGTAAGCAAGGAATACAGAATGTTTCGTTACGTAACTTTGTTGAGAATGTGGCCATGTACATGTACATAATACATGGGATCATTTGCAGCGACTTGGTCATTGTGGGGAAAAATAACACCCATCCTGATCGTTTCAATGAAGTTGAATACAGAATATTCATATTTGTCAGTGATTTCATGTCAATTCGGCGAACATAAACATCAATGATGATGATTAAATTAGGATTAAAAATCGGGAGAGCCGGCTCGTTCGTTTTTTCCGACTAAACAACATTATTAACAACAGAGAAGTTGATTTCACATGACTCCAGTGTGGAACCCCACTGCACCCCCTGGTGGATCAATGATCCATTGCAGCTGGCTTCACAATAATTAAATGTATTTATCATGGGGGCGGTATCAAGTCTGACTGGGGGCCGGCCGGCCATCACGGAACGTGCACGAACCGATCACGACCCTCGCATTTTAAACTGTCCAAAATAAGACGCTTCATCTGTAGCTTTAAAATCAGCAGGAGTAGCGATCTGACTACTACTACTGGGCGGACCAGGGTTAGGTTGAACATTTCCTGACAGTAATAACAACAAAAAAAACAGGCATCTTTTCCTCTTAATCGACACACACACATTGTCATCTACTTTAGAATCACCGGAAAAGTCTGCGAGAGTTTGATTAGAGTTTAAGAAGCAGTCCTGAAGTACCATCATCGCAGGCAAACAAAAAAGACAAACATATTTTGTCGAGCAGATTGTCTGCGACAAGGTAACCGGTAACTGTTTGTGTAGGGGATGCCTACTGCGGGTGGCAGAACAGACCTGAATCCAGTAGGCTTCTCAGGATGACTAGAGATCTTCTCATAGTCCAGAACAGTTAACAGGCACAGTAGAATCACGATATGGGCCATTTTCCCAGACCAGCACACAGTATCCGCGATGTTCCTGGGGCAAAAATCCTCCTCCTCACAGCAGCAAAGGACAGGCGAAAGCAGCAGCGAGGAAGCGCTCCGGTCTCTCCGTGGTATCCCCAGGGTAAAAGGTCTCCTCAGCAAAGCAGCACACGACACTGGAGCACACGACAGGTGGGAGCAGGCCTCCGCAACAGCAGAACCAGGACAGGTGGAAAGCAGACCCCAGCCGCGGCAAATCCTCCTCCGCACAGCAGCACACGCCCGGTGGAAGCAGGCCCCAGCCCGAAGCGTGGAGCCACTCCGTCTCACCGTGATGTCTCCGGGATAAAATCCTCCTAAGTACAGCCGTACTCTACAGGTGGGAGCAGGCCTCCGCAGATCGTAGATGACCTGATTGTGGTTTCAGTAGTGTGTAGGATGTGAGAGTAATTCACAGATATTGCCCTAATGCTGCCGCTTATTCATGCGACGAACATCGTCGAGAAAGTCTAAAGACAACATCGTGGCGTTGGGAGCGCACCACCAGGCACTGTTGTTTCCACCCCTCTATTTTCCACTGTCTCACAAGCATCCACCACACTGCCCTGTGCCTCTGAGGGCCAGCCTGGTCCCTCCAACAACCACTCAGCCGAGATCAATCCGGTCTCGAGTCTCCCATCCATCCTTCTACGACCTGTATGAGGCCCATTCAGAGAGGAGGACCAGTGCACTGGAGACACTGGTGCGGCCAGAGCAGGAGCGCCGGAGAAGGGTGAAGGCGAGAAATCGGAGGAGGTTCGAAGCGAAAATGTTGACTGCGATGGGAGAAGTTGTTTCCCAATTGAAGTGCATTGGGAGCCAACAAGATCGTATCATTGAGCTATTACAGGACAAGCCCAATATATAATTTCAAAACTCATTTTCTGGGTATTCCCAGAATCAATTAATTTGTTTAGAAAGAACACCTCAGTTTGTTTATAGATGTAATATTGTTTACATTACTTTTTATTTATTTTCCTCGTAATGTGGTTGAATTATTATTTCAGCCCTGGCAATTGCCTTGTAATATTTATAATGTATTTGTATACACTTATGAAAATAAGTGTTCACAATGTTTATATGCATATATTATTATTTATTTGCCAAGTACATGTGTACATATGTATTTATAGTCATTTCATTTTCAAAGAAGATAGTCAACTGCTATTGACATGTGCAGAAAATGACCATATCTAGTTTTCATATATATGCATTTTCTTTTTTTTCTTTGTACTCCTTCATTTCTATACGTTTTTGACGCAATCATTTTGGTTGACATGACATAAAAGGAAAGGAAATAAAAAAACAAATTTCTTCCACAAAGAATATGACAGTGGTTATTTGTGTGTGGGAGGGGGGGTGAGCCCTTTACAAAAGGTCACAAATCTGATTTCTGTGCAACACTGCATCTTGGTTCTGGGGATGCGGTGGCCCGTTATCTGCTGCTTCAACCTGCTCATCAACTTCAATTGGTTCCCCTTCCTCCAAGCACATGTTGTGAAGTATGCAACAGGCAGTGACTGCTGTGCTAATGTTTGCGATGTTTTTCATGTACAAACATTTGAGCCTCCTGAACTTCGTTTTCAGTAGGCCAAAGGTATGCTCAATGACCACGCGTGCAACATTTAATTTCTGATTGAAACCACGCTGCCGAGCAGTTAAATGGCCATTGTCCCTGTATGGCCTCATAAACTGAGGCAATAGTGGGTAGGCAGAGTCCCCAATGATGTGCATTCCCTCAGGCACCAGGGACTGGGGATCTTCATCAAGCAGCCTTCCAACAGCAGACAACCGGAATGCCCGTGCATCATGCCAGCTACCACGGTGGCCCACATTAACGTGACAGAATCGCCGCTCACTATCAAGCACAACAGAATAAAACTGTTTTCTGTTGAGGTATGCTGCTGGGTTCTCACAGTGTGGTTTCACAATAGGAATGTGGCATCCATCTACCGCACAGACAGTGTTGGGAAATCCTGCTGCACGAAATCCTAACTCAGAATTATGTAGGGCTTGCCCTGTGGGCCAGGAAATGTGGTGAGACAAATATGTAGTGAAGAGTACAGAATTCATGGAGATGCAGGCAGACAGTGGATTTGGTCATATTGAAACGATCAGCAACCCCCCTATAGGACTCTTGGTTTGATAGAGTCCACAGACAAGCAAGGACACTGTTTTGGAGCGCCACTTTACTGTGCTGTCCGTTCAAGTAGAACGGGCCAATAGTCGTCATCACATCCTGTTTGGTAGAAAGGAATAAATGGCTTTAAATATCACCAGTCCAGATAATACATATTTTATGTTATTTATTTATATATATATATATATATATATATACATATACACACACATACTTCCACATGTCCCCTGGACAATCGAAAATTACTTTTGAAGTCTGAAGGACTGTACTGTGGGACCATTTCTTCCACAAATTGTTGGACCTTTGGAACGGATCTAAGGAAGGCAGACACAGGAGCAAATGATGAGCATAAATCATTAGACCTATTCAACATTCTTTAGTGTTTTGCAGTTGTTGCCATAACTGCTGCTGCTGTAGGCCTATATTATCTTCACTTCAGTGTATTGTATTGTGTATCTGTTTTTGTTACCTGCCTACGGATGTAAATTAGCACGTTTGCTCAAAAACATTTATACTTCTTGTATTTTATACTGATGTTCATTAACATGCTCTGTCCCTATCAAATTAAAAAATAAAAAGATACGTAATTACCTCCGCAGACGGTGTTCATCATGCCCTTCTCCATACAATAAATGTGGGATTTCTATTCCATCCACTTCATCTGCAACAAAGAACGCCAACGCAATTTCCGCCATTGCAAACCGAGTCCAGCCAGTCAAGCCGACTCCGAGCTGTCCGACTTAAGGCAAGCTTTTTGAGACCTCCCCCAGCTGCGATCGGCTATTCTCGTCTACTTTCGAGGCGAGCCGCAGCTCGTCTCAAACAAGCCTATTGGCTTTCACTGGGGGGAGGGGTTTGCTGAAAGGGTTGTTTAATAAAATGCCGGCTATGTTAATTTCATATTGGACTGGACTAGGGGTACAAAGGGAAGTAACAAAATATAAAATAACCGGGCGAGAGCAAAGAGGAGAGGAAAGTGAGTTGTGAAGCCACAAGATGGTCTTTAATTAATAACAAAGTAAAGAGGCTCACCAGCCAATTTGCAAAACAAACTTAAAGTGGACCTATCATGCTATATTTAAATGATATATTGGAGGGCCATACCTATATAAAAGGTATATTTATACATTTCTGTTTTCAAAATACCAAACAGATCATGCATTTTAGCCATGCCTCATTTCGCTCTATGTGCTGTTTGCTGTCTACGGGTCTGATTCTGCTGACCACGCCCCCCTGCAGGAGAGGGGAGCCGTGCTCTGATCAAGTCAAGAGGGGGAGAAAAAAAGATCTCCGTCCTCCGTGTTTTATTATATAGAGTCGTTATTCATTTGTTTTAAAGCTCAATAAATAACAAAGAAGACCTTCAGGGATGCAAACTTGTCACCTTTCGGCGAAATTCGCCGTTTTGAATCCAAAATAGGTCGTTTGTGTGATTCATGTAGATCTGCAATAAAAATATTTTTGGGGTATGGGGGGGGTCTGGGACCCGGAGTAATCTGCGGCCGCGAGCTGTTATGTGCCATCATGACACGCATGGTGTTCTTTTTTTATATATTATAATGAAGCGCGAGCTGTGTGCTCGAGTCTTCCTGCCTGTCGGCTCTGCTCATGGATGTATAATAAGGCTCTGCTGCTCCGGGATGAGGGTCTAGCTTCAGCAGCTACATTACCTACGGGTGCGTTCGTTAATATTAACTGTGCGGTCCGGAGTCACTGTGGCACAGACTGGACCGCTGGTGAACAACTGTTAGAACGTGCACTGAAAAGTGTTCCTGTCGCAATATTATCGTTGAGCTAGCTAACTAGCATACATTGTCACTATCTGCTAACGTTAGCTTTAGCCTTCGTTTTCAAATAGTTTTTTTCATAGGCTATAAACGCAAGTGGTATAAGTATATATCTTGTACTTGAGTAAAAGTAGAAGCACTCAGATCTTGTACTAGAGTAAAAGTAGAAGTACTCAGGTCTTGTACTTGAGTAAAAGTAGAAGTACTCGGGTCTTGTACATGAGTAGAAGTAGAAGTCCTGCATTCAAAATGTTCCTCAAGTAAAAGTAGAAAAGTATTCTCATCAAAATATAGTTAAAGTAGCGACAGTAAAAGTAGTCATTGTGCAGATTGGTCCATTTCAGAATAATATATATGATATGTTTTATAATGATTGATCATGAAAGTGTTCTCAAAGCTGGTAAAGGTGCAGCTAGTTTGAATGACTTTGTATACTGCAGGGTAGCTTGTGAATTTACTCCAGGTGGAACTAAAGTCTGATTTAACACTTGATTATATTTCACATCATTCATCCACATCTGTAAAGTAACTAAAGGTATTAAATACATGTAGTGGAGTAGAAGTACACCATTTACCTCTGAACTGTAGTGGAGTAGAAGAACAAAGTAGCAACACATTGAAATACTTAAATAAAGTATCTCAACATTGAACCCAAGTATAGTACTTGTTGAGTTTATGAACTTAGTTACTCTACACCACTGGCTATACAGATAGAAAGACTAAGCCTTGCACAGAGGCATGAAAATACATTTTCAAAATGCTCAACAGTGCTGACAAAATTATAAACTGACTGCTACACAATTCAAATAAATGCTTTTATACATTTCTATTAGATGTGACTCTTTGGCGTTTCTGTTATTATTAACTGCTTTAGTTGTTCTGACTGCTAAAATCCTCTGTATTCCTCATTTTAAAGCCGATATTCCGTGGGGTCGGGGGGGAGCTCGGATCCTTGTCACCTTTTTCATACCTGATGAGTTTGCATCCCTGACCTTTGACCGGCACTTTTCTAATTTTGTCCGGAAGATTTAAACTTTAACGGACATCTTGACCGGCGAAAGAAACTGAAACTGAAACTCTGCCGCACGGTCTCCTCGTTCCTTGGAAGAGGCGGAGAGGTGGGTGTTTGTCATCTGCTGGTGGACTAACCGGAGAGAATTACAGTGCTTGCCTCGACGGGGAGGGATTGCATTGAATTAAAGCAGCGGGAGCAAACGCTTGCCTCGGGGAGGGAGAAAAAAAGCCACAGCGGAGAATAAACAGAAGGGTAACCATCAGTGGCGGCCGGCCCATAGAGTGGCGAAGTCCCTCCCCTTCCGGTGGACCTCCATGGAACCTTATTTCGGAAAAATTATGTATTGAAGTCAATGGAGAGAGAAAGATTATCTTTCGATCCCGTTTGAATTGTGCCACGAATTACACATATGATGTTTGTCAATTTAAAAGATAATTTTGCAAGTCAAAAAAAAAAAAAATGTGTCGTAAAACTGTGAAGTAACACATTTGTTTGTGTGAAACGCTCAATGAACTACATCTCTGGTCTCACAGAACAACACACGTCACCAAGATGGCCGTCACTACTGTCTTGTCAACAAAACGATTGACTACCCTCACTATCACCACAATGAAACACGTCCTGAAGAAAGTCATGCAAAGCTGCCTGCCTGCCTTCCTTTGATTCTCTCTGAACTGCGTGGTCTTTTTAATGGTTAATGTCAACCATTTGTGCAGATAGCATGAAGTAGAGAGGATCGCTAGCATTAGCGTTAGCATTTCTCCCCCGGGCTTACATTGTGTATTATAGAATGATCACACCGGTGTGACAGTACTCTTCAAAGGGTTCACGAAATATGACTACTACTCTTACTGTTTAACATTTTGGGTTACTTAATGTTACTTCATGTTAAGGCTAATACAAATGACAAGGCTGTAATGCTAACTAACGTGCTAGCTACTAGCTAGCTTGATCCAGACACTCCTAGTCCTTTCATCAGACGGGAAGCGAAAGAACAAGCAAGACCCATTGCTGGTATGAACAACCTGGTACTAAGCACACAGGCATCTTGTTAAAGTTATCTTATCTTAGCCAGCGCCATATAGATAGATTCTATCTATATGGCGTTATCTTATCTTAGCTATCTCTATTTTAGTGGAGGAAAACAATTGTGACATCACTTACGCGACTCTGGGATTTGTAGTCTTTCTAGTTGCGTATTTTTCATAGTCTTATATTTCAACAGTTTTACGACAAACTGTGACTTTTTTGATATGGAAATGATTTTTTAAGATTGACAAACATCATATGTGTAATTCATGGCACAATTCAAACGGGATCGAAAGATAAGTTTTCTCTCTCCATTGACTTCAATACATTATTTTTCCGAAATAAGGTCCGATGGGGCGGAAGTAGATGGGCGTGACTTCGCCACTCTATAGGGGCACCGCCCCCCCTCTTCCCACATTAAAAAAAAAATATATATATATGCCCTAAAATATATATAAAATATATTTTTTATTTTTATTTTTATTTTTAATAAACAAGGTAAATATTATATAATTGGTATCAGTAAAATGTATAATCTACAATAAAATCTCGTTTAAAATTGTGTTACGATGTCTAAAGTTACTGATAAGTCACATGTTTCTTGTCTGGCCTTGCCCGTACCCTCTCTCGTCTGGGCGCTATGCACAGCGCCCAGACGAGAGTGCAGCAAGTGCAGCAGAAGCCAGCTGTTGCTATCTTTAAACTATGCCGCCGAAACATAATTTCAGCCAATCAGCGTTGTCAAATCTGATGGTCACAGGGCTCCTACGTCAGCGCCCGGTGCAGTCTGTGAGTTGTTTGGACTCGTATCCAAGGAGACAAAACAGGAAGCTGTCATACACTCTGGAAGCTACCATTAGCAGCTAATGAAAACTCAGTTTTTGACATAAAAATTGAATTATGGATCATCAATAATTTTTTCAAAGTGACAGACACATTGGATTAACCTTCAGCTGCGTTTTTCTCGTTTTTGATCAGAATTGTTACTCTGCAAAAAGTGAGCATATCTCCGTGTTTTGCTACCTAAAGCTACGTTGTGTGATGTCTGTATTTGCTTCCCCTGTCGCGAGTTCTGATCGCTCAGTGATAATACTTATATTTCTAGAATCTGTGGAATCTCAGCTTGTTAATACAGTTTATGCTGTAGAAACGATGTCCAGGACAAGGTGTTTAGAAGTTTTGGAAGATTCATAGCTAACCACACTGAAGTTATGGAGGTATTGATCAGTCTTTTCATATTTTTAAGCCTCAAATTGTCCTTCCCCCCCCCTCTAACATCACCAGAAGTAATAATTTAGGGGGTCTTTTCTCAAAAAGATGTACCGGGGGACCATCCCCCCGGACCCCCCTAGTATTGTTTGATCACCATTTCCACAGCCCCACCTAAAATATTTTCCACCAGCCGCCACTGGTAACTATGGGCGGGAAGTCTTCTTCGCTGCTTTTGTGGCAGACTACAGCGCCACTTACAGGCCTGGCATATGTACTACAGCGTCTCCAGCGCTTTCGAGCGGCAATGGCCGGCCGTGGCCCAACCCCACATTCCCCTGATAGGTGGAGAGTTGGCCCAATAGCCGTAGCGCCACTTCTGTGACGTCATAGAAGTGTTCAAATCTGGATCAGTCTGTATCAGATCCGTTGCAGCCCCTTTTTTAGAGATTTGGGTATGGAGGAAAATAGAGAGGGTTGTGTTTTCTGACACTTGGTGAGTTCCCTGGAACACCGGGGACACATATTCATGTATAAAAGACGTACAAAAGTGCATTTTGCATGATAGGTCCCCTTTAAGGTAAACTAGAACAACTTTCTAGTAAAAGAAAGGGACTAAATTAACACATTACACAAAGATACACTGGAGCACATCTCCTAACTAGTGATGTTACGTATTGCGCCGAGGCTTCGGAGCGTGTGTCGAGTAATCCCCAAAGCTTTTTGTGAAGCTTGTATCGTTTTGGGCCAGTGACGTCATTGATGACAAACGAAGCCTCGCTGCCTGTCGATACCACGTGACTGCTTCACGAAGCGATTCAGATCGGTTGAACCACAACGCCCATGGATGTATAATAAGAACCATATTACCCCTCCTGTACCCGGGCCAAGTGACACGATGGAATTAAGAGAGCTCAGACCCTCACGGGCCGTCTCCACGGCAGCGTTAAAAAAATCTTGGAGGTGGGCGTATCTGAAGCTTGGGGATTTTTTTGCGATCAACCAATCACATGAATCTCCCGCCCGCGACATACGAAGCCAAAAAGCCCGAAGTAAACTGGATATAAACTCCCCAAAACAGGCGAAAACATACCACTGTCTCTGCCACCTCCCTCCATGCCTGGCTCCTCCGGTTTATATCCCGGTAGGTCTGGTCATAAAGCACCGGGTGATTGATTCGCTACCGCTAATTTCTCCTCCATTTTTTGGAATATGAGGAAATGATCTGCGGTATGTCTCTCCCAGCATACACGCCGTTTGATTGGCTAGAGCTTGAACTGTCAGATTTGCGTACACGGGATTTGATTGGCTGACGCTTCCTCCTCAGCTTCAAAAGTTGAACATTGTTCAACTTTGGATCTTGAAAATCCTGAGAATCTCCGCTCGCCTGCCCACAATGCATTTCGGCGAAAGCGAAAAAAAGTGACGTCACCCCATTCAAAGTGAATGGGCAGAAGCGTTTCAAGATTCTTTAACGCTGCCGTGGAGACGGCCCGTTATAGTCACAAAATAAATGTAATCTATTGATTCGTGTTCACCAACACCATTTTCCCCTTTTTTTCGTGTCACACAGAACGATTTTAAAAGCAATGTATTTCTATTGGTAGTATGTTTCGTGCCTGCGTCTTTTTGTCCGGTCGGGTCTTGGAAGACCAGAAGCTGTGTGGTTCATAAAAACATGTTCTTACTAAATATCAAGCCACGATTATTGTTTGTATTTTAAATCGTATAATGTCGGGCTTTTTTTGCCATCTGTGAGGAAAATAAATGGGGCTCAGAGCCTCAGAATTCTGAAATCTGTATATATTTTTTTCCTTCTAATTTGTTATTATTTGTGACCCGCTCTATCGAAATCAGTCAAAAGTCGCAATGGCTCATTTAAAAAATAAACGTGGATTTGTGTAAAGAAACTAGTTTTTCAGGGTTCAGGTGTTTTGTTTGATTTTAAATAAACAAAGTCTTGGCTTTCAGAATATGAAACTGTTATTGCCAAAATCATGATAAATACATTTTTGAAGCTTGTAAAGGGAAGAAGAGGCACCTCTCAATTCGCACCATTTCAGCGGAGGGACGGGGAGCGGCGCTGCGGAATGCTCTTCCGCAGCGCCGCTCCCCCTCCCTCCGCTGAAATTATGAAGTAAAGGCGTAGAGTAATCATAGAAAGCACGACAGGGTCCGGGACAGTTTGTTTTCATCTGTTTTCAAATAAACAAAGAATTGGCTTTCAGAATATTAAACTTGTTAAATACAACTTTGAAGCTTGTAACGGCATAATTACAAGTGGAGAACGGAGTAACTTGACGTCACAGCAAGCATAACAACAGCCGGTGTTTCTTGTGAGTGTTTCCCCGGTACACAAACACAATACACACAAACGCAAAAATACACAAACACACTCGCGAGCTTCCCCCAGACCAGTAATACAAACGAAAATGTGTCTTCGGGTCAATGTGACTGATTTCGATAGATCAAGTCACATTTGCTTTAGGCACGAAACATACTACCAGTAGAAATACATTGCTTTTAAAATCGCTCTGTGTCGAATCAATAGATTATATTTTGTGACTATAACACGAAATGCCGTGAGACTGGGTTGAATTACAACAGTGAGTGCTTCATCCTCTGAACACCACAGGATGGCGATTGTAACGCACATAACATAGGTACGCTCCTCTGAAATGATTGTCCCCTGCAATTATTATTATCCCTCATCGAGTTCGCTATTCAGCTTGCTAACGTTAGCTTAAACAAACGTAACATGCAACGTTAGCCTAATCTAAAATGCTCTACTACGGCGTACCTTTCATGTAGCTCGTCAGCGCAGACTCTCGCATCGTTATCTTTTGCAAACTTTGAAGGAGGCTACTCGTGGGCTTGACCCTCGTCTTAGCCATGGCTTGTATTTGTCTTCTGCTAGCCAACGCTCGTTGAAACGGCAACTTCCTGGCATACTGTCATCTATCACTCTCATCAGAATGCCCAGGTCACACACACGTAACAAAAACACTTGCAGGTCACACGCATAGCGCGGGAAGGCTGGAGCGGAGCTGTTTTGTGTAAAAGCGAAGTACAATTTCAAGCATTTTCAAGGATTTCCAGCACCCGTACGAACCCTGTGCTTTTTACGGCAGGCCTGGTTGTCACGATATGCACCCCCTTGCTATCTTACAAAATAAAAGAGTCACATACATGAAACTTGCTCCATTTATTGGTACTAGTCCTACAACCATACCCTAAAAAATGCTTGAGGGTGGGATTAATAAAAGCATATTTTTTGGGGGCGTGCTTTTTACGGCAGGCCAGGTTGCACCCGATATGCACACTGGGAGTAACAGAAACACATTTCACCTAATAGGATAATCTAATTTGAATAAAACCGTTATGCCTTAACCTTCAACACTTAATTTGAGAAATGCATACAAAAAGTAACTTTATATAATTTATTCTAATTAAAACGCCATAACATATTGAATCACAACAAACAACAAACAAGTAAACATAAATACTTTCAAAACTAAAAGTGCACTCAGTACCTTCATAAATTGTTGGTCATTCTTATTAATAAAACTTCAGGAATCCCACCCATGGTGTGAAAAGTCTAAAGCACAGACCCACCTTGTTGCTATTTCAAAGTGAAACAACTCACTTTGTGAAAGCATATATAATCTCACCAATAAAAATACCAGGTTAACCTCTGAATTGTAGTGGAGTAGAATTACAAAGTAACAATGAGCTGTCATGTGGGTATATATTAATGCTGCGCATTATGTACACAAGCGATTTTCACCCATTTACTAATTATGTTTTAAATTTGTACACACCAATTTGTTTCCTATCGCCTAAACCTCCAGGGGTGTACACAATTTAATACTGTCAACTTCTAATTTTGGGAAAAACGAAAACGTCTTTTAAAACTACAATTCCCAGTAGAGACGTGCCATAGAACATGTTGCGAAACACAATAGGCTTGTTTGAGATGAGCTGCGGCTCGCCTCGAAAGTAGACGAGAATAGCCGATTGCAGCCGGGGGAGGTCTCAAAAAGCTTGTCTGAAGTCGGACAGCTCGGAGTCGGCTTGACTCGGTTTGCAAAGGCGGAAATTGCGTTGGCGTTCTTCGTTGCAGATGAAGTGGATGCAATAGAAATCCCACAATTATTATATCACTACAAATGAATGACTCAAGTGTCTGTTCATTTTAAAACAAATCAATACAATCCTAAATGTAAAAGACAGAACCACTTATTACTTTTCAAAACTACTTCCGTCAGTGGTCTTGACCAGTTTGCATTTATAAAGAATGCACAAATGTGTATAATCGTTAATGTCAGATATGTACTAAGTAAATACATTTGTTCCTGCTCAAGATTAGATTCAACTTTATTGTTATTGCACAGATTACAGGTACTGAGATAACGAAATGCAGTTTAGCTTCTAACCAGGAGTGCAAAAAGCAGTGAAGTGAAAAGTAATGTACACAATCTACAGAATAAAATATAGAATGAATTGAATGATGAATAAACAGTGAGGGGTATGAATACACTATATACACAGTAGCCTATGAGCAGTATTAACAGTGTGTTGTATGAATATGCTAAGATATATAAAGTATGAAAACGGTAAGCAGTGCAAGTACAGTTTAAAATATATAGATATTAATTTCATGTTGATAAACATTGTGGAACAATGATGAAAAATGTGAATGGAAGTGGCGACGTAAAACTGACACTAAACAACAACAAACTTTTGCAGAGCCAATGGAGAGTTTCATCACCAGCACGGGGTAAAAACCACCAATGAGCGCTCAGCTCGATATACCAGCGAGTCGTTTCCCATCAAGCATTTCGCTTTCGCAGCCCGTGTAGAGAAACTGCGCTACCTCGCCGCGCCTCGCTCTCAAGTTTGCGGGCGTCTTTGTCCCGCGAGATTTAAACGTCTCATGTAGGCGAGCCTCCAGAGCAAGTTGGACAAAATGACTAACCATCATGCAACACACTAGCAAGACGGCGATCGCAATTGCGCAGGTCTGCGTCGGTCTCGCTCATCTCAAACAAGCCTTGTCTGAAGGGACTGTAAAGTGGGAGGTGCTGCTACCTGTCTGTCTGAAGGGACTGTAAAGTGGGAGGTGCTGCTACCTGTCTGTCTGAAGTGACTGCCGATGTCCACACCGCTGTGCGCGAGACGTGGAGGGAGAGCATCGGAACTTCACAGACTAATCTCCCGACCTGATATTTTTATTTTGTATTCAAGCAATATATTTTTGGAAAGGGAAACTGTGCGCAAACAGCAGTAGATATATATTCTTTTATTTAAATAAAAAAAGCACCCCTTAAAAAGGGCATGGGCTCAAGCCCACTTTGATGTCTATGTGCGCACGTGCCTGGCAACAGGTGAACACAATGACACAATCAAACAGGAGGGAAAACACAGACAGGAAGCAAAGGCAGACATGAGACAGGGGGAGAACACCTTTCACAGTAAAACAAGAAACAAAGACAGATCTTGACATTACAAAATAAAACTGAAAATAAACAAATCCTTATGTAACATTGCTATGTATAGAGGTTGCTTTTCAATGAGGAGTAGAAGATAATAAAAAATAGAAGGAACAATGTTACGTGCCGGTGTGTGTGTGTGTCTCTCTCCCCCTGATTGCCTCCCTCCAGGTGCAGCCTCTCCCTCAGGTGCTCCCAATCCCCAATCAGGGCCTCCATAAAGGACCTGAGGAAGGCTGCAGTCTCTGGGTGTTTCTTCTCTGGGCTGCTGTCTCTGTCTCTGTGTGAGGCCTGTTGAAGCAGAACACCTATCTGGTGGCTGATAGCCCCCCCTTCGCGCCGTTCGTTGAATGAGGCTGATCTCTATTTAATTAAGAAAGGAATTGAAAACACCGGAATCAAAAGTTATAACAATTATCTGAGTTTACTGGTAGGAAATAAAACACGTATACTTAGTTATACAGAGTACTCCGGACTTCAGGCTTGTGATGCTGTTTACAGGTAGACAGACCATGCCTTCAAGAAACGAGAAGTACAGACTTCAGGTTTGGGATGCGGTTTACACGTCTCTAGACCAGCCTTCAGCAAACCAGAAGTATTTTTACATACAAAAACAACAGTATTCATATCCATATTTTGGGGCGGAGATGTGTCAACTCTTCCTTCCCATCTTACTCCCAAGCGAATCAGAGAGTCCGTGGGGAGGAGCTGTGTGAGCTGCTCACTCCCCCAGGTGTCCTAACTGGTTGGATCCACCTCTGGCCGGGTTCAATACAGCGAATCAGAGTTCTGACCAGAACGTGAGATTCTAAGGTTCTACAAGGTCAAAATCAATCTTATCTCTGCACCGGTATTCACTCCCTTATTTTCCCATGGCATCTTTCACATAAACTGTTACTCTCAGACAATTAAGGCGAGACACGGCAGGCAAAAACATTGTTTTTCCTGCACTGGTCAATTTTGAGATTTTGTGCTATTTTGATTCCATAACATGTTTTCTTTCAGGCTTTTGGAAGGAAAACATACAAAATACACATTTAAAGTGTTTATTTTACTATAGTTTGTCTATTTGTGTCTGTAGATTTCTCCTAAATTCACCAAAAGTTAGCATTCTAACGTAACATAAAGTACCGCGACCGCTGTTTGCACCATGTCATCAGAGGTATCGTTGGAAAGCTCCGTGTCTCCTGCACAATCTCATCGGATCCAAATATGGTCATTTACTTTGTATCAGCAACCAATCGTGAAAGTGCAAAGGGGTCTAAACCAAGAAACGAAATCTCATTGGCTGGTGTCAATTTCTGACAACGTGATTCGTTCAGATGCGTCACGTGGTGTGCTAAAGCACTTCCTGGTTAGCTTTCCGCTAGAAACTTAAATCTGAAAATGGCAAAATAACGGCGAAAAAAACGTTCACAGAGAAGACGACAACAATTGTCACTTGCACAAAGCAAGGTTATACAAAAAACAAATGACCCCGAACATGAAATACCTTCAGGGAGTGCGTCGATGCGCAAGCTGTCATCCAGATAACAGGAGGGTTTAGCTAGCGTCACACTGCAAATCTTTAAAGGTCGTTTTCTCAAAATGAGTTTTTTCTCCTACTCTGAGTTAGAAATGTCCACTTCAGTAGCAGTTACATACACCAAACCTTCCAGTTATATTCCTATCAATATTATGAAGGCTTTTACAGAAGGGTTTGGTCATATATAATTCATAGCCTGAATTATATAACATTTTATACCTAAAAACATGGTGAAAATTGATATTTTAGGGCTGTTGACAGTATTTTCTGATTTATGGAGTGATACAAAGAGATATCCAAAATCCCTTCTGTAAAAGCCTTAGATACTAATATGACTACAAAATGAAACAATAATTTTGATCCTGGCTTTATCCAAAGTTCAGATTTCGGTTCCTGAAATGTGTTAAAATATGCCCATATTTCAAGAGATAATGGCTCATTTGCATATTTAAACATGCTATTTCAGAAAACTTGTAATACAAAAAACAATTGCCTTATTGTAAGTAATTAACTGGAGAAATGTCTAGCTGATATCTTTAAGTTAAAAAAATTACCTTATTCACCTGGGGTGTCTCGCCTTAAACATTGTATACAGATATAATGAGCCCAGAAAGAACATAATGCTACCCAGAAAGATCCTTGAAAAGAACATGTGTGCGTGTGCTGGCTAAAAGGAAGGTGTGTGTGTGTAACAGGATCTCTGGGTCAGTGAGTTGTAAGTGAGAATATCATTTCTATATGGGATTACTTAAAACAGTTCAAACAATACATGTTTACTCTAATACAGTCTAGAATCATATCTTTTTACTTCAGGCCCAGTGTTAATTTTGGCAGCTGTTTTTGATTTAGTCTTAGTCTTAGTCTTTAGACGAAAATGGTTATTAGTTTTAGTCACATTTTAGTCATTTCTATCCTTCATAGTTTTAGTCTAGTTTTAGTCGACGAAAACTCAAAACGTTTTAGTCTAGTTTTAGTCGACGAAAACTCAAAACGTTTTAGTCTACTTTTAGTCGATGAAAAATTACATTTTAGTCAACTTTTAGTCAAAATGTTTTCTCTCTTTAAACCAATTCAGTTAGGCAAATACAGGTATCTGACATTGTAATCAAGGTGACAGCATCAAGTGTTGAAATTCGTAAAGCAACATTTCACTCTCTTAACACTTTACTTGTGTAATATATAGGGATGGTATCGTTAAGGTTTTCTACGGTACTACCGAAACTGCTTATCGATCCGGTACTTTAACGGTATTCTTGTATTTACTTTTTGTTATTTTTTAAAGGAAAAAATTAACAAATTGTTAACCGAATTAATTGCTTTATTTAAATGTGAAATAAATGAAATGTATATAATTATGTTAAAATATTGTACTGTACTTGAGTAAAATGTTGAGGTACTTGTACTTTACTGGAGTATTTAAATGTTTTGCTACTGTGTACTTCTACTCCACTACAGTTCATAGTTAAATGGTGTACTTCTACTCCACTACATGTATTTAATACCTTTAGTTACTTTACAGATGTGGATGAATGATGTGAAATTTAAATGGTGTACTTCTACTCCACTACATGTATTTAATACCTTTAGTTACTTTACAGATGTGGATGAATGATGTGAAATATAATCAAGTGTTAAATCAGACTTTAGTAAATTCACAAGCTACCCTGCAGTATACAAAGTCCTTCAAACTAGCTGCACCTTTACTAGCTTTGAGAACACTTTAATGATCAATCATTATAAAACATATCATATATATTATTCTGAAATGGACCAATCTGCACAATGACTACTTTTACTGTTGCTACTTTAAATATATTTTGATGATCATACTTTGATTTGAGGAACTCTTCCTACACTATGGTATTTTTTTACTTAGCTACAAGATCTGAGTACTTCTCCCACCTCTGCGCACATGATGTGATAACGTTACTCGTAATTGGGGCAACAGAGCTACGAGTTAAGGAAGTCGAAAATTGTGCATTTCTCCGACTGAATATGACGCCTTTTGGCCGGCTATTTGGACAGACTACTCTACTCGTGTCAACGCGCTAACGCGGCAAACGAGCTTTGTCCACATCGAGTCTTGTAGAGTGTCTCTATACTCTCTGAACGCTCCGTCCCCGGCAGATCTCTGCCGCTGCAGCGTGTCTGTTAGGCCCCGCCCCCGCACACAGAGAGAGAGGGAGATCGCTCTTCTGGAGTGAAGAGAGCGGAAATAATGATATTGCAAGTTAGAAATGTAAGATGCATTTTGACAGACAAGACGGACACTTGGGGGAAAATACCCTGCATTTTGAATGTCCGATAGTCCACCATTAACACCTTAGTCCCGTCAACGAAAACTAAATATACATTTCGTCAAATTTTCGTTATCAAGAATCTATTTTTAGCTCGTCATCGTCTCGTCTTAGTCATGTAAAAAAGGTCGTTGACGAACATTTTTCGTCATAGTTTTCGTTGACGAAATTAACACTGGTGAGGCCTGTGTTTTTGTGAATTGTTAGGAGTAGTGATGGCGAGATGAAGCCTGAAGCTTTCCAGCTAATTGGTTCGCAAAAGAGTTCATCTCATGAGGCTTCATCATGGGCTTCATCTCATGAGGCTTCATCATGGGCTTCATCTGAACACAAACCCCCCGTTGGTCAAAGTGTGTAAAACAGGCAGACATCTCAACAGTGTACTCTCTCATACCGAGTTCCCAATGAGTAAAGCCTTAGAATAACTCTAAACAACGAACATTCAATCATATTTTCATGTTAACAATATTGTTTTTATTCCAGTTTAATGATTGTGATTGAAAAGCCTAAGGAGGCTGGTAAACATTGCAAAGAGGGATTTGTATTCCTTAATAATATTCGTAAACTTAACCATGTTGTAGCCTGAGAAAGGCTAAACCACATTCCTACATTTATTTATGCTTTTATTTATTTATACATGTTCCGACCTCTATATGAATAACGGGCCGTCTCCACGGCAGCGTTAAAAAATCTTGAAACGCTTCTGCCCATTCACTTTGAATGGGGTGACGTCACTTTTTTTCGCTTTCGCCGAAATGCATTGTGGGCAGGCGAGCGGAGATTCTCAGGATTTTCAAGATCCAAAGTTGAACAATGTTCAACTTTTGAAGCTGAGGAGGAAGCGTCAGCCAATCAAATCCCGTGTACGCAAATCTGACAGTTCAAGCTCTAGCCAATCAAACGGCGTGTATGCTGGGAGAGACATACCGCAGATCATTTCCTCATATTCCAAAAAATGGAGGAGAAATTAGCGGTAGCGAATCAATCACCCGGTGCTTTATGACCAGACCTACCGGGATATAAACCGGAGGAGCCAGGCATGGAGGGAGGTGGCAGAGACAGTGGTATGTTTTCGCCTGTTTTGGGGAGTTTATATCCAGTTTACTTCGGGCTTTTTGGCTTCGTATGTCGCGGGCGGGAGATTCATGTGATTGGTTGATCGCAAAAAAATCCCCAAGCTTCAGATACGCCCACCTCCAAGATTTTTTTAACGCTGCCGTGGAGACGGCCCGTAACACGAAATGCCGTGAGACTTGGTTGCGTAATTAGACATTAGTTTGTTAGTATGTTGTTATAAATTATAAACTGAGGATTTGACCGCGTCGCTATGGTTGATACTTTTAGAAACAGGCTTTTATATAAAATCTTTAAGTATTATACAAGTAAAACTAAATTTTTCTTTAATCCCATGTAATTGTAGAATGAACAGTCTTCCTTTGAAGATGTATACGTCAGGTGTCTTGAGTAGTCAAAATTACCTACAAATCATTGTACACATTTGTAAATATTATTTTCCACTTGTTACCATTGTGAGTCTATTGTTATGCAGCTCTGCGTGATTTTGTGGCTACAATTCAGGCTAATACGCTACCAGAGGTGGAATAAGTACTCAAATATTGTACTTGAGTAAAAGTATAAGTACTCAGATCTTGTAGTGAAAGTAGAAGTACTCCGATGTAGTACTTGAGTAAAAGTAGAAGTACTCAGGTCTTGTACTTGAGTAAAAGTAGCAGTACCAGAGTGTAGGAATACTCTGTTACAGTAAAAGTCCTGCATTCAAAATATTCCTCAAGTAAAAGTAGAAAAGTGTTATCATCAAAATATAGTTAAAGTAGCGACAGTAAAAGTAGTCATTGTGCAGATTGATCCATTTCAGAATAATATATATGATATGTTTTATAATGATTGATCATTAAAGTGTTCTCAAAGCTGGTAAAGGTGCAGCTAGTTCAACCTGGTCTCACCAGAATGCGTGACTCCACCACGACTCCTTAACACCGCAGTGCGTGGTGGAGTCACGAACTTTGCTACATTTACGTGTCGGCACCACGCAAACAACCCCAATGTAAAGTGAATGAGGCTCCTTTGTCGTGGTGCACACACACATTTCTACAACGTCCCGCAGTGAGCTTTTATTCTATAAAACGTTTTTAAAATCTACTTTATAGCTTGTAGTAACTCACGGGAGGCTTCTTTTATTTTATTTGTATTCATAATCATTTTTATTTTTCGTCAGAATGTATTATGGTGCATTATTTACCAATTTTTGTTCTCAAAAAACAGTGCATTGTGTGTAATACAACTGTGATTTTTATTAAATTAGTTAGTTTTTAAGGAAGGCCAGAGCTTCAGCTGTGTCAAATAGATTGTTCCCTTTAGTTAACGTTATTTAAAAGATAATTATATTCCTATTTGATCATGTCCCCTTTATTGTATTACGGACCCAAAGAGCGATGAGCGTCCATTCCCATTGGATAACGGAGGATTTTACACCCGGAAGTAAGTATTCTCCTTACGGCCCCTACACACGGCGGCGTGCGTTGACGCTTCAACGCTTCAACGCTTCTGCCCATTCACTTTGAATGGGGTGACGTCACGATTCGCCGAACTGCATTCTGGGAGCAAAGCGTAGCTTTTCTCGCGGTGCTCGCTGCAAAAGTAGAGCAATGTTCTACTTTTGAAGCTGAGGTGGAGGCGTCAGCCAATCAAATCCCGCGTATGCAAATCTGCCAGTACAAGCGCTAGCCAATCAAACCGCGTGTATGCTGAGAGAGCCAGACCGCAGTTCATTTCCTCATATGCCAAAAAATGGAGGAGAAAATAATCGTAGCGGTAGGGAATTACCCGGTGCTTTCAGTCCCTGTTCACCTACCGGGATACAAACCGGAGGAGCCAGGCATGGAGGGAGGTGGCAGAGACAGTGGGTGAAACTGGTAGGTTTTCGCCTGTTTGGGGAGTTTATATCCAGTGTACTTCGTTTGAATGGACAGCAGGCATAGACAGTATATTTAGCCACCATGCAATGGTGCATAAAGTTGCCTGTTACAAATACCTTGGTATCTGGCTTGATGATTGTCTCACTTTTAAACGTCATGTCAATAACCTGCTTAAAAAACTGAGGGTTAGGCTAGGTTTCTTCAACAGGAACAAGTCCTGTTTCTCGATTGAGGCCAGGAAAAGGCTAGTCACTGTGACCTTTTTACCTGTGCTGGACTATGGTGATTTGATTTATATGAATGCACCTGCCAATTGCCTGGTCAAGTTAGATGCTGCGTATCACAGTGCACTGAGATTTGTGACAAACTGTAAAGCATTAACCCATCACTGTACCCTGTATGCAAGGGCTGGTTTGCCTTCGCTAACTGTACGGAGGCTCAGTCACTGGTACATTTTTATATATAAAGCCATGTTAGGGAAACTTCCATCCTACATCTGCTCCCTGATCTCACGGCGAATTGTAAGTGGCTACTGCCTGAGATCGCATGCTGTGGTTTTATTAAATGTGCCAACTGCTAGGACTGTCTTAGGGAAGATAGCATTTAGATGCGCAGCTCCACTGTCCTGGAATAGTCTGCAATTGAAATGGAAACTGAGCAATCTGGTGCCACTAAATGTTTTTAAAGCTCGGTTGGATGCTACTGAATCGGAAGCTGTTGGTACCTGTTCATGTGGATAGTTATGTAAATTGTAATCCCTGAAATGATACTGTATGATGTCCTTTTGTTGTTCTGTTTATGTTTTAATGTTTCATGTGGAACCTACTTGAGCAGGTCTCCCTTGAAAAAGAGATCAATGATCTCAATGGGATACAACCTGGATAAATAAAGGTTTGAAATGAAATGACTTGTTCTTGACTGTGATCCCATTTAGACCTCTGTAGTCTATGCAAGGGCGTAGGGTCTTATCCTTCTTGTCCACAAAAAAAACCCCTGCGCCCATAGGAGATGAAGAGGGGCGAATGAGCCCAGCAGCGAGTGAGTCAGAGATGTAACTCTCCATGGCCTCCTTTTCTGGCCTGGAGAGATTGTACAGTTTACTAGATGGAAAGGGGGTGCCAGGGAGCAAATCTATGGCACAGTCGTAGGGCCGGTGAGGTGGCAAGGATAGTGCGTGGTCCTTGCTGAAAACCTCCTTGACGTTGTGATATTCAGGGGGTACAGAGGTGAGATCAATGGGTTTGGGGGAATCTGGTGCCCTAGTAACTGTGGGGGGTACAACAGAGTGTAAGCAATGTGAGTGACAGAATAGACTCCAGTTAACGATAGACGAGTTGGCCCAATCTATGTGAGGGTTATGGAGCTTTAACCACGGAAAACCTAAAACGAGTGGCGACATGGGTGAGGGGATAAGGTACAGGGAGATAATCTTGTGATGGTTACCAGAGAGCTTGAGGGAAACTGGAGCAGTACGGTGGGTGACTTGGGCTAGGAGTCTCCCGTCTAAGGCAAACTCATCTTTAGGTTCAGGAAGAGGCTCAAAGGGGAGCTTAGACTGCATCACAAAGTCAGAGTCAATGAAATTGTCATCCGCACCAGAATCTATCAAGACCTGAAGCGGAAAAGAGGCCTGAGACCAAGAAATAGTACCTTTGACTGGCATGCGGTTGGAGGAGGCTGAGTTGATAGAGGTATGGCTCATCAGTGCTCCCCCTGTTGCTGATGAGCCAGGTCTTTTGGCTGAGTAGGACAACCAGCGCGGAAGTGACCAGCCTGGCCACAGTAGAAGCAGAGTCTCTGATGAAGACGGCGTTGACGTTCTGATTGGGTAAGCGTCATCCTTCCCAGCTGCATGGGCTCCTCCATGAGGAAGGGAGAGGCCTTGGTAGCAGGTGAAGCACTGGAAGGCCAGGAGTCTGGAGGATGAAGAGAAGGTCCCGGGAACGCAGGCTGTCTAGGAAACTTGGACTGAGGGGGAAGGGAGGTGGAGCTATGCTTTCCTGATCTCTCCCTACGCCTCTCGCGGAGGCGGTTATCTAATCGTGTCGCTAAAGAAATCAACTCCTCTAAGGAGGAGGTTTCATCCCTGGCAGCTAGTTCATCCTTTAAATCATCATTTAGCCCCTTACAAAAAATTCCCAGCAAGGCCATGTCATCCCAACCGCTCTCAGCTGCAAGAATGCGGAAATCTATAGCAAAATTAGCAACAGAGCCTGAACCCTGCTGGAGTGAAAGGAGTCTTTTACCAGCCTCCTTCCCCCTCACTGGATGATCAAAAACCACCTTACGCATCTCTGCAGTAAAAGACGGCAGAGACTGACTGATAGGCGAGTTGCTGTTAGATATGGCAAGGGCCCATGCTGCTGCTTTATCACTCAGTAGGCTCATAATAAAAGCAACCCTAGATCTATCAGTGGAATAAGTGAATGGTTGTTGCTCAAACACAAGACTACATTGGTGCAAGAACTGACTACAAGACCCTAAATCTCCTGAATACCTGACGGGAGTGGGGATAAAGGGCTCACGAGGATTGCAGGGCTGTTGTTCCGGATCAGCTTGAGGTGGAGGAGCAGGATCTGGAGCTTGAGCATTGGCAGTCAGCGGGCGCGTGGAGAGATGTGCTGCGACCTGAGGCCTGTACTACGAAGCTGGTTCAACTTAACCTGGATATGTTTGAGTTAGCCGGTTGGCCTAATCCAAAACATACGCACTGGCGCTAAGCTGTACTACGACGCCGGTTATCAAGTGGATCGCTCAAGCCAGCCGTGTCCTATCTAGTTAGGTGCGCGTTCACATAAAAGGGGTGGTATTTGGAGCATTCGACCAATCGGAATCATGGAGAAACAACGAGCTACGTATTTCACGGCCGAGGAGCAGACAGTCATCATGAGCCGATATGAAGATCTGAAACATATATTGAAAGCCAAAAGCAGCACCCTGGCGGCTGCCAAACGTCGCCAACAATGTTGGCAAGACATTGCAGACTCCGTGAATGCGTAAGTAAAATAAGTATATATATAAATATATATATATATGCCTATAGGCTATATGCAACAGCGTGCAGAGCTGCACATCTTTAAAAAGTGTATTGGATGCACGCCAGTCATGTACAAAAATAAATCCGGCTGTGCTGCCTATTTCTATGTTTATAGAGTTGGGACATGTTTTTTGGCTCAGAGTGAGCGCTCCTTGGTTTGCGAGGATCTTTGTAAACGGAGCACGGAGATCAACACATGGAGATCAACACATGGAGCAGAGACGTCATGTAAACTGTGTCCGTGTCTGTGATGCTTGAGCCTTGGAGACTATTTGTCTGTGAGTTATTCATGTGCAGAATGTTTGAAGTGTGTAACTTTTGGTCTAAAGCTAGTTTAATGTGTGCTAATTTAGCTAATGGTGATCTGTGCTATTTCTAGCTAATAGTGATGCTAATGATAGCTAATTCCTTTAATAGTAGTATGTGTGTCGTTTGTACAGTGCTACTTATATGTTATGTAAAGTCTGCATACTTATATGTGTTTTATTTCTGTATTGTTACAGTTTTACAAAGTAAAAGAAGAACAGTAAAGTCAAGAAAGAAAACCTTGCATCTTTATTGGAGGACTTTTAAATGTTAGCTAACTGTCTAGCTACGCATAGGGATACGCGCTGTAAGGGCAGAACAGTAAAAAGACAAGAGCACGGCGGGTTCAAGTAATAGTACACTACACAGCCAACATGAGTCTACGCTCAGGGAAAAACTATAATAATGAAGACACCACTACGCACAAAGAAGCAAGTGGAGAACAGCAAGCAGAGACTGTGGATCAAACAGCCAAGTGGCAAGAACATCCTCAAGCCTCTGATGCTAAGTCATATTCATCCAGAGCAGCCTCTAGATCGTCTCAGCGATCATCAGCAACAAGTTCGTCAGCCACGAAAGCCTATGCCAAGGCAAAAGCAGCTCATGCTCAATTAGCTTATGCTGAAAAAGAAGCTGACGTGATGAAACAGAGGGCAGACCTGGAAAAGCAAAAAGCTGACTTTGACGCCAGTCTACATCTGCTCCAGTGCCAAAGAGCTGCAGCTGCAGCTGAAGCTGAAGCTGCAGTTTATGAAGAAGCAGATGCTGAAAGCGTGAAGCTAAGTCGAGAACCCATTGTTGAAGGTGAGCGCTTCAGTGCAGTCCAACGCACTTCCAAGTATGTTCAAGCTCAGTCTCAGTACACCTGTTCCGGAACGCATCATACACAGGTAGCAGTGGAGGCACAGGAAAGAAAAATAAAGACGTTTGAACCACCTCAAGCTAAGTCAGTCTACAAAGACTTAAAAAATGAACCGACATCAAATACTTACCCTCACAGTACTCCGAAGCACGCTGATCAACAGTATGAGTCACAAAGTGCACAAGACTTCGCAAGATACCTCATCAGAAAAGAAATGGTGAGTGCAGGTCTTCTTCAATTCGATGATAAGCCTGAAAATTACTGGTCGTGGAAAGCCTCCTTTATAAGTGCCACTAAGGACTTGAATCTCACAGCCAGAGAAGAGCTAGATTTGATGACTAAGTGGCTAGGGCCCGACTCCATGCAACAAGCAAAGAGAATTCGTGCAGTACACGTACTCAATCCTGCAGCAGGTGTGAACATGATCTGGCAACGTCTTGAAGAGTGTTATGGGGCGCCAGAGGTCATTGAAGACGCACTGCTCAAGAAAATAGAACACTTTCCGAAGCTCACCAACAAAGACAATGCTAAACTGAGAGAACTCGGCGACATTCTCCTCGAACTTGAGTGTGCTAAGGACGAAGGTGCTCTGCCAGGGCTTTCGTACCTGGATACAGCTCGTGGGGTAAGAGAAATAGTGGAAAAGCTTCCCTATAATCTGCAAGAGAGGTGGACCAGCATTGGAAGCAAGTACAAGGAGGATTACAGAGTAGCCTTCCCTCCTTTCTCTGTCTTCGCCAAGTTTGTCCAGCAACAAGCAAAGATTAAGAACGATCCAAGCTTTATTATATCCACACCAAGCAACAAAGCCTCTGTGACTGTACACAAAACAGACATCCCAGAAGAGCCAGCAGACACCCAAAGCAGTCCTACTTTTAAAAAATTGGATGAGCCAGATCGCCAGTGTCCAATTCACAAGAAGCCACACCCACTGAAAAAATGTAAGCTCTTTAGAGAGAAAACTCTTGAAGACCGCAAAGCATATCTCAGAGACAATCGCATCTGTTATAGATGTTGCGGTTCTTTTCAACACATGGCAAAAGATTGCAAACTGACTGTCAAATGCTTCGAGTGCAACAATGACAGACACATCGCCGCACTGCATCCAGGCCCTCCTCCTTTAAACGCTCAGAGTGCTACGGCTGGGAAAGACAAAAGCGGGGAGCAAAGTGAAAGCTCATCTTCATCAGTGACCTCAAAGTGTACGGAGGTTTGTGGGGAGGGTTATAGCTCACGCTCATGTTCCAAAATTATCTTGGTGAAAGCATATCCTGCAGGGGAAAAGGAGAAGGCAATGAAGATGTATGCAGTGTTGGACGAACAAAGTAACAAGTCACTAGCCAAGACAGAGTTCTTCAACCTCTTTGAAGTTAAAGGTAACTCCACTCCATACACCCTGAACACCTGTTCTGGGAAGTCAGAGACTTCAGGTAGGAGAGCCGTTAATTTTGTCATTGAGTCTGTGGAGGGGAAAGTACAGCTTCCCTTACCACCCTTAATTGAGTGTGACATGGTGCCAGATGAAAGAGCAGAAATTCCCTCTCCAGAGATTGCACTACATCACCTACACCTACAGCCAGTTGCTAACAAGATTCATCCAGTAGATCAAAACGCTCCTATCCTTCTGCTCTTAGGGAGAGACATCCTAAGGGTGCACAAAGTACGTGAGCAAATCAATGGACCGCACAATGCACCTTACGCACAACGGCTAGACCTAGGCTGGGTCATTGTGGGAGAAGTATGCTTGGGGATAGCTCACAAACCATCAGAGGTCAATGTCTACAAGACCAACATACTGCACAACGGTTGCACATCTTATCTCAGTCCATGTCCAAACAGTATTCATGTTAAAGAAGACTTCAGTGGCATGACACAGCATCCTAGTCTCACCTTCCCTGCATGTAAGCAGAACACAGATTGCACTGCGATTACAGACAATCTCGGGTGTTCGGTGTTCGTCAGGTCCAAAGATGACAACGAGATGCGTCCTGAAGTGTCTACACTGGCAACCAAGGTCTCAGAGTTCATGTTGAGCTCTCAACACTTTGAGCGATGCTCAAGCTGGCAAAAGCTCTGTCAGATCATAGCCAGACTCATTCATGTTGCCGCTTCCTTCAAAAGCAAGGCTGACGAAGCAAGAAAGAAAGGATGGGGATGTTTCGGAGAAACAATCAGCATAAGTGAACTCTCACAAGCCAAGGTTTTGATCATCCGCTCTGTCCAGCACAAGGCCTTCAAAGAGGAATTCAAATGTCTTGAAGACGGACAGACTTGGTCCAAGCAAAACACACTTGAGAAGCTCAATCCATTTGTGGATAAAGATGGTCTTCTTCGTGTTGGAGGTCGTCTTTCATCGGCTGAGCTGTCAGAAGAAGAAAAACACCCTCTGATCATTCCACGCAATCATCACATCGCCACACTGCTTGTCAGATACTTCCATGAAAAAGTAGCTCACCAAGGGCGACACTTTACAGAAGGAGCTATTCGAGCAGCTGGATACTGGATAGTTGGGAGTAAACATCTGGTATCTTCTGTCATCCACAAGTGTGTTACCTGCCGCAAATTGCGAGGAAGGTTGGAAGATCAGAAGATGGCGGATCTGCCAGCTGACAGACTAACACCCGAATCTCCGTTCACCAATGTTGGACTGGATGTTTTTGGGCCGTGGTTGGTCATGACACGACGCACAAGAGGACAGGCTGCAGACAGCAAACGCTGGGCTTTGCTCTTCACATGCATGTCTACCAGAGCGGTGCATATTGAACTGATTGAATCCATGTCAACAGACAGTTTTATCAATGCCTTAAGAAGATTTTTCTCTGTTCGTGGTCCAGCAAAGCTCCTGCGCTCTGACAGAGGGACTAACTTCGTCGGGGCTTCAAAAGAGTTAAGGATTAACACAGACGACACATTAATCAGGAAGTACCTCCAGGAGAAAGGATGCTCTTGGGTTTTCAACCCCCCTCATGCCTCCCACATGGGTGGTTCCTGGGAGCGGCTCATCGGAGTAGCCAGGCGCATTCTGGATGAAATGTTGCTTCAGACGGGACCAGTACGTCTTACACATGAGGTTTTGAGCACTTTCATGGCAGAGGTGATGGCGATCATCAACGCAAGACCCCTTGTGTCTGTGTCTACTGACCCAGATATGCCTGCAGTTCTAACCCCCTCAATGCTCCTGACTCAGAAAATGAGTGCAGTTTCAGCACCTCCTGGAAACTTCGATACAGCTCAGTTGCTCGGAAAGCAATGGAAGCAAGTTCAGTGCCTTGCCGACACCTTTTGGAAGAGATGGAAAGGAGAGTATCTGTCTACTCTGCAGAGCCGCAGGAAGTGGACGCAAGACAAGCCGAACGTCAAAGAAGGAGACGTCGTCCTTCTCAAAGGCAGTCAAGCCCATAGGAACGAATGGCCAATGGGATTGGTTGTTAAGACTTTTCCAAGCAGTGACAAGAGGGTCCGCAAAGTAGAAGTATGGATTGTGAAGGACGGGACAGCCAAGGTGTTCCTTAGGCCTGTAACAGAAATTGTTGTCCTTCTTGCAGAGTCTTAGAGAAAGAACTCTTAATATGTTGTTTTCAGTGGACATTCCCTTTCAAGTTCAATTGTATTTGTCGTGATATAATGTTATTATCTCAAGCGGGGAGTGTGCTGCCTATTTCTATGTTTATAGAGTTGGGACATGTTTTTTGGCTCAGAGTGAGCGCTCCTTGGTTTGCGAGGATCTTTGTAAACGGAGCACGGAGATCAACACATGGAGATCAACACATGGAGCAGAGACGTCATGTAAACTGTGTCCGTGTCTGTGATGCTTGAGCCTTGGAGACTATTTGTCTGTGAGTTATTCATGTGCAGAATGTTTGAAGTGTGTAACTTTTGGTCTAAAGCTAGTTTAATGTGTGCTAATTTAGCTAATGGTGATCTGTGCTATTTCTAGCTAATAGTGATGCTAATGATAGCTAATTCCTTTAATAGTAGTATGTGTGTCGTTTGTACAGTGCTACTTATATGTTATGTAAAGTCTGCATACTTATATGTGTTTTATTTCTGTATTGTTACAGTTTTACAAAGTAAAAGAAGAACAGTAAAGTCAAGAAAGAAAACCTTGCATCTTTATTGGAGGACTTTTAAATGTTAGCTAACTGTCTAGCTACGCATAGGGATACGCGCTGTAAGGGCAGAACACCGGCGCTTCCAGATTAATGTTCTACTTTATAGGATAAATAGACCAAATTGATCATTGAGTGGCAGCCTTTTTTGCATTATAATATCATCGACCGAGGGTCACAAGTGGACTTTAAGCCTAATATTTTTGTAATCCTTTTCATTTATAGAACTTTTTTTAATTCAAGCTGTACATGACGTTTTTTTTTACTTTTTCAGATGCAACCCTGGCGGGTCTAAAAGGACTTGGGAGCAAATGCGAGTGAAATATAAAAACATCATTCAATCTGGTAAATGTCCCTCTTTTGCAATCTTAAAAATATAACTACACGTTTAGTATTGCTTCAATTAGTCTGTGTTTCATAACTGTATAGGAAAGCAGTCACATTTTTTCACAATTCTTGCAGCCAACAAGAAAAGAAATGAGCAGAGGAAGACAGGAGGGGGCCCTCCTCCAGCAGCTTTCACCCCTGCCGAGAAGCTGGCCCTCAGCAAAAATGTGGGTCGGCCCTTGATGGCAGGGGTGGAAGGGGGGGTCTCTACAGACCCTGGTGGCAGCAGCTCACACCACCTTTTCATACAGGGTAAGAGTCAGGGAGCTTTAAACAGCTGGGATGCTATACAACACAATTATATATCTATTTTTGTGGGAGTAAGTGACATGTAGGCCTATTTTATTGTTCTGCAGATGATGGGGAGAATGTGGTGTTGCTGCCCCCCCCAAATCACCCACTACCTCATCCAGAGGTAACGTAACCTTTGGTATGTCGCCCTATATGGTCGCTGAATATGGATAACACAGACCATTGACATTTCTTATTTTTTTCAGGAGTGCCTGGATGATGATGAGACGCTGTCTGTGTTCTCAGAGAGCGCTCTGCCGGTACACTTTAGTATTTTGTTACCAATGATATGAACTTCTCAATTTGCCTCAAACACAGACAGAGAGGGTGTGGTCACGTTGCTTTAATTGATTACTTAATTTGATTACTTGCACATGGTGGTGGTCTGCACATGGGACAAATGACTACTCTCTATTGAAAAGATATTTGCTGTGCTCAATTTGCAGGAAGAAGACATTCTTCCACCTCCGCAGCCTGGGCCTGGTCTTGGCATGGGCCACATTGAAACTGGTTTGTGGCCCTTCACCAGGGTCAGGATAGGGGGTCATGAGGAATGGCTGGCAGGCATAACCCCTGTCCCCAAGCAGCACTCCACTGAAGAGCCCTGAAGAAAAAGGAATATTTCCACAATAAGTACCACAAAAGGCAGCTTAAGAAGCACAAAACAATAAGAATGTACAGTTGCCATACCCTGCTCCAGTTTGTGACACAGTGATGACTCTGAGAATATCCGTGAGTCATGGACTGATCCAGGCCACTTTGCCTCAAGGCTGGTGATGACACACCTGTGGTCACAGGTGGCCTGCAAAAGCATGTGGGGTTAACAAGCCTACTTCCACAATAAGAGCATCATAGTCAGTGTAGCATCAATGTTCATTTGAAATACGTCCATGTTATAGATAAAGATAGTCCAAGTGTGACACATGTACTGTGTGAATATTTAAATGTGTGAGTTCCTTTTATCACCCAGACTTCAATGTGTGTTCTGTAAGTGAATGTGCAAGATTTACCTGAATGTTGAGGCTGTGGATGGATTTGCGATTGACTTCATTTTCTCCCAGGGACGCAGAGATCGGAATGTGTGTGCAGTCAATACAGCCAAGCACCCTTGGAAACCCTATTAAATAGTAGGCTGCATTTATTATACAACAGTGTACGTCATAGGAACAACATTCACTGCAAAGATATAATCGCATATCAATACCTGCCATGCTGTAAAATCCCTCTTTGATCGTCTGCGTGGGACATGTGCCAGGAAACACAATAAAGGACTCTGCGAGCCCTGTCAGAGCATGTGCGACCTTATGAATAGCACTGCAGACTGTATTCTTGCTAAGGTTCTCTGCATCCCCCACGGCATACAGAAAACTGCCGGTTGCAAAGAAGCGCAAAGCAATACATACAGTCTGCGGCACTGTAAGGGCACAACTCCGATGTGTGGCATTAGCAATATATGGCTCGAGGAGCTGACACAGATAAGTCAGCCCTTCTGACGAGAACCTGTATCTTTCATACAAATACTCTTCAGGGAAAGCCAAAGGGTTTATTCTGTCCCTAAAGATTCTCTCCAGCCTGAGAGCACCTCTCACTATCTGAGCGCCAAGCTCCACAGGGTCATCTACAAATGCCGACGTCATTTTCACAGAGATCTCATTGGTCGATAGGCGGAGCTTTTATAGGCTGATCTCTTAGCCTGCCACCTAACCTGCTCCGGAGCAGGTTTGCCGCTCAGCATAAGTTACCATGGAAATCTAGCCTGCTAAAAAGAGAACCAGCGTCGTAGGACCGGAAAGCCCGAGATTTCCCTAAAGTTAGCCGGCTAAGCGAAAATCCAGCTTCGTAGTACAGGCCTCTGATCCATACGGCCTCCGAGGTTGGTCACACCGGAGGTTAATTCCTGAATCGCTTCCATTACCTTCTGCAGGGCTCTGTCATGATGCCCTATAATTACACCTTGGGCAGCAAGCGCTTCCCTGAGTCTCTCATTCTCTGCAGGGTCCATTTGGCCAGAGAATTCTGTGACGTATGGATTCTTGGACCCCAAAGCAGAGACAGACACAAGTAAAGCTCAAGGTGTTTAATAAATAATAGGCCAAGGCAGGTACTGAAGACAGGGAGCTGGCTGGCTGCAGAAAGGTCCAAAAACAAAGCAGAGGGAAAACGTTAGTGATGGCAGTTTGACACTGAAGCTTCGAACGGAGCTTCAACCCTGGACTTCCTATTCCATAGAAGCAGTGATTCGAAGCTTGCTTCAAATCACGTGACATATGACGTCCGAACCAGCAACTGCTTTAAATCACGTGACATATGACGTCCGAAGCACCAACTGCTTCATTTCCTGAATGAATCACTTGACTGGTTCGCGGTCCAATCACGCGATTCAATGCACTGCCTCGTCTCTATTCTGACAGGTGACAGGTTGAAACAGTTTCGAATTTGAGCGCTTCAACACTTATAACCGCTCTAAACAATGCGCAATGTGTGGGTTGTTGTCGTAGTTTGCGTTGTTGCTGTTGAGTTGTTGTTGGTATTGCATTTTAATTGGATCATTATAGAGCAAGCCAGGAAGAAAGATAGGTCGTTCTGGCTCGGGAACACTTCGAAATGTGGAGAAGTTGTGAACAAAAAGACAATTAACACTAATATGAAAACCATGTTATTAACTTAAGGTATAGATAGCCCAGTGGATAGAGCCAGTGGCCCGAAGCGGCGATGTCCTCCGCGCAGCTGGTTCAAAGCCTGGAACAGATTAACTTTTAATCATTCCTTTTCAACTTTAATACTTTATTAACTGATAAAAGGCCCTCTCCGCCCAAACAAAATTCCAGCTCTCTAGTCTCTTCTCAATAACCCAATACGCACAATTATCAATCTTTAATTGCAAATAGAACATGATATTCAGTCTTGTGTGTGTGTGCATCGAATATTTTTCAAGGCAAAGATACGTTAAACCCACTGCAGCCTTGCACTTCGCCAGGAGAGGTCGCTGTAACTGAAGCTTCGAGAAATGAACCTATTTCCGACACAATTGTCCAAGTGGTTCGATGCTTCATTCAAAGCTTCATTTTGCCATCACTAGAAAACGTCCCAGGCTAAACTCAAAAAGTTGCTCGAAAACTGCAAAGAAACAAAACAAGACTCAAGGCTGCAGAAAGGCACTCTGGATCGTCGAACAGCATTTAATTCTCTGGCAGAGAAGTGAGGTGAGGGCCAGGCTCTTAAAGAGCAGGTGATTATCTGAGTGGGAACAGGTGTGCCTCATCTGCAGCCAGGAGAATACCAGCCACGCCCCCTGTCACACACCAGCCCTGCAGAGAAGGAGAGACAGAGTAGTGAGGGGTAAAAGGAGCAAACAGGAAATAACACAACAACAACAAAACCCATGCATAAACATAACACTAGATAATTCAGCAGAAAACCAAGGATTGTCTCGTCCCTTCACTCTAAATTTACGCAGGGGTGCATGTCTATCTATAATTTCCATAAAACCAAGATGAAAATAAGACCATGCAGTTTCTACATCAGCACACAGATCGATTTTACCCCAATCAAAATCAAACATCATGTACAAAACCCTGCTCCACAAAATGTTTTTTGTCTCCCTTACTGATAATGCGAGGTTTAACCTTTTGGACTTTTGTGTCCCTAATTGTGGCTACAACACAGTGATCACTTAGATAATTTGCAAATACTCCCACAGATAAGTATTTATGGGGAACATTAGTTGAAATCCTCTGACACAGAAGTTAACCAGTCCCAATTAAAATCACCAAGCAGCACTATTTCCTTGTAGTCAAGTTGAGATAAAAGTCCTTGACAGCTGAGGGGGGTCTGTAGCAGCCCACCACCATGAGCTGTTGACCCTTTGCTACTTCAATATTTAAGGCTAAAAATTCTAGTTGTTTACTAATAGATTTGGAAATCATCTTGGTTACACAAAACTTATTTTTCACATAAATGGCAATGCCACCACCTTTTTTAGGACGGTCGGTACGATATACACTATAACCATTTAAGTAGATGTCAGAGGCCAAAATAGATTTATCTAGCCACGTTTCTGATAAGACAATGATATCAGCATCAGTCGAGCTCGCCCAAATGCGGACAAAATCTAACTTAGGTAACAGACTGCGCACATTTAAGTGAATGAATCCCAACCCAGATCTAGAAATAAAATCAGCAGGAGTAGCTATCTGACTACTACTGCTACTGGGCGGTCCAGGGTTTAGTTGTACATTCCCTGATAGCAATAATAGCAAAAAAAACAAGCACCTTTTCCTCTTAACCGACACACATACATTGTCATCTGCTTTAAAGTCACCAGCAAACTCCGCGAAAGTGAGATTAGAGCTCAAGAAGCAGTCCTGAAGAACCATCATAGCAGGCAAGTGAGAAAGACAAACATTTGTCGAACTGAATGTCTGTGACAAGGCAACCAGTAATTGTTTGTGTAACACATCCGAACCTTTACAGGGGATGTCCACTGCGGGCGGTAGAACAGACCTGAACCCAGTCGTTTGAGATCATTGATCTCTTTTTCAAGGGAGACCTGCTGTTAAATACCATCAAGCTATGTGCAATATGTGCTATATGTGCAATATATACATTATATACATATGCCATTAATAACTGTAATATATACCTGGCTGCTAAATCCTAAGAACTGCTACAGGATTTGTATTTTGAAAAGTATGTAACTTTTGTTTTACTTATTTATTTTTTATTATATTTTTATTATATCATAACTTAGTACTTTTTTTTAAAGGACCCATGTCATGGCCATTTCCACTGATCATAATTCCATTGTTGAGGTATACTAAAATACATTTATACTGTGCAATTTTCCAAACTCACATTGGTTTCGCATACAGCATCTCTGTAAAGTATGTGTATTCAGCAGTATTCACTCTCTCCACTAAACGGCTTGTTGGAGCTCTTGCCCCCCCCCTCCCTGTGAGCCTAGTGTGCTCCGATTGGTCAGCTCGGCCACTCTGTTCTGATTAGTCAACCACCAGAGAAGCTCCGCCCATGTCTAACAGTGCTTTTTTTCGGCTCGATCTGAGCGGAACATCAGTCTTATAATGGCGTCGGTACAGCCGTATATTTTATACGCTAACTAACCGAACTGTACCTACAACTGTTATAGAAGAGTAAGTTATTTTTACCTGTAATAAACTACTACTGTTTGATGAGAAATCAAATCATGGTTTGCTATATATGAATGATTTGTTATAGGAGCAAATAATTCAGGGAAGAAAGGATAGGCCTACTAAGTATTTCCATTAAACTTTATTTTTAGAAATGTACAAAATGAACATAAATATACATATATACACAGTATATCATCCATTCCTCCCCGTTGTCGGCATCTTGCCTATCGCAGCCGGGTCTTTTTAGGACGAGGCCTCAGTGTGGTAGTCCCGTCCCCGTCATGTATTGTCCGCCAGGATCTGGCTGGACGAAATCAAATGCAAATCACAAAATATTAGAGAAACTTAGTTGTTTTAGATTCGTTAGTAGTAGTTGTGGTAGGAGTGTGGATCTATCTAATCCATCTATCTAATCAACACAGTAAGCTTGCCAGCTAATATGCTAACCTAGCTTTCTTGTTTACCTTGGTAGCAAACACGATATGAACGGTAGCTTCGGAGGAACGGCAACTATAATGTAGTGTAATAAAACTACTATGAACAAAAGCTAGTGGTTCATATTAGGCTAGCAATAACGTGTTTATAATTGCAATCTTATACGGGTAGTCTGCTACGTTCGGTCATTCATTGTAACTGGCATGAATACATTGTTTTCCGCTAGCATGTATAGCTAGCCTCGTTAGCTATACATGCAGTATGTACATGTACTGTCACAATGTACGGTAAATCACCCGGAGTATACTGTATGAGTATTCCGTGTGTGACTGCAGACATTCTCCTGCCATGACAAACATGTAAGGCCATCTGCTGACATTGTAGTTGATATATTTAAACGCTAGCAACGTCGTTAGCCCAGTAAGCTGGGCTTGTTTAGTGTAATAAAACCACTATGAACAAAAGCTAGTGATTCATATTAGGCTAGCAAGAACGTGTTTACAATTGCAATCTTATACGGGTAGTCTGCTACATTCATTGTAGCTGGCATAACAAAAAAAATTTCCAGAGCAAACCCATGTCTAGCTCCGTTGGTTAGCTCTGTAGCATACACGCTGCGCCAGCTATAATGTAATTACGTTTCGCGACTGACCGTACGGCAAATCACCCGGAGTATACTGTCTATGAGTATTTCGTGTGTGAATGCAGACATTCTCCTGCTATGAGATACATGTATGTAAGGCCATCTGCTGATATTAGAGTTGACATATGGAAACGCTAGCAACTTAGTTAGCACAGTTAGCACTGTGTCAATGGCTTAGCAGTTGTTGTAGCAAACAATGTGGATGGTGGCTTACAGCCCCCCTCCGCTATGCGCCGTTCGTTAGATGAGGCTGGTTATATTTAATAAAGAAAGGGATTCAAAACACCGGAATAAAGGTTATAACAATAATCTGATTTTACTGGTAAGAAACAAAACACATATACAAGTTTACAGAGTACTCCGGACTTTCAATTTCCACTGCTGTGCGATACAGGTATCGGGACCAGCCAGTCAGAAAACAGGAAGCATTTTACATGCAAAAACAACAGTATTCATATTCATATTTTGGGGCGGAGATGTGTTGACTTCTTCCTTCCCATTTTACTCCGAAGCGAATCAGAGAGTCCGTGGGGAGGAGTTGTGTGAGCTGCTCACTCCCCCAGGTGTTTTTACTGGTTAGATTCACTTCTGGTCGGGTCCAATACAGCGAATCAGAGTTCTGAGAAAAAGTATGTTTTCTTCTGAGCACAGCGTGAGATTCGGAAGTTCACAAGGACAGAGTCAATCTTATCTCTGCACCTGTATTCACTCCTTTACTTTCCCAAGGAATATTTCACACAAACTATTCTTTCCCAGACAACCAAACATTGTACACAGATATATTGATGCCCAGAAAGAACCTTGAAAAGAATATGTGTGTGTGCTGGTGGGAGGAGGTGTATGTGTGTGTAACAGGATCTCTGGGTCAGTGAGTTGTAAGTGAGAAGACAATATCTATATATGGGATTACTTAAAACAGTTCAAACAATACATGTTCACTAAAATACAATTCAAAATAATACATGTTTACTTCAATACAGTTTAGAACCATATCTGTTTACTTTACAGTCCGACACAGTTTACACATTTAAACAGTCTTGTTTGATAAATACACAAATAACAATGCAAACTTACAGGTTGTGTACCCGAATCTTCCCCTGCTCCAAACGGTCCAAACAAACTAGGAATAGCATCGTCCTTCAGTTTCAAATGCTGTGCATATCCGGCCTCAAACTGGGCAATGTTTTGGAAGCTTTCGTCTGTGAAATGCCGTGCACACAGTAACGTTCTTCGAACCTCTGAAGGAACAGTGTTAAAAAGAAATGTCAACCACTGACTTCGTCGTGGTTCTTCCGTCGGTAGGACAAACAGCTCAGATTTCTCCTCACATTTCAGGAAACAGGTCCTTGGCATTGGCATGACTGGATCGATTGTGAACTGAACCAGAGCTTCCAACAGTAAATGTTAGGCTGGCAGAGGGTGCGGCCAGCGCCGCTGGGTGTGGCCATAGCTCTTCCGGATTGGTCCATTTTGTTCCGGGTACCGCATGACATCATGCCGTACCCGGAACTAAATGGAAGACTCAAATGGGCAGTGACGTATCTCCAACGAGGCGTTTTGGGGAGGTATTTTCTGTGTTAGCATTTTACTCGCTACAGGGTGTACTTTGAGGGTTTTGACTCTGCACACCGTTTACATGCATAAAAACCTTCATAACACACAAGGGGACGGGTAACAACCGGAAAAGCATGACATGGGCCCTTTAACACTTTACTTGTGTCATATATAGGGATGGGTTTTAAGGTTTTTAAACGGTACTACTACTCTTATCGAAACTGCTTATCGATCCGGTACTTTAACGGTATTCTTGTAGGTACTTTTTGTTATTTTTTAAAGGGAAAAACTAAACAAATTGTTCACCGAATTAACATTGCTTTATTTACATGGGAAATAAATAAATAAAATATGTATAATTATGTTATTATATTGTACTGTACTTGAGTAAAATGTTGACGTACTTGCACTTTACATTTCAATGTTTTGCTACTTAGTACTTCTACTCCACTGCAGTTCAGAGGTAAATGATGTACTTTTACTCCACTACATTTATTTAATACCTTTAGTTACTTTACAGATTTGGATTAATGATGTGAAATATAAACAAGTCTTAAATCAGACTTTATTTCCACCTGGAGTAAATTCACAAGCTACCCTGCAGTATACAAAGTCATTAAAACTAGCTGCACCTTTACCAGCTTAGATAACACTTTAATGATCAATAATTATAAAATATATCATATATTATTCTGGAATGGACCAATCTGCACAATCACTACTTTTACTGTCGCTACTTTTATACTTTTACTTGAGGAACATTTGGAATGCAGGACTTTTACTGTAACAGAGTATTCATATACTATGGTATTTTTACTTAACTACAAGATCTGAGTACTTCTCCCACCTCTGTGCACCTGATGTGATAACGTTACTCGTAATTGGCGCAACAGAGCTACGAGTTAAGGAAGTCGAAAATTGTGCATTTCTCCGATTGAATATGACGCCTTTTGGCCGGCTGTTTGGACAGACTACTCTACTCGTGTCAACGCGCTTACGCCATAACACTAATGGCAAACGAGCTTTTTCCACATCGAGCTTTTTCCACATCGAGCCTTGTATAGTGTCTCTATACTCTCTGAACGCTCCGTCCCCGGCAGATCTCTGTGTCCGCTGCAGCATGTCTGTTAGGCCCCGCCCCCCGCACACAGAGAGACACAGGGAGATTGCTCTTCTGGAGTGAAGAGAGCGGAAATAATGATATTGCAAGTTAGAAACGTAAGATGCATTTTGACAGACAAGATGGACACTTGGGGGAAAATATGCTGCATTTTGAATGTCCGATAGTCCACCATTAACACCTTAGTCCCGTCTCGTCTCGTCAATGAAAACTAAATATACATTTCGTCATAGTTTTCGTTATCAAGAATCTATTTTTAGCTCGTCTTCGTCTCGTCTTAGTCATGTAAAAAAGGTCGTTGACGAACATTTTTCATCATAGTTTTCGTTGACGAAATGAACACTGCACTACATGTATTTAATACCTTTAGTTACTTCACAGATGAGATGTGGACGAATGATGTGAAATATAATCAAGTGTTAAATCAGACTTTAGTTCCACCTGGAGTAAATTCACAAGCTACCCTGCAGTATACAAAGTCATTCAAACTAGCTGCACCTTTACCAGCTTTGAGAACATTTTAATGATCAATCATTATAAAACATATCATATATATTATTCTGAAATGGACCAATCTGCACAATGACTACTTTTACTGTCGCTACTTTAACTATATTTTGATGATCATACTTTTACTCGAGGAACTCTTCCTACACTATGGTATTTTTTTACTTAACTACAAGATCTGAGTAGCCTACTTCTCCCACCTCTGCACACCTGATGTGATAACGTTACTCGTAATTGGGGCAACAGAGCTACGAGTTAAGGAAGTCAAAAATGGTGCATTTCTCTGATTGAATATGACGCCTTTTGGCCGGCTGTTTGGACAGACTACTCTACTCGTGTCAACGCGCTAACGCGAAAACACTAATGGCAAACGAGCTTTGTCCACATCGAGCCTTGTAGAGTGTCTCTATACTATCTGAACGCTCCGTCCCCGGCAGATCTCTGTGTGCCGCTGCAGCGTGTCTGTTAGGCCCCGCCCCGCCCGCACACAGAGAGACACAGGGAGATCGCTCTTCTGGAGTGAAGAGAGCGGAAATAATGATATTGCAAGTTAGAAACGTAAGATGCATTTTGACAGACAAGACGGACAATTGGGGGAAATACCCTGCATTTTGAATGTCCGATAGTCCACCATTAACACCTTAGTCCTGTCTCGTCTCGTCAACGAAAACTAAATATACATTTCGTCAAAGTTTTCGTTATCAAGAATCTATTTTTAGCTCGTCATCGTCTCGTCTTAGTCATGTAAAAAAGGTCGTTGACGAACATTTTTCGTCATAGTTTTCGTTGACGAAATTAACACTGAGGTCATGGGTGGGAAAATCAGTGTGTGTGTGGGGCACTAAGGCCAGCGTCCAGCCACAAGGGAGTGTGTGTGTGTGTGTGGGGCACTAAGGCCAGCGTCCAGCCACAAGGGAGTGTGTGTTAGTGTGTGTGTGTATGGGGGGCACTAAGGCCAGCGTCCAGCCACAAGGGAGTGTGTGTTAGTGTGTGTGTGTATGGGGGGCACTAAGGCCAGCGTCCAGCCACAAGGGAATGTGTGTGTGTGTGTGGGGCACTAAGGCCAGCGTCCAGCCACAAGGGAGTGTGAGAGTTCATACAGACAGCATGCAATCCTGCTGATCTGAACTCTCGGAGGGGAAAACCTCCATATCCTCCATGTCCCTGAAAACAAACATGAAAGGCTCCTTAGCGTCAAGGTCTTCTCTCTCCAGTGCCACCATCAAGGCCTCCTTCTGGGCTTCTTCATTAATTGCAGTGACAATTTAGTCTATTCTGACATTTGTTTGTGTGAGTTAATCTTTACCTATGATATCAGGTTGCAGAAGGGACTGCAATAGCCTGGATGTTGGTCATCAGAGTAGATGCCTTGCAATTCTCCTCTTTTACCTTTCCCAACATATCCTATGAAGAGAGAAAGAACATATTGTAATTGAATCACACTAGGACCACAACACACTAAATATGTAATGACACATAAACAATATTATCCAGAATAAGAAGTCTACCTGGTTTGCAGTTTTTTGCCTATGGGCAAGCGGGGAGAGCCTTCCTCACTATTGTCCATGCCCACTCTACACGGGGCGTGTGTGAGTGTGGGGGACGTGGTGCACTTATGTTTTCCCATGCTCCTTAGGGACCTGGGGAACATGGTGCACGGTAGGCTCCATACGGAGTCTCCGCACTATTTTTTCCATGCACACTCTACACGAGGTAAGCGTGTGTGAGTGTGCCTTATCCAAGCTGCGGCCCCGACTTCTACACGGTTACAACCGGATGGGAGGAAGTGGGGATGTTAGCCAAAAGCCGGTCAGGGACGGTGTGGTGGGTCGATGTTGTTGAACGACAGGGCGTTTATACATCGGGGCTCTGTGAGATATAACGGGGGGGTTACATATTGTAACCCTAGTTATAGAAGCACAGGTGGAGCCCTCTACCTGGGGGCCCTGTCTTTCCTAGGCCGCTCGCTGAAGAGGGTGTAGGATGACGGGCGGAGGGCGTAGCCGCCTTATATACTGTGGGCCTGCGCGCGCATTCAGGTAGGCTCGCCCCGATTGGCCGGCTACGTTTACGTAACTCAGTAGGTGAAAGCACGCACAGCATGATAGAGAGTAGTACCCATAGAGTCCAGTAGAGGGCTCCGCCTGTGCTTATATAACTAGGGTTACAATACGTAACCCCCGTTACGAGGTGTGGAACAATTCAAAGTGACTCTGGATGAATTTAAAGATGCTCATGCTGCTGTCCAAATGCTTTTACCTTCTGAATTAAAGGAAAATGAGACGTTGGACTGGTATGAGCCCCAAATGGAAATATTTGAGAATTTCCTAAAGGAAGTGGATTTGTGGAAAACTTCTCCACCAGATCCTCAGATGTTTGTTGATCCTCATGATAGTATCTACAATGTATCTAATGAGTCTAAGTTATCAAAATGTTCAAAACAGACAAGACAATCTACAACTAGGCTACTTCAATATCCTCAGCTCGTCTTAAAGTAGCCACGGAGAAAGCTGCATTTCAAGCACGGATGTCCACATTAAAACGGAAACAAGCTGTGGAAATGGAGAAAAACAGATAACAAGCTGAATTAGAGAGAATGGAATTGGAGGAGCATATAGCTGCATCTGAAGCCGAATTAAAAGTTTTGGACAGTTTTTATGTGGGGCCTGAAAGACATTCTACAGTACAAGAAAGAGAAGGAATGAATGAATATTTGGACAGTCACAAATTGGAATCGTCCCCTGTTAAATACAGAGAATTTGGAAACATTGCTAAAACACCACTTCACAGATTATTGACTCAACTGCCTGCACCTGCATTAGACCCATCTGAACCAGCTCCATTGTTGGCTCAGAGAACAACAAGCCACCAAGGAGTGAAAGTTCGGAGGAAACAAACTCAAGTAGTCATAGTAAAGTTCTGATAACTGTGATCCAGAGACAAAATGATATTGCAGATTTACTAATGTTACATCAAAACCAATCCTCACTTCCCTCCAGACAAATCCCTGTATTTGATGGTGAGCCTTTAAGTTTCCAAACATTCATGCAAGCATTTAAACATGGCATTAAGAACAAAACTAGTTGTGATGATGATAGACTTTACTACACAGCAAATTGAGAAGAGTTAATATTTTGGTGTTAGTGAAATTTAAACAAGAGTAGAGTTAAATATACTCCTGATAGTTAAATCCCTTATATTTAACTCTCATTAGACAAATAGTTGGTGTTCAAAACAAAATATCTGTAAATCAAATCTGTAAGTTTAATTGTAATACATTAACTCTGAACGTTTACAGGGTTCCTGCAGGTTTCGCAAACTCAAATTTAAGACTTTTTAAGACCTTTTTAAGACCACTTTGAATAGAATTTAAGACCTATTTCACGGCAAGAAAGTATGAAGGAAAATTGCTATGAACAGCATAACAGTACAGAACTGTGTTAGCGTGTTAGACAAAGTGTGTGTCTGTGTGTGCAATTAATCGTATTTTAATCGCAATTACGATGTTGGCCTGCCACAATTACGAAAACAACATAATCGAAAAAAACGATTATTTAGCTTTGCTAGGTTGTGACAGTGCACTACAACAAATTTGATCTAATTAATTTTAGTCTAATTAATTTTTATTTATCATATTTATATATGTTTAGTAACTTGTGGAAGTGCGCTCCAAAATATTTGTTGATCTTGTTTATTGGTATTTATTATTTTTATATTATTTATTTAAATATATCATTTATTTAATATATTTTTGTATTGGTTTTTCAGTTGAATTATACGTTCAGGGTAATCAACAGTTAAAAAGATACTGGTCAAATTATTATTTGTTTTAAAGTTCAATAAATGGATGTTTTCAAAGTCAATGAATAATCGTATTTAATAATCGTGATATCAATTATTGACCAAAGTAATCGTGATTATGATTTTTGCCATAATCGAGCAGCCCGTGTGTGTGTGTGTGTGTGTGTGTGTGTGTGTGTGAGTGAGTGAGAGTGACAAGAGCTATATTCAGAGCTCTGCTGCCTTGGATACAATCTTTCATAGTTGCTGTTGTATGATTGGTGTTTAACTACGGTATTTAGCGTCTACAGCACCTCCGCTTTTAGGGTTGACGTAGACCCAAACTTCGCCCGGAGGTCCCCCGCACATTACAACAGATGGAGAAACATCATGTCGTTCTCCCGTGCTGTCCTCCCACACTCCTTCACATCTCTTCAAGAAGGCATGCATTTCTTCCCCCGTTTCTTTCTTCAGGCTGGTGAGGGCATGTAAACTGTCTAGATTTAATCTACAATTTTTCTCATATTATTTAATCTACATTGTGGTTGTTTATATTTATCTATGTTATCTTGCACTTTTTTGTGTCTTAGGTTTACAATTTAATTTTTGCTGTCCTTTCTTTTCAGAGATATTTTATTATTATTGCTTGCTTATGTCTGATTCCCCAAAATTCTTATCACCAAACCCCTGCTTCTCTATACTCTATACTTATGCTGCACATAATCAAAATAAACAACTTCATAAAACCACTTTAGCTGATATTTGTTTTACTGTTGCTGATGTTAAATGACATGATTATTCTCATAATAGAAGACATGAAGCTGCAGAAAGATGATGGACATATTCTTACCTCTTCTTTGTGATTACATGAAAACACTCAATAGAATTTAAATAGTACTTGTTAAATACTTTGTGTATTGCATTTACTGAGGTCTTAACCATACAAAATTTCACGTACACCTGTTTACATGCTACTCTGACAAAAATAATTCCCACTTTGGTTTGAATAAAGTATAATTTTCATCTATCGAATCTCCTAAATAATCCCTGCTCATTACTGCCACCTGCTGACTAACCCATAATAGCACATATAATACCCATTTTAAATACAACTGCCTAACAATGTTAATAAACTGTAAGGTGACCATGCAGTTGTATTAAATCATAAATAATGCTCTTCCTGATTTAGGGAAATTAAATTGTGTGGAAGACGATTTCTGGAAAAACAACATCATGCTATCTATAGCAATTCATTGCTGGTAATGTAATAATTACTAATAATATTGTGTTAACATTAACATTCGTAATTATAACTACACATATACCCTAAAAAATGAACTGTCAACTGTAAACCAACAACCACATGAAACAAATGAACTTAACACATGAATTTATTCCAACACAAATATTTCTAATCTATGACTTTCACTCCATCTTCTCCTCCTCAGTCTGCTCCTCCGTCTGACTGGCTGTGTCCGTTTGCTCTGCACAAATGAAGACAAAAAATACACAACAACACATTATCACAAATGACTCTTTTGTCATTGTATGATGATGCAATCAATACAACAAGATATTGATATAATCTTTCTTATCCTTCTATTATACACCCACTGGGATCAATTGTTGGGCCAAGTTGTTAGAAAACAGTGTAATCTATAATGTCAATTCCTAATTCAAATGACTCTTTATTTGTCTGTACTGCTTACACATTTCTTCTTCTCTGCTAAAGTAGCAAATCGTATGACATGGTTAAGATTCCTTCTACTCATAGAGGACAGATTTCATTCAATAACATGTTAACTTTTGAAGACTAAAACACAACGGTGATACTCTATCAGTCCAGCCAAAAAAAAAAACAGTCAATGTAACACTACAGTAGTATAGCACAAGTGCACAATCACAGTCATACATTTGAAACTTGAAGGACCAACACTTACCATCCTTAGCAAAGGAGGTGGTTGCCTGCAGCACCTCGAGGCGCTGCAGGGCCTCGTCTGCCTTCCTCTTCAAGAGGACATTCTCCCTTTTCAGGGTCTCCACCTTCTGTTCGGCAGCCCGCCGTAGCCTCAGCTGCCGCCCCAGCAGTTGGAAGCAGCGCCACAAGATCTGTAGCCCTCGGGCGTACAGAGCCTGGCGGGTCACAAGCATTTAGACCAGAGATTCTTGAGACATGAAGCTGCACCCCCCTAAGGGAACCCCCGTGCCACCCCTGAAATTGAAGATGTTTTTTTTTAAATATATATAAAGCGCAAAATCACAACTGAAGTACAGCCAGCAAGCACAGCCAGCTACATGAGTGATACTGACGGCCTGTCAGGAGAGGGAGAGGAAGAGAGATGCTCCCTTTATTATTCTTATATTATAGAGTCGTTATTACATCTTTTTAAAGCTCATTATTACATGGCTTAGTTGAATTCTCGATTCTGATTGGTCAATCCAGAACAGACAGACCGCTGTCAAGGACTTATTGACCGTTGTTAAGGACGCTCACATCTGCACAAAGAAGTCCGGCCGATTGAACTGTATACAGACAAGACAAGAGCGACAAGAAAACAGCGGAGAAGTAACGGGCAGAAACCTTCCTTTTTACTCAGCGGACCAAACATAGACATCAAGCGGCAAAACATATTCAGTTGCCAGTTACTTTGGCATTAGGGCAGGGATATCTAGATACTTTCCAAGGTTTGACATAATGAATTGTGCTACTTTTAAAGCAAGCAACGATGTTTTCAAATCTGTAATCAAAAAGCTCCGCCTTCCTGCCGTTGCTGCGTATTTCAAACGGTAACAACGGACTATTTTTCTTAGCGGATGTATGTCAATTTAAATCAATACATACAACTATTTTTTAAATCAATAAAAACATTTTCTAAATCCATAACAGCATTTCAATTAATATTGGGAGTCATATACTTTTCACATACTTTGTTGAGAATGTGGCCATGTAATAAGCGGGATAATGTGCAGCGACTTCATGCAGATCTAGATCCCTCCGCTACGCGTCGGGCTCCTGATCTGCCTGTCGGGTGTTCTTTTCCCCATAATGACCGCCTCGCTGCACATTATCCCTTACATAAATACTTTTGTCATTTAAATGTTTTACTTACAATGAAGAGTTGGCCCTCTCCCCGGAGTGTCTCCGCCTCGCTGTCCTGCAATTGAGGGATTTTCGATGGAGAACCCATTTTTCTGCCTAAAAAAACACAACACATTAAACAATAAATAAAGAACACAATACATTAACACTTCAAGTTAACTAATGCAAAGTTAGCTCTACGCAGGTCTAAGCTGTGGACCTACACATGAATACTTAAGCAAATATTAATTAATTAATACAATTTGTTGTCAAAGCAATGATAAACCTGTGAGTTGGATGTAGAAAAGTTAGAATCAATATAGATGTTTTTATTTTAAAGTAAATTCAGATTGAACATAGTAAAAAAATGTAAATTATAGTTTCCCTCCAAAAAAAAACATTACTTATAGTGAAAACCACCCTTGAATGATGGAATAGTAGACTAAAAGCTTCAGGAATCCAAACTATAACATATAATAATTACCCTGTATCAAGAATGATGCAAAACAAGTCACATTTGACCTTTTTAGAGATATTTAGCAAAAGAAAACACCTCTGGGATTATCTGGGTGTATTTACTTTAGTGCTAATTCAGACGCTTGGCATTAGACTTGCAGTGTTTCCCCTATATACAAATAGTGGCGGCGCAGCGCCGCTGCTGAAATATGCGCGCCGCTGCTAGGGGGCGCCAGCCAGGTACACAAAAAAAAATATGTTCAATAAAGGTGTATTTTTGCTAAATCTTGAGACATTGCCACTGTATGTACTAGGCAAGGCATAGGCGACATAGGCGGTCGCCTAGGGCGCCAGATCTGGGGGGCGCTGCGCTGGTAGCTCTGGGAGTGGAAAAAACATTTTTGACCGTTGGCGCTCATCCTAATTTTCGGCCTTGATGTAACAACATTCATAATTAAGTACATTTAACACCCTTTTCACCCCGGTTACACTTTTCATTTGCCCTGTACGATGGGCGCTGTAAGTGATGAAAGTGGGGGATGTTGGCTTATCAGGCGTCGGCAGCTCACAGCCAAAGTGGGAGCGAGGGAGAGAGGGCGCACCGGTACCGGCGCTGTTGTTATTAGAATCTGGTGCTAGCTGCGCTAACGGATATAAGAAGTAGATGTTTCTACAACCAGGGTGGAGGAGAGCTCTCCTGTCAGACTGAGAGGCTCAGTGAGGTAAAGGACTCTGAGTGTTTAGATAGTTCATTGTCTAAGTTATCTCAGTGGGTCTCAAACGTTTTGACCACAAATTATGTAAACACATATTTCCAAGGCACTCCTTTATAATTATTAGGATAAATAGAAACAGGTTTGAAATCATTCCAATGTATACTATAGGACAGTAAACCAAAAATATCGTTTAAAGTTGGAGAGATACAAAAATATGCATAAATAAATGTTAACTAGGTAAAATAAGATATGAATGAACAACAAAAATAAAATAAGTTACATTTATTTGTTATTGGCTATGGTAGGTTATTGGTTATGTTCATATACTTATTTGATTATTAAAATGTAAACCGATCTTTTTCATATGGGTGTTTTAGAGTTGTACCCCCTAGATCAGGTCTCTAGTAATTGTGTGCTCAAAGTGCACCAGATTGAAGCATTTTACTTTAAAATGTTCAAAAAAATCAGCAAATTGGCTAGAACCGGCCCTGGTACTAGGCCTCAAGAGCCTTTCTTTTGCTGGCAGACACATAGAAATAAATTGGCGGGGCGCACTTCGCACGCGCACACATAAAAAAATTCCAGGCGCTCCGCGCACACATTATGCTGGGCCCACGTGCCTTAGCACCGCTGCTATGACTCCATCCTAGGGGAAACACTGTACCTGACATATCACATTGCAGCTAAGCTAATAAGGAAATATCCAAAGCTTTGATAATGGAGTCATAGGGTTCACTCAGGCAATTTAATAATGAAATGTATAATATTATTGCCGTAACAACATTACTCAATCCCATTTTACCGGCTCCGTGAGGGTGCTATTCTTCTCTAATAACTGTACAACACAGTAGGCCAGCTGAGGGAGGAAAACAACATCATTTCAGAAAACAGCGGGATTGTGAATAGTGTTATTATAAAGTTATGTTTGTGGCAGAACACTACGTGGTTACCTGTGGGTGGTACACACTGAGAGACTTGACTTTGTGTAAAGGCAGCAGGACTTTCAGCAGGAATATCTTGTGCTTTTCTTTCAACGGTAATGAAAAGCCATTGATTATGCTGTGAATATAAAAGTGGTCATTGAAGATAATGAGACAAAGCAAACACCTGTATGTACTAATACAAATGTGCCTTTTAATGGATTTTACTAATGAAAACCATTACTGAAAATGAACCAGTGAATGTGAAAGTGAGTGTGAAATGGTGAAAGAGTAATGGGTGCACCTCCAAAACATCTTACCTGCCTAATATCTCCATTAATTCTGCTATTCCATTATGATGTTCAGTCTCATAAATGAACCTGAAAAAAAGCAACATGGTTATAAAATCAAGGCGGTGCATTTAGCAAAATTCACTCCATTAGACAAAACCACAGGTGTCACTAATGTGTACAGCGTCATGAGTCACTCACCTATAAAATATGTTATTAATGTGTTTCCTAATGTATGCTCGCAGGCCCAGGAACTTGCCATAGATGCGATGAAGAGAGTCTTTAAAAAGTCTCTTTCCCTGGGGTCTTCACTGTCAAACAGGTCTAAGAGCTGTGGACAAAAAACGAAGGCATAAATTAGACTGAGCATCAAAAATATAGATCGCTTAAAACCATGCGTACAGACGTGTATCATCATGCGCTCACCTGCATTACAAACTTCTGGTCAATGTACTTTTTGGCTATGTTTGGTTGAAAGTCAGGTGACTCTAAGAAGCGTAGGAAGAATTCATAAACAAGCTGTGGGAAGAAAAAACAAGGTTAAAACATGAAAGTAACATACAGATTTATTCACAGCAGTTTACCGTGTGTGTGCGTGTGTGTTTACCTGTAGATGTGGCCACGCAGCCTCTAGCGTGGGCTAGTCTTCTTCGGGGTCAAACTCGGCGCCCGTGGGGTTTGATGATGGCGGCAGCGTCCTGAACATGTTCACAGCAAACTGGAGAAAAACAGAGCAGCAGGTCAACTCTACAATCCTCCGAAAAAGTGACGTCACTGAGTCAAGACGTTCATTATCAGGTTACAACTAGCGACTATCGATTCATATTCAAAAAATTAAATAGAATTACTGGACAACATGTAATGTCAAGTACTCTGCTTCCTCTGGTATCCTAAAGCTGAGCCGGAAAAAGGCATTTCAGCTTTGGCGAGATAAAATTAATGAATATATTTATTTAACAAATTAAAGCCCTATAGAGAACAACCAATTTATTCAGAGAGAAAAATAAATAGCTGAATACAATTATGTTCCATTGGATACTAGGCTAATTCAAGTGAATAATAAATAAAGTGAAGAAAATAAATGTCAATCTTGAGTCTGTGATAAAAAATAAAATGATTATTTTTTGCTTATTATTATTGCTGTTAGAGAGATGGTATCCAAGCTCTGAAGACCATAGATATTATCTCTCCAACAGCAATGATAACAGAAAAGCACACACTTGAAAGATATTTTTCTCTCACAATGTACACACCATGCTCTTGCAAACCCTGTAAACATTAGCTCAGTTTGTCTACTGGCGACTTAACGTTTGCTTTTAATACAAAACCGTCCAGCTGAAATAATAAAGCCGATGGTGGAGTTTCAGAAAGCCACTAGCGACAGTATTTGATAAGCAACCAATGTTATAAACAATCATTAACTCAACTAAACAAAACCACAATAGGACAACAAATACTCAAGGTTAAGGGAGTTGACAACTAAAACAAGCCTCTTTGCAGCCGCTTTCAAAAGGATCTCAACTAAGGACTGGATATGCTGGCTACGCTACAGCTCACAGTGAATGTACTATTTATAATTCAAAAATACACAGTTTCATTTTTACATTGCGCAATGAGAAACATGTTAACTGTCCACTAAAAATGTAACCATAACATTATTTACAGTACTCAACCTTTTGCCCAAATAGAAATACTGAAAAATCAAATACTCAATTATCATTAGCTTACTTTGAAACAAGACGTTTTCTTTATGAAAAACAATGAATTACATGTGTATTCATGGTTGAATAATCCCTTGTGTGTTTCTGGGATAGCGGCCTGTTTCAAAAACACCATTCCCCAAACTGGGAAACATCTATGTATTTTCTTTCTCACTTTCAAGACAGCTCACTCAGACAGTCCCTCAGAGACCAGACGATAAGAGGTCAAACACACTCACCCCTATATTCTACCGGGTCCGTCTGCACCGCGGTTTTGGTCCGGCCTCCTCCGGCGTCATACATTACCAGGCGCGTTTCAGAAGCATTTCAGAAGCGGAGCGTCTTGCCTGCCGGCTCGCAGTTTTTGTTGATTTGGGCATATTTCCTGGACAGGCTACTTTGTACAGACAAAGTTAATAATAACTGTAATATTCCAGTTATAAATGACATGAATCAAAGATGTGTTGCTGTATTTTAGTGGTAAAAAAATGCATTCATCATCATAATTATTATATATATATAATTTACACAGTGCCTGTAAACCGGAGGAGAACGCTGGCATTTCTCCTCCTACTTGAAAGACTATGGAGGGATAGGGTCTGCAAAATTAGTTTGTGTGTGTATATATATATATATATGCTATATATATATATATGCTATATATATATGCTATATATATATATATATATATATATATATATATATATATATATATATGCTATATATGCTCTGAACGTTCCACTTCCTGCCTGCCCGACCTTACGTTACGGCTGCGCCGCGCCTAAAATAGGATTCATCCTAATTTTAGAGGAGCCCTGCGCCGAGCCGCTTCTGGGACGCTTCTGAGCCGTAACGCGCCGCGTGTGGTGGAATAGCACCCATTGACTAGAGTGGCCGCGATCACCGTGAGCACCGCGGCGCAGCCGTAACGCGCCCGTAACGCGCCCGTAACGCGCCCGTAACGCGCCGCAGACGGACCCGGTGGAATCTAGGGGTCACTCGTAAAGTAAACAGATATGGTTCTAAACTGTATTGAAGTAAACATGTATTATTTTGAACTGTATTTTAGTGAACATGTATTGTTTGAACTGTTTTCAGTAATCCTCACTTACACAAACTGACCCAGATATCCTGTTACACACACATGCACCTCCTCCCACCAGCACACACACATATTCTTTTCAAGGTCCTTTCTGGGCATCAATATATCTGTGTACAATGTTTGGTTGTCTGGGAAAGAATAGTTTGTGTGAAATATTCCTTGGGAAAGTAAAGGAGTGAATACAGGTGCAGAGATAAAGATTGACTCTGGCTGCGTTTCACTTCTCTTATTTTTCATTTCCTCGCTCCTCGGTCTCGGTCTCACCGGAAGTTGATTTGTCTGCGCCATCTTGAGTAGCGTCCCAATGGCCTTATTTTTGCCGGAGGACCGAGGAGCGATAATGGAGGAGCTATAATCGAGGAACCACCAGACCATCCTTCGATGAAATCCTCAGACACTCGCCCCGCCCCCTTACTGTGTATCGCTCACTGATTGGACGATGCAGCGCATGCAATGATCTGATGCTTCTTGACATGAGAGCAGTTTCCCAGCGGAGTGAAGAAAACACATGAAACTCACGGGACTCACTCCTCAGTGTATACCGTGTTTTGTTTCAATTCATGTATCATTTAGTTACAAATATGTGATATATCTGAACAACAAAGTGGTCAAAAATCATTGTATTCATTTATTGGAAATATTTTCATGATCGCTTTTTTCGTTTTACATTTTCATTTATTGTCATTTCCATTCAGTCAGTCATTAAGTGCTATTTAACATGTTAATTTGCTACATATCCACACAAACAAACTAAGTGTGCAATCCAATGAATGTTAATCTAACTGGGTTTTGATAGATAACATATCTCTTTTTCTTCTCTCAATTATTTTATTTCTATTGTGCACTCTAATCAATATTAATCAAACTAATGTTCGTTTATACATTTTAAGAATGGCGTTTACATTTTTTGAGAACGAGTTCTTATTTTATTTAATGTATTTGGGTCCACAACAGATGATACAAATGTTTGTGTCAGTAAATGTGTACTAACAGAGGCCGGGGTGTTTGTGAAAATAACGGGGACAGAGCTGCTGTCAGACGATCAGCTGTGCAGCGTCATCACAAACGGACGTCGCTTCACGTGACGCTCCGGAGGAAAGGACGTCCCATTGCTCTTAAAACTCATTTCCCTGCTTCTCGTGGTTTCCTTGCGTCTCTCCATGCTTCCCTGGTGGGAGGGACTAGTCGCAGGGAAACGACGCAAGTGAGGGACACAAGGAATCAATTTAAACAAAGTGAAACGCAGCCTCTGTCCTTGTGTACTTCCGAAGATCTCAGAAGAAAACATACTTTTTCCCAGAACTCTGATTCGCTGTATTGGACCCGACCAGAAGTGAATCCAACCAGTAAAAACACCTGGGGGAGTGAGCAGCTCACACAGCTCCTCCCCACGGACTCTCTGATTCGCTTCGGAGTAAAATGGGAAGGAAGAGTCAACACATCTCCGCCCCAAAATATGTATATGAATACTGTTGTTTATTCATGCAAAAGGCTCCCTGTTTCTGACTGGCTGGTCCCAATACCTGTATTGCACGGCAGTAGAACTGGAAGTACAGAGTACTCTGTAAACTTGTATAAGTGTTTTGTTTTTTACCAGTAAAATCAGATTATTGTTATAACCTTTATTCCGGTGTTTTGAATTCCTTCTTTTATTAAATATAACCAGGCTCATCTAACGAACGGCGCGTAGCGCAGGTGGGCTTTAACCCACCACCACGGTGTTTGCTACAACACTCGTCATCGTCGTGTTTATATTCTCAGCAGAAACCATTTATACTCCCCCCCCGGAGAATGGGACTAATGGAACAACCGCTGTCATGTCATCCAGAGGTCTGCCAAAATATTGTTCTAAAGCTTGAACACCAAAGCATCAAACATGGAGGAAATACTGTGTGCAGCCTTAACATGAGAACGCACCCTTTAGGTCTAAAAAAGGAGTTTGTCGGGTCAGTCTGCGCACTTTGATGATTAAAGCCTTCAGTGGTCTTCAAAGAGTCTTTAAGGGGGAAGGGGCAACGTACGGTCAGTAATAAGAGTTTGTTTTCATGCAGATGTGTTGCATTTTTGGATCAAATGAAGCCAAGACGAGGAGGGTGGAGGGTAGATTTGCACCTTGATCCTCTGCAGTTTACCATGTGGCATTGAGGCAGGGCTTTGATTACAAATCAAAGACTTTTTAATTTGGCTTGGGAAAGCAAACCTGGCACCGAGCACACATCCGGGACACGACCTTTAGAGCAACACATTTCTAATAAATATACAGTGTTACTCAATGACAGCCACACTGAATAAACAGGTTCCGACATGAGAAGATGGAGCTATAGACTATTTTAGGTTTAATTACTTTCCTGGCCATCTTAACACAAACATCATAAAGTGCCAACTTGAAGGAAACTAAATAAATAGGTCACTTTATGGTTTACTAATCATTTAAAGGATAAAAGCTGGGTGTTATGGGTTCAATCTGAGGTTAGGGATGCTCATGTGAGTTTCCTATGCCTTTGAAAAAAATACATCTGTTATACACCAATGTGAGTTTGGAAAATTGCACAGTATAAATCTATTTTAGTATACCTCAACAATGGAATTATGATCAGTGGAAATGGCCATGACATGGGCCCTTTAAAGCTCAATAAATACCAAAGAAGACGTTTGACCGGCTCCAAAACAATTCTAACGGAAGCTCTGCTTTCGTGTGTACACTATTTAGTAACTGCACTGTAAAATATTACCATGATTTCACAATATTTAGCTGTAATATTTTACAATAAATTACTGTTTTACCACTTTACAGTCTTTACCTGTAATGTTCACAATATAATACTGTAATTTTGAATTTCACAGTTAAATCAATGCAGGCACAGTTAATTACTGTGAATGTACAGGATAAATGATTACCAGGATTTCACAACATGTTACTGTATTATTTCACAGTAAAATACTGTATTCAGACCATCCTCTGTGATAACACAACAAATTAAGTGATTTTCTTGCTTTTATCGCTCTTGCTGGCTTTACATACTAATTTCTTTCTTTGGTGCAGGTTTGACTTAAATTGAAAGGGGCACCGCTGCATGTGCCTTAAAATAAACGATGCAACATATAAATCTATGTAAATTGAAATTGTTGTCTTGGCTTATTGTTTTCAGTGCTTCCTGGGCATTAATCCTGAGACGGGCTCGAAAGCCAAAAAGAGGCAATGGCAATTTAAACCCCCATGTCAGCACATTCTTCAGAAAAATGGTTGACTTTGAGTGGATGTCTGTGTAGACAAGTGCTCCCCTCCTTGTTTTCTGCCCCTGGCTCCGCCTCTGCCCAGGTGCACCTGGTCTGCCCCTGGCTCCGCCTCTGCCCAGGTGCACCTGGTCTGCCACTTGCTCCGCCTCTGCCCAGGTGTTCCAAATTCCACTCAGCCGTGCAGTGTTTCCCCTAGGTTTACTGCCTTGGCAGGGAAAGAAAAAATCGAATTTATTTGTTATCCTCGGGAGCAGAGAGGAGCTGTGGATTATTGTTATTGTTATCGTACAGTAACAAAGTATTTGTACATTAAAAAGTAATAAAGTACAGTGTTACACTGTACTGTATTACTTTTATTCAAACTGTATTCCCTTCTTATCATGTAGCCTACACTTCTTCCTTTCATTGATACATTTAAATCACCTGACTACAGCATATAACATACCTGCTGCAACCCTGTGCTGCTGCTGCTTCTCTCTGCCTCATCCTCTATTGCTGGAGGCAGCTCCACCTCATCTGATCTCTGATATGAAAGCAATCGTGTTATGATCATATTGAGCTATTGGTGTGAGTCTAACATTAAACAAGCAGTCTGCTTGTCATACATTGCTGACGATACATTTTAAGATGGCGCCACGGACGGCTGCTTCGATGTTATGGTGCGCTCTGTTTTGTCTTGTTTTGTGCAGTGTTAATTTTGGCAGCTGTTTTTGATTTAGTCTTAGTCTTAGTCTTTAGACGAAAATGGTTATTCGTTTTAATCACATTTTAGTCATTTCTATCCTTCATAGTTTTAGTCTAGTTTTAGTCGACAAAAACTCAACACGTTTTAGTCTAGTTTTAGTCGACGAAAACTCAAAACGTTTTAGTCTACTTTTAGTCGATGAAAAATGACATTTTAGTCAACTTTTAGTCAAAATGTTTTCTCTCTTTAAACCAATTCAGTTAGGCAAATACAGGTATCTGACATTGTAATCAAGGTGACAGCATCAAGTGTTGAAATTCGTAAAGCAACATTTCACTCTCTTAACACTTTACTTGTGTAATATCTAGGGATGGGTATCGTTAAGGTTTTCTACGGTACTACTAGTCTTATCAATACTGCTTATCGATCCGGTACTTTAACGGTATTCTTGTATTTACTTTTTGTTATTTTGTAAAGGAAAAAACTAACAAATTGTTAACCGAATTAATTGCTTTATTTAAATGTGAAATAAATGAAATATATATAATTATGTTAAAATATTGTACTGTACTTGAGTAAAATGTTGAGGTACTTGTACTTTACTGGAGTATTTAAATGTTTTGCTACTGTGTACTTCTACTCCACTACAGTTCATAGTTAAATGGTGTACTTCTACTCCACTACATGTATTTAATACCTTTAGTTACTTTACAGATGTGGATGAATGATGTGAAATATAATCAAGTGTTAACTCAGACTTTAGTACATTCACAAGCTACCCTGCAGTATACAAAGTCCTTCAAACTAGCTGCACCTTTACCAGCTTTGAGAACACTTTAATGATCAATCATTATAAAACATATCATATATATTATTCTGAAATGGACCAATCTGCACAATGACTACTTTTACTGTCGCTACTTTAAATATATTTTGATGATCATACTTTGACTTGAGGAACTCTTCCTACACTATGGTATTTTTTTACTTAGCTACAAGATCTGAGTACTTCTCCCACCTCTGCACACCTGATGTGATAACGTTACTCGTAATTGGGGCAACAGAGCTACGAGTTAAGGAAGTCGAAAATTGTGCATTTCTCCGACTGAATATGACGCCTTTTGGCCGGCTGTTTGGACAGACTACTCTACTCGTGTCAACGCGCTAACGCGAAAACATGGCAAACGAGCTTTGTCCACATCGAGTCTTGTATAGTGTCTCTATACTCTCTGAACGCTCCGTCCCGGCAGATCTCTGCCGCTGCAGCGTGTCTGTTAGGCCCCGCCCCCGCACACAGAGAGACACAGGGAGATCGCTCTTCTGGAGTGAAGAGAGCGGAAATAATGATATTGCAAGTTAGAAATGTAAGATGCATTTTGACAGACAAGACGGACACTTGGGGGGAAATACCCTGCATTTTGAATGTCCGATAGTCCACCATTAACACCTTAGTCCCGTCTCGTCTCGTCAACGAAAACTAAATATACATTTCGTCAAATTTTCGTTATCAAGAATCTATTTTTAGCTCGTCATCGTCTCGTCTTAGTCATGTAAAAAAGGTCGTTGACGAACATTTTTCGTCATAGTTTTCGTTGACGAAATTAACACTGGTTTTGTGCGTTAATTCAGTGTTTACATACTGTACACCGAACTCTTTCACTAGGGAAGAGTTCCTAAACATTAGAGAAACAACTCCAGCGGATTATCTTCCCACTTTTCTCTGTTCTTCCGTGGAATTACTGGACATTATCGTTGCCCTTGTTACCGTTTAACTGGTGACGCGGGGGAACTCGTGACGTTCTATAACGGTAGGAATGTGTCAGGGGCGTGTACTTTGAGGAGCCACGAATAACCAGGAAATACACATTTCGATCGCTTCTTCTGTTGTTTACATTTATCTTTTGGTATATTTGGCTCCATAGGAAAACTTTGATGCACATTCAGTACCAGTGTGTGAGGTTGTGGTTGCGATGCCGATATCCGGACGCGTACAGCGAGGACTACAAAATGACAATGAGGTGACTGGGGAAGTCTGTTCAAAACATTGCAAACTTGAATAAATAATTTCAAATATATATTTGTCTCCGACTTTCATTTGTACATCGTTGTTAATGTGATGTTTAGTAGCTTTGATAGCTGTCCATACCTTCAGACAGCCTAAAAGTAAGACACAAGTTGTTTACTCACAGCCCGAATGCAGCATCGAGATCCGTGGCAAGCTGTGATCCTCTCCGATTAAGTTGTGACAGGACTTCTGTAGCTATTCTCCAGAGAGCAAGGTTTTTATTAAATACCTCCATCCCTCTCATCACAACAAGACTCTACACTGTGCAGAAAAAATACAACATAAATGAAAATAACCTTGCTGGATAGCTTAGAATGAAACAAACAATCTTCCATGGCTGATATGTCACAGTAACGGGTAAACCACAGAAAAGTCGAGCGGGACACAAGTTGAATCCATATAATGAAATTGTTATTTTATATGTATATACATATATATATATATATATATACATATATATACATGGTATATATATGCATACAAATACTGTAGATGATGATTGTTGAAAATGCACTTTTACCATAAAACGCCAGCACGACCAGTTGGTTGAGGCTCATAAAAACACAACTGTGTAGTCAGTCAAAAAAAAAGTAGTTTGTGGTAGTTTGTGTCCCATTTGATAAAAAATGCAAACAAATAATTGTTCCATAGATTTTTTCTTGGTCTGGCAATTAAAGGGTTAAGCCTATATGTTTAAGCAATTATGTCTGCCTTCCCCGTCTTGCACCATTAGGACCCACTGATATAAAATGCTTAACTGCCTAAGTTGCAACTATGCACTTTGTGGTGGGCTAAGCGCCAGCTTCACATATTTTTGGCTACATTTAAAGTGCCCAAATGTAAGTTTAGATATTATGCAATGCAAAGTTTTTCTTGGCCTACATCAGTGTTATAGAAGGAAAGGCAACAGTGATAGTTATGTTTCAGAATAACATTTATTGGAAATTGTTGGAAAAATATCACTTTTCACCAGCTTGAGCTTCAATCTCAGGATCCATGTATTTGTGATCCTCTCCAGAATGGAAGTAGTCATCACATACAGAGCATCAACTAGTTCCTGAACAGTGTCCTTCACATGCTGATATCCAAGAGAGGGAGTTACACAGTCACAAGATGGAGGAATATAAAGCAGTATTCAATGTTTACTTCAGATTAGCTCCACGTCAGAAATGATCATGCTTGTCATCTATCTCCATAGAGGCTGAATCATCATGTTAATCACATAGCTATCATATGCCTAAAGGGAGGCATGTGGGTTAGTGCGTTGGTGTTCGGATCAGGGACACTTCACCCCAAATTGCTCCTGTGGGGATTGTCCACAGTATTGAGTATGTAACTCGCTTTGGATAAAAGCATCTAACAAGTAACATGTAATGTAATGTAAAACAGTCCTGATGCTCTTCTATTTATGTAATTGTTTATTTGGCAGGGACAATGCACAGTAATGAACACTTAAAACATTAAAATTTATCAAGCGTAACAGTGCCAGATTTAGCTTTGAGCTAATTTCCATCCGCAGTCCCTCACATAAAACATTTAAGAAAATTACATTTTACAAACATAGCAAAAACAAAATACATGATATGCAAAAAGTGCAAAAGAGCAAGAGCAGCATACACAAGTATTTACCACATGGCAGTACAATATAGCAGCAACGACATATAAAGTGCAAGAGAAGATAAAAGAGATGCATAAAGTGCAAGAGGAGATACCCCTGTGTTAAAGTGCATTTAGCGGTGATTGCACGTTTGTTTGTTTCTTAAACATTCTTCGAGTTGACCTTTAAAACTATTGAGTGGGACAATCCCGTATCTCAGTATAGGCTGTTCCAGAATGAGCTGCCTTTAATGGAGAGGACATTTTGTCCAAAAGTGGTCCGTCTGCGGTGGACTTCACAGTCTCCTCTGGTTTCTGACCTAGTGCAGTGTCCAGTGGGTTTTTTGTGGATGAATTCCCCTAAGGGAGGGGGGGTCAGTCCATGTAAACATTTATAAATAAAACACATACTTTTAAAAGACTTAAAATTGTCAAAACTCAAGAAATTGTGTTTTTCAAGGATGGTACAGTGGTGGTATGAATAAGGCTTTCTGTCAAACACCTTGATAGCTCTCTTGTACAGCTGTTCTATGGGTTTCAGGTTTGTGGCACAAGCAAACGACCAGTTTGTAAAACAGTATTCAATATGGGATAGAATCATACAGTGGAGGTATGACTTTGCAGCATTGACAGTTAAGAAAGGTCACATTTGTTTAAAATGTTGCAAGTTGTATTTAATGGTATTGGATACTTTAATATGTTTTGTAAAAGTCAAGTTCGAGTCCAGTATGACTCCAAGATACTTGAAGTGGGGGACTAGTTCTAATTCTGCTCCGTTTAAAAACACATTGGATCCTTCGATTTTGACTTGTCGTTTACTACACTTTCTAGGTAATCATATATCCTGTCATGTATACAGCTAAAGTTGGGATACCTTTGTTATCATGTTGTGGGGATTGTCCACAGTATTGAGTATGTAAGTCGCTTTGGATAAAAGCGTCTAACAAGTGACATGTAATGTTACTCTGATATTGGAAGAGTAGCCTACATTCAAATCAAATCAACAATCATCAATGTATTTCCCAACAGAAATAAAAAACGATGTGTGTGTGTGTGTGTGTCTAAAATGTGCAGGCTTTGCAAAAATAATCGTCGTTTACAGATGGCTCCCGAACACATGTCATGTGGTACCACAGAGTGCACCCAGTGCACTCAATCTTAAAAGAAACAGAAAAAACACATGTTAGAATATTGACAAACCTTTTTTTTAAGGTTAACATCACTCATCCAGAGTAAGCAGTAATAAAGTTGTTCAAATCCCCCACTTTAAAATGGTCGACTTGCCCATGGTCGAGTTTCCTTTTGCGGACCTTCTCTTGGCTTTTTTTAATGTTGGTGTCCACCTCTTTGAAAACTGCCTCCTGTCTTTTGAGTCCCTCGAAGAGTTCCTCTCTTTCCACCAAGCTGCGGACTTTGTCTTCTGTTATCTGCCACAGAAAACCATTAGAATGTAGAGAAAACATAGATGTTTGAAATAAAAAACATTCTAAAGGATGAGAACATTAGCAGATCTTACTTCGTACTTCTCGGGCACCTCTGACGGGTACCTCGCCTCCCTCACAAACATGAGATAGTAAGGACTGAATTTTGTGGTCAACTGAGGCTTAGTCCGAAGAGCAAACATCGTCCCTTGAAGGAGTTGGTCCCATCGTTTCGGCTGACCTGCCACCAGTTTGTTCAGGGACCTAAATTCAGGTAAAGTACAAACACAAGAAGGTCGAACAGAAATTGGTTTCTAATATATGATGAAGCTGCTGATTTATTTACTCTTGTTGTTTTAGGTATCAATTCTGATTAGTTAATATAGGAACAGTAATGTTTGTTATTCTATGAACAAATATACCTTTGTATTGTGCCATTTAATTTTTCCACCAGCCCATTGGTTTGTGGGTGGGATGGCGAGCACAGGCTTCTTTTGATGCCAAGCCTCTCACAAAGGTTATAGTTGACCTTGAAGTGAACATTGGGACAAACAGGAAATAAGTTTGTTAGCATAGCACAGTTACATAATGGGGAGTCATAATTCTTCAAAGTAGTACCTTATTACAAAATTCCCTGCCTTGATCTGTTAGCAGTCTTTTAGGTGCACCAAATTTGTAAAAGAAATCAATAATACACTTGGTCACCTCATCTGCTGTTTTATTTTTAAGTGGGTATGCCTCTGCCCATTTGGTGTAATAATCAACCATGACACAAATGTATTGATTGCCACCATCGGTTACTGTGAGTTTACCCACTAGGTCCATCCCGACAAGCTCCAGAGGCTCGGTTACCTGAGATGAAAAAAATACACATGAGCATTGCAGTACATTACTGTTGACATGTTTGAAAGCTGAAACTGTCTTCAAATGTTTCCTTGTACCTCTATAGGAGTGTACTCGACCTTCTCTTTGATAAAGGCCCTCTTTGACTGGCACTGGGGACACTGAAGAACCTGAACCAAAAAACACACTATAAACTTTTCTGTGTTGCACTTTTGTACCATAATGTGTAATTTACCTCATTATTTTGAACTCACCCACTTGCGGATATCCTCCTCCATGCCAGGCCAATAATATCTTTGAATTATAGCCTGATGTGTTTTTTCCCTTCCAAAATGTCCACCAATGTGGCTATCATGGAAATCCTCAAAGAGATCATTGGCTTCTTTGGCTGACACCACGACCTTGGCGATGTGCTCTGCAAACATTTTTTTCCTCCTGCATATGTAGTGCAGTTCCCCATCTGGTATTGAAATGTCATAATTATACATGTATTGAGTGTTATCATAGCAGATGATGTTCTGAAGACCACATGTCTGACATTGTTACCTATAATCCTGAAGGTCTCTGCTCTTCGCTTGATAATAAACCTCTGTGTTCTATTCAAGCCATCAGGATAAATGTTGTGGATCAAAAAATCCATCAGTTATTTTACAACTTCTGAATCCATCCCCTCCCGTTTAGCCCTACAGCTAGCTCTCCCTCCAATACACACACACACACACACACACACTCACAAGGACAAACACTCTATCACTACTCACTTACGCACAGCCGATCTTTCTCTATATGTCTCTGTCTCGCTATCTATCTCTGTTAGGAATGCGTGGAAAGGGTAGGACCCAAATGCAGACTACAAAACAAGGTAACAAGGTCTAGAAACAAAAGCGAGCTTTATTCCCAAAAGCTGAACATAAACATGGTATGAAACACATAGGTACTACAAAAACTGACCGTGACCAACATGGTGGGAGACAGGAGAAACAAACAATGAACCGACTAGGCACACAGGGGAAGACAAGACTAAATACAGAGAGGTAATCACAAGACGAGACACAGCTGGGGTAAGGGAGGCAGAAACACAAGGGCAACAGGTGAACACAATCAAACAATCAGACACACCAGGGAAACTAAGACAGGAAGGCAAACACAGGAAGAAGGAACAGAGAAGACACAAGGAGGAAAACATTTCAAAACAAAACAGGAAACCAGAGACAGAAAAAGACAAGACAAAACACAACACAGACAGATCGTGACATAACCCCCCCCTCAAGGGACGGATCCCAGACGTCCCAAAAAACATAGTCCAACATTTCCAAAAGGGTGGGTGGAGGGGGTCCGGAGGACGGGCCCGAAAGGGGTCCCGGGCGGACGGCCCGGGGGCAAGGCAGAGTCCAAAAAGGGGCGAAGGCCACGGCTGGAAGAATCAGGGGGCCGAGCCCGAGGGCGAAGGCCGCGGCTGGGGAACTCAGGAGGCCGGGCTCGAGGGTGAAGACTGCGGCACTCAGGGGGCCGGGCTCGAGGGCGAACAAGAAGGCGGCGACGAGACAGCTCCGGAGGACGGGCAGGAAGGCGCCGACGGGACAGCTCCGGAGACCGGGCAGGAAGGCGCCGACGGGACAGCTCCGGAGGCCGGGCAGGAAGGCGCCGACGGGACAGCTCCGGAGGCCGGGCAGGAAGGCGCTGACGGGACAGCTCCGGAGGACGAGCAGGAACCAGTATCGGCCGGACAGGAACCGGAGCCGACGGGACAGGCGTAGACGGGGTCCTGAACATGACATGGGCTGGTGTCGACTGGACCCCCAACGGAACAGGACACAGAGTTGGCAGGACCCCCGGTGGAACAGGTGTCGGCGGGACCTCCAACAGGACAGGACACAGAGTTGGCAGGACCCCTGGCAGGACAGGTGTCGGCGGGACCCCCAACAGGACAGGACATGGAGTTGGCAGGACCCCTGGTAGGACAGGTGTCGGCGGGACCCCCAACAGGACATGGAGTTGGCAGGACCCCTGGCAGGACAGGTGTCGGCGGGACCTCCAACATCACAGGACATAGGGTTGGCAGGACCCCCGGCAGAAGAGTAGTCGGCGGGACCTCCAACGGTACAGGACATGGGGTAGGCGTCGGCCGTAGAGCCAACAGGACACGGGGGGCTGGCGCCGGCCGGAGAGCCAACAGGACACGGGGGGCTGGCGCCGGCCGGAGAGCCAACAGGACACGGGGGGCTGGCGCCGGCCGGACCACCGACAGGACACGAGGGGCTGGAGTGGGCCGAACCACTGACAAAACACGGGGGGCTGGCGTCGGCCGGGGAGCCAGTACTGGACCCGAAACTGAAGCCGGAACCATGGCTGCTGGGGCCGGAACCATGGCTGCTGGGGCCGGAACCATGGCTGCTGGGGCCATGGCTGCTGGGGCCATGGCTGCTGGGGCCAGAACTGGGGCCGGAACCATGGCTGTGTGGGATGGTACTGGAGCACGGTACCATGACTGTGTGGGGCGGTACTGGTGCACGGAACCATGACTGTGTGGGCCGGTACTGGAGCAGGCACCCTGGCTGCTGGGCACGGAACAGAAGCCTGGAACCTGACTGTGTGAGCCAGGTAATCGAACACGGAAGCATGGCTGTGTGGGCCGGTACTGGTGCACGGATCCATGGCTGTGTGGGCTGGTACTGGATTACGAGCTGGCTTCCTGACCTTGCGTTTCTTTGAGGTCTTTTGGAGGCTCCGTGGACCTTCAAACGCCAGACGGGATCCCAAAAAAGGGTCAGAGAATGGAGACTGGCACTCGGGGCTACGTGAAAAAACTCTGAGCCATTCAGGCAACGAGCTCCTCAGCCATGGCATGTTAGACACCGCCATCTGTGCCTTCTTGAGGATAGCCTCTTTGTCCCTTCTTGACGAGGTTCCACTCCACTCGACATAATAACATTGAAGGGTAAAGTCTAGATCGAACAGATCTACCTTAAAATCTTCAAAATCCACTGGGTCCATATTTGGTCGGTTCATTCTGTTAGGAATGCGTGGAAAGGGTAGGACCCAAATGCAGACTACAAAACAAGGTAACAAGGTCTAGAAACAAAAGCGAGCTTTATTCCCAAAAGCTGAACATAAACATGGCATGAAACACATAGGTACTACAAAAACTGACCGTGACCAACATGGTGGGAGACAGGAGAAACAAACAATGAACCGACAAGGCACACAGGGGAAGACAAGACTAAATACAGAGAGAGGTAATCACAAGACGAGACACAGCTGGGGTAAGGGAGGCAGAAACACAAGGGCAACAGGTGAACACAATCAAACAATCAGACACACCAGGGAAACTAAGGCCGTTTCTCAATGTCGAGTAAACCTGCTGCAGAGCCACTATTTCAAGTATGCTACGTCATCGAGTGGCGCCGAATGACTGTTTAAATGCATGTTAAATGCCCAGCATTCGGCGCCACTCGATGACGTAGTATACTTGAAATAGTGGCTCTGCAGCAGGTGTACTCGACATTGAGAAACGGCCTAAGACAGGAAGGCAAACACAGGAAGAAGGAACAGAGAAGACACAAGGAGGAAACCAGAGACAGAAAAAGACAAGACAAAACACAACACAGACAGATCGTGACAGTCTCGCTATCTATCTATCTCTCTCGCTATCAATCTCTCTCGATACTCACAAACCAAGAAAGTTGTGACACTTCCTCCGGTTTATATAGCCTAGACAATCTAGGATAGAAATAAATATAAATATATATATATATATGTATATACATATAAAATAACAATTTCATTATATGGATTCAACTTGTGTCCCGCTCGACTTTTCTGTGGTTTACCCGTTACTGTGACATATCAGCCATGGAAGATTGTTTGTTTCATTCTAAGCTATCCAGCAAGGTTATTTTCATTTATGTTGTATTTTTTCTGCACAGTGTAGAGTCTTGTTGTGATGAGAGGGATGGAGGTATTTAATAAAAACCTTGCTCGCTGGAGAATAGCTACAGAAGTCCTGTCACAACTTAATCGGAGAGGATCACAGCTTGCCACGGATCTCGATGCTGCATTCGGGCTGTGAGTAAACAACTTGTGTCTTACTTTTAGGCTGTCTGAAGGTATGGACAGCTATCAAAGCTACTAAACATCACATTAACAACGATGTACAAATGAAAGTCGGAGACAAATATATATTTGAAATGATTTATTCACGTTTGCAATGTTTTGAACAGACATCCCCAGTCACCTCATTGTCATTTTGTAGTCCTCGCTGTACGCGTCCGGATATCGGCATCGCAACCACAACCTCACACACTGGTACTGAATGTGCATCAAAGTTTTCCTATGGAGCCAAATATACCAAAAGATAAATGTAAACAACAGAAGAAGCGATCGAAATGTGTATTTCCTGGTTATTCGTGGCTCCTCAAAGTACACGCCCCTGACACATTCCTACCGTTATAGAACGTCACGAGTTCCCCCACGTCACCAGTTAAACGGTAAGACCCTCACCTGCATCCGAGCACTCAAACGCCACAGGAGAGGGAAAAGAGCCGGGACACTGTTGCGACTCCGCAGCCGCGGACTTCGCACGCCGCTACCCGGAATATTTCTCTCCAACGTGCGTTCCATAAGCAATAAACTGGACGAGCTTCAGCTACTGGTTAGTAGAAACAGAGACTTTTCTTCATCTTGTGTTTTGTGCTTCACTGAGACCTGGCTGTGTCGATCGATTCCTGACTTGGCGCTGCAGCTGGGAGGCTTCCAGCTGCTCAGAGCGGATCGTGACACGGAGCTCTCTGGCTAATCAAAAGGTGGAGGAATATGTTTTTACACAAACATTGGCTGGTGCAACGATGTGACAGTGATTCTGCAGCACTGGAAACTTTTATTATCAACTGCAAACCCTTTTATTCCCCCCGAGAGTTCTCCTCATTCATACTGATCGGTGTGTACATTCCACCACATGCGAACGTGCAGGAGGCACAGCGCACACTCGCCGACCAGATACTGTGTGTGGAGAGGACTTATCCGGACTGCCTAGTTATTGTTCTTGGTGACTTTAACAAAGGCAACCTCAGCCACGAACTCCCAAAATATAAACAGTTTATTAAATGCCCCACCAGACAGGGGAACATATTGGATCACTGTTATTCCACCATCAAGGGAGCCTACCCTTACGCAAAGAAAATATATTTCCCCATATATTAACTGTCAATATATTGCATTATTTTGTTTTCTGATTTACTGGTTAATTGAAAAGATTTAATAAAGGAAATCTTGCTGTTGGCTACACCAAGTGATACTGATTAATAATCAACATGAAAAACATATTTATTCATATCTACAAAATATATTGAAAATATATTGAAGATATATAGAATAATATATTGTGTTAATATATTACAATATATATATATTGAATAATATATTGTAATATATGGGATAATACATCAGTAATTGCCGCTTTCCATATATTGAGTAATATATGTAAATATATATAATATATTGGTTGTGTATATATGTGAACATACATTTACTATATATTAACATTTATATGGGGACATGTACTATATATATTCACAAATATATGGGGACATGTATGTACTATATATTCAGTTTTATATGGGGACATGTATGTAGAATATATTCACAATTATATGGGGACATGTACTATATATATTCACAAATATATGGGGACATGTATGCGCTATATATTCAGATTTATATGGGGACATGTATGCAGAATATATTCACAATTATATGGGGACATGTACTATATATATATTCACAATTATATGGGGACATGTATGCGCTATATATTCACAATTATATGGGGACATGTATGCACTATATATATTCAGATTTATAAAAGACCATGTACGTACCATATATTCTGAACATGAGTGCAATATATGTTCACAATGAGGAGAAATGCATGTTCTGATAAAAAAAATCTTTCATTTAATTTCAAACCTTTATTTATGCAGGTGAATCCCATTGAGATCATTGATCTCTTTTTCAAGGGTGACCTGCTGCAAGTAGGTTCCACATGAATACATATAAACATAACAGAAAAACAAAAAAGGACATCATACAGCATATTTACAGTGACTACAGTTTACATAGCTAGTAACATTTACAGGTTCCAACAGTTTCCGATTGGATAATATCTATCCTTGCTTTAAAAACATTTAGTGGAACCAAATTGCTCAGACTGTTCCAAGTTAGCGGAGCTGCGCATCTAAATGCTATCTTCCCTAAGACAGTCCTAGCAGTTGGCACATTTAATAAAACCACAGCATTCGATCTCAGGCAGTAGCCACTTACAATTCGCCGTGAGATCAGGGAGCAGATGTAGGATGGAAGTTTCCCTAACATGGCTTTATATATAAAAATGTACCAGTGACTGAGCCTCCGTACAGTTAGTGAAGGCAAACCTGCCCTTGCATACAGGGTACGGTGATGGGTTAATACTTTACAGTTTGTCACAAATCTCAGTGCACTGTGATAGGCGGCATCTAACTTGATCAGGTAATGGGCAGGTGCATTCATAAAGATCAGATCACCATAGTCCAGTACAGGTAAAAAGGTCACAGAGCCTTTTTCTGGCCTCAAGTGAGAAACAGGACTTGTTCCTGGAAAAGAAACATAGCCTAACCCTCAGTTTTTTAAGCAGGTTATTGACATGAAGTTTAAAAGTGAGACAATCATCAAGCCAGATACCAAGGTATTTGTAACAGGCAACCACTTCAAGTTTTATTCCTTGCGTAATTACAATATCTAAAACAGGCTCTGGTGTCTTTTTTAGTTTTTGAAAAGAGCATTACCTTGGTTTTATCAACATTTAAAAGAAGCTTAAGCGCTGAGAGCTGAGTCTGAATAATGAGAAGCTTAATTTGTTTTTTTCTATCAATGTGTAACAGTTATCAAAATACTCATTAAAAGAAGGACAAGGAACGAATAAAAGAAAAGGCCTATAAACAACACATTATGTCATGACTCAAGAACATTTTTATGTAATTATGTAATAAAACCCACATTTTGTAATAATCTGCTGCATTCTGTAACAGCCTGAACGCAATATAAAATAAATGTCCCTGCATTTTGTAATAAATTATTACATTTTGCAATGGTTATTACAAAATGCGTGAGTTGCCCTTTTAAAAAACTGTAATATTCATTATGTAACGATAACCAAACTGTAAATATATCCCAAAATTGATGTTGATATACATGTTGGCTAATGAATATGGTAACACTTGATCTAGTTTTGGCCAATGAAAGATATTCTACTGAAGTATTTTTAAATTATGAGTAAGGATGATTCATGGTTGAATAAATAAATAAACAGTTGTAATGTTATTGTTTGCAACTCATTTTGTAATAACCACAGCAATATGTAATAATATATTTCAAAATGTGGCGACATGTATTACATATTTGCATTGAACTTGTTTACTACATAATGGGCAAATTATTACAAAAGGAGGTGTTATTACATAATGAAGGGAAAATGTATTACATTTTGTATAGGTATAGTTAATAAATGATGCATTGTTATTTCATACAGGGCCAAAAAGAGCAGTCTGTTATCCTATTTAACAATCTTGTTTTTTGTTTCACCTGGTGACAACTTTAAACATGAGCTGATCACTCATTAAAACAAGGTCCGGAACAGGGCCAAAAAAACAGTCTTGTACCCTATTTGATCGTCAATCTTGTTTTTTTCGTGCCTTTACTCACAAATTCTTGTGTTAATGGATGTTCTTATATCTGATGTCTTGGTCCCTGGATGGTGGTTTACTACAGCATCTGTGGAACAGAACAATTACAAATAATTAGAAGTTCACAAAAGACAGCAGGAATTATAACAATATCCATAATATCTATATTAAAGCATGGGCTGGCTTGGTGAATAATGTGGGAATACAAATAGTGGAAGAATAGGCTTTGTACATTTTCGTCTGAGTGTGGCGCTACTGGTTGGTATATTTTATGGAATTTGGACCAAGCATCTGCATCTGTAACAGTTCTGTTTAAAACTTTTTTAAATGTAATTGCATTCATCTTTAAAGGTAGGTAAGTTTGAGAAACCGGCTCGAAATACACTTTTTGTTATATTCCATGGAATGCTCTTAACATCCCGATAGCAATGAATATCTGAAGTGCTTTGACAAAAAATCCATAAATAAATATCATCTGTGGAAGCCGTAATACTGTAAAAAGCACGACCAATCATCTGAGCCGGCCCGGCTAAAATAACTGGATGGCCTACCTGCCTGTCAGCCTTCCATCTGTGCACAAACTTATCTCGTGCCCTCATTGGTCATGTGCGTATTTTCAAATTCTAGCGCACTCAAGCTGGTTTCTCCAAAATTACCTACCCCACCTTTAAAAGACTACTTTTATTGAATGAGAGTTTTACCTAGCACAATGAGCCTGGGGTGGTGGGAAGGGAGAACTGGGCCTCGGCATCGGCATCGGCAGGAGTGGTAGTCGCCTATGAGTATTAGAATTTAGATTAACAAAGGCATAGAAAAACCCTGAAATATGTACTGACACAAGGCTACAACCCTCGATTTTGTAAGTAGTAGTAGTAAATACATACGTATATACAATATACAACAATACGCATAATGCAATTAGCAGTACCAGTAATAAAATAACTGAATAAATAGTAGTAGAACCTTTATTTAGCCAGGAAAATCAATTAAGAAAAAATTCTTATTACAATGATGACCTGACAGGAGGCAAAAGGCGTCCTGAGGGGATGGGGTTTGGGAGGAAAAAAATAAAAAGACAGACTCCGGGCACTACAGAACCCAGGAGACAACACATTGACACAGAGCAGAGATGACAGGCATAGCAGTTAAACATATAAAATCTCTAAAACAATATTGCTGTGGTTCAATCTGTCATTAAAATAATATAGAACATTCATCCATTCAATCATTCCTTCATGGCAAGGATAACTAAGCTGAATAGTGAATAAAGTGATATGTGAAAAGTAAAATTACAGTGAAATTAAATGACAGTGCGTTCCTCACCACTGCGATCTGGCTCCTCTGTCGTGTCTTTTGGGTCTGATTCTACTGATGTCTGCCTCTCTGCATGGGCCCTCTCTCCTTATTTATTCTGTCTCAGTCACCACTGCTATCTGGCTCCTCTGTCCTCTTGACTTGTGGTTCTGCAGGCTTAGTTCGACCTATGAATTTCAACAATGCTCCTGTAAAATATATAGATATATAGTATTATGGGTCAACATTAAAATAACATACACTGGAGAGCAAAATGTGAAATGCCATTGACTGTAGGCTACATATTATCCACACAATTGTCAGCAGGGGCAATAACAACTAAAATGTGAACTAACTTGAATGCATTAGTCCACAACACATAGCCTAACTAATGTTAGCCTACATAGTTACTAACATCAGAACACATAGTATTGGGGAATCTTATGTGTTTTGTGATGTTTGTGCTGGAGCCGTTTTATTCAAAACAGCACTCCGGTTAGAGAGTTGACACGGAGACAGGAAGTACAGTCTTTGGACTTTATATTAGCTTGGTTCTGATCATCAACACAGAATACATCATGCTTGATGTGGAATCACATACAGGATGTTGAATGGGTTGATGAGTATGATGATAATGATAACGTAGAGTAGAGAATGAATGAATGGTTTCTGCAAAATACACAGAAATAGAAATAAGGTTCAAATTACAATAACTAACCAGACTATGGTTATTAATAATAAGCAACAGCAATACTAATTGTTGCTAAAACACATTAGACACGTTGCAAACACACGGCTAATAAAAGCTAAGTTAGCATCTCATCTGAATAGCTTAATTTAGCTAACTAGCTAGCATTAGCTCAATTCCTGAACAACATAGCAACTAAAAACGGGACATCAAGACTCATTAACACACTGACTCAGCAGGACACTATGCATACAATCTTATAACATTACCAACACTAAAGATCTGCATATATGCTCACATTCTTCACGAACGCATTCTCTCTGTGACGATGGTAATTATGCATGTGACGATGCGCAATAATCTCCTGTCCTGAAAGCACATGTGTAACCCATGGATGTAACCAGCTCGAGGACCCATAGCTGCACTACATTAGCTGTCCCTAAATGTGCCTGACTAAAACACGAACGATATAATGCAGATCAAGGAGAACAAGGGGAATTTACAACACATAGACTAACTGTGGTTACATTACTTAACTAGCTCATCATCGTCACCAGTCAGAAAATGTCCGTTAGCCGTGGGGCTAGTTTTCGCTATGTTAAACTCCATTGACTTATGCTAAAATGTTAGCGATCTAAAGGTCCGCTATTTTTGGCTGTTTTGGGTCGACTTCAGTTGACTGTAACATCGAAAATCTTCGAAATTGAATGTTCACAAAGCTGCGGACCGGTTATACACTCATACACGAGGGAACTAACATAGCTCATTTAACTAACGTTAGCTAATGTAGCTGGTGTAGTGCCGAGAGACGGGACATACGGATTAAGCAACTAGACTACTTGTAGTGTACATGCAGAATTATTTCAATTTAAAATAGTTTTAAATGCTCACACACATACCTGACTCTGGTGCTGTATTTTCCTCTCGTTTCTTTTTAATTTTCCGTTTCGAAGCACCTGATGAATGCTTTCTCTTTGACACTCAGCGACAGAATCAACAGACAGAGGCAGCAACGCAGATTTGAATCTGCCAATCAGATCAATCTATTGCTGGAGAGGGGGGGGGGGCTCCCCGAAATCAGTCGGAAGTGGCGCATTCGAATACTGTTTGGGCTGTCTGCCGTGGATGGGCTGCGTTCCACTCCAAATAGCCGGTCGGCCGTAATATATGCATAGATATATATGCGTGCATATATGTATATATATATGCGTGCATATATGCATATATATATATATATATATATATATATATATATGTGAATATATATATGCATATATATATATATATATATGCGTGCATATATGCATATATATATGCGTGCATATATGTGTGTGTCTATATATATTTATAAACTGTATATTATTTTCCATCATTCAATGGACAATTTGTACTTTTTTTATATATAGGCTACCATCAAACATATGTTCATATATAAAGTGGGTAACTATACAAAACGAAGTGAGATAACTGTTTATGAATATCTGTTCGATTTTATGTAAACTTGTGTAACTCATGAAAGATAAATGAGTGTTTCAATAAAACTATTACATATAAATGTATAGTGCAGTTTTTGTTTTCATTGCAATATATTTTTTTTATATGTATCAATATATAGCCATACATGGTCCATGCATATATTGCAATATATTTAAAAATATAAGGACTACTTTCCCATATATGGAAATGTATGATCCAATATATTGTATTATATTTACCAATATATTACAATATATTTTTGTTTCATAAGGGACCACGCCGTCCCCCGCGCTGCACTGGGCAACTCTGACCACACCATGGTTCACCTGATTCCTGCATACAGGCAGAAACGCAAGCTGTGTAAACCTGTAGTGAGGACATTCAGGCAGTGGAGCAGTAAAGCTAAAGAGGAACTTCAGGCGTGTTTGGACTGTACTGACTGGGACATGTTTAGGACTGCAACGCAAAGTCTGGATGAATATGCAGAGGCTGTGACGTCATACATCAGCTTCTGCGAGGACAGCTGTGTACCAACACGCACCAGGGTGAGTTTCAACAACAACAAGCCATGGTTCACACCAAAACTGAAACAGCTAAGATTGCAAAAGGAGGAGGCGTTTAGGAGTGGCGATAAGGCACGTTTTAGAGAGTCGAAGTACGTCTTTGGTAAGGCGGTGAGCGTAGAATGTACCTGTTGAATGCCAGAGAAACTTTCATAACAGCGTTGTGATGCCAAACAGCGTCAATTCAGGCTGACACACATTCACTGATGGGGATGGGGAATATTTATCAGCTGCTTGTGTGACAGTCAGACAGTGAACACTTTCCAGCGGCCGCTGCCGTGAGTTAACGGGAGAATAATCTCCGGTGGATGAGCCGCGCTCCAGCGGGCGGTAATGCCACTGAAACACATTAATAAACAATGTACCACGGCACTCTGGAGAAAGGTATAAGGCTGGAGAAGTAGTTATTTAATTTAATCTGGCTTCGTAGGATTAAAAACAACCCAACGCAGTCCTCTATTGATGTTGTGAGCGGTGTTGCGGAGAAAATCAGCCACGTAAAATGCAGTGTGGGTTTTAAGAACTTCGAAGGCACGTAAACGGTTACGTCATGACGCAAACGATGACGCAATAATTCACCTTTGAACCTAATTCACATTTGAACCTGCATTTAACAATGAGTGGACCAAAGAAAAGAAAAGTCGACAATGAGTGCCGAGTGTTTAAAGAGGAATGGACAGCGAAATATTTTTTCACCGAAGTGCGATCAAAGGCTTTATGTCTTATTTGCCAAGAAACCGTTGCGGTATTCAAAGAATACAACATCAGCCGCCACTTTTCCACCAAGCATGCTAACTATGCTAGCAAACAGTCAACGCAAGAACGGGCGGCTACTGCTCAGAGGTTGGCAGCCAATTTAAAGACTCAGCAAAATATTTTTCTCCGACAAACTTCTATTCAAGAGTCAAGCACCAAGGCAAGTTATTTGCTAGCATTCAAATTAGCAAAGGCCAGCAAACCTTTCTCCGAAGGGGAGTTTTTGAAAGAATGCATGGTAGAGACAGCAGGTCTCTTGTGTCCAGAGAGCAAAAACAAATTAGAAAAAATGACTTTATCACGCAGGACAGTGACTCGCCGTGTAGAACTAATTGACGATGATTTGGCCAGCGAGTTAAACAAAACAGCTGAGTCATTTAAGTTATATTCGTTAGCACTGGACGAAAGTACCGACGTAAAAGACACCGCTCAGCTCTTAATTTTTATCAGAGGGATTAATGACAATTTTGAGATAACGGAGGAGTTTTTGACCATGGAATCTCTAAAGGGGACAACACGAGGAGAGGACTTGTATGGCAGTGTGTCTGGTGTCATCGAGAGGCTGAAGCTACCTTGGTGTAAACTTGCCAATGTCATCACAGATGGATCGCCAAATTTAACAGGAAAAAAAGTCGGGCTGCTGAAAAGAATCCAGGATAAGGTGAAAGAGGAAAACCCTGAGCTGGATGTCATTTTCCTGCACTGCATAATCCATCAGGAAGCCCTGTGTAAATCTGTATTGCAACTTGATCATGTTGTGAAGCCAGTCGTAAAACTTGTTAACTGTATACGAGCGAGGGGACTTCAGCATCGTCAATTTATTAAGTTCCTTGAGGAAACGGATGCTGATCACCAGGACTTGCTTTATCACTCTCATGTCCGCTGGTTAAGTTTGGGGAAAGTATGTCGACGAGTGTGGGAGCTCAAAGGGGAGATTAGCTCATTTTTGGAGTTAATCGGGAAAGCTGACGATTTTCCAGAGCTGAGCGACGCAGATTGGCTTTGTGATTTTGCTTTTGCTGTGGACATACTGACACACATGAATGAGCTGAACACGAAGCTACAAGGGAAAGATCAATTTGTGCACGAAATGTACACAAATGTGAGAGCCTTCAAAGCCAAGTTGACTTTATTCTCAAGACAAATGTCAAACAAATCATTCGCTCATTTCCCCACACTAGCGACACTGAAAGAGGCCCCTCGACGTGTGAAGAAATACAGCAAATCGCTGGACGACCTGCACGGAGAATTCTGCAGTCGCTTTTCTGATTTTGAAAAAATCGAAAAGTCACTTCAGCTGGTGTCATGTCCCCTGTCACAAGACTGTGAAACAGCGCCGCAGGAGTTGCAATTGGAACTGATTGATCTTCAATGTGACTCCGTCTTAAAGGAGAAGTTCAACTCCCTCAAACTGGAGGAGTTTTATGCATCACTAAGCGAAGCCAAGTTTCCAAACATTAGGAGGATGGCACAGAGGATGCTGGTGTTGTTTGGCTCTACCTACGTAGAGCCTAAAAGGGTGACCAACAACACTGTTCCCACTGAAATGAAATGTAAGTTTTCTTAAAGCTCCCATGTCATGCTTTTCCGGTTATTACCCGTCCCCTTGTGTGTTATGAAGGTTTTTATGCATGTAAACGGTGTGCAGAGTCAAAACCCTCAAAGTACACCCTGTAGCGAGTAAAACTCTAACACAGAAAATACCTCCCCAAAACGCCTCGTTGGAGATACGTCACTGCCCATTTGAGTCTTCCATTTAGTTCCGGGTACGGCCTGATGTCATGCGGTACCCGGAACGAAATGGACCAATCCCGAAGAGCTATGGCCACACCCAGCGGCGCTGGCCGCACCCTCTGCCAGCCTAACATTTACTGTTGGAAGCTCTGGTTCAGTTCACAATAGAGATGGCAAATCCGGATCATTTTACGGACTCAGGGTCTTCTGAGTCAGTCATTGAAGAGATCCGGATCATACGAGTCATTTGAGTCATTTGAGTCATATGAGTCAGCATGACCAAGACCGTAGAAATCCTATTGGTGAAACCGAAAAGTTGTTGCATTTCACGAGCATATTATTATTCCATATATTTTGAATATATATATATATTTGTATATATATATATATATAATATCTGCATGTATATTTTCTATTTCGACATGTATATTTTATATTTTATATTTTATTTTATTTTTATTTCTATTCTTGTATATTTTGTAGTTTTGTTTTATTGTAAAATGCCTTATGCTGCTGTAACAACAACAATTTCCCAATTTGGGATCAATAAAGTACTATCTATCTATCTATTAAACTGACGTTATATTAACCTCCGCTACACAGTGTATTTTGCTTTAATAAAAAATGTTGATCACAAAAAAAAGGGTTATTTGGCGATTTGGCAAATCTGAGTCTGCTGTTGACTCGTGCATGAGGACGAGTCTGCTGGATCTCTGGATCTGCTGCTATATACGGCTCCGAGTCCGCACTGCTGTGTGTTGCACACACAGTGAGTCAGGATTTGCGAATCCGAGTCTGCTGTGGACTCGTGCATGACGGACGAGTCTGCTGGATCTCTGGATCTGCTGCTATATGGTTACGGCTCCGAGTCCGCACGAGTCTGATCCGCTGTGTGTTGCAGCGAGTCAGGATTTGCGAATCTGCGAATCTGCGAATCCGAGTCTGCTGTGTGGACTCGTGCATGACGACGAGTCTGCTGGATCTCTGGATCTGCTGCTATACGGTTACGGCTCCAAGTCCGCACGAGTCTGATCCGCTGTGTGTTGCAGCGAGTCAGGATTTGCGAATCTGCGAATCTGCGAGTCTGCTGTTGGAGCCGTCAGCTCCTCTGAGTCCCCACGAGTCTGCAGGAAGTTTCACTGATCCGCGTCCCCTCCCCTGAGCCAAACGATCATTTCTGGCAGCTATCCTGTGACTGTATACTTGCTAAAGGGTAGGTAGATGGACTTGGGGTACGTTGTAATGTGATTTTACATGTTATAAAGAGAGTAGCGAGTGACGCAATTTATAGTTTTAATTTGTACGTCACACCAAGTGTGGGACTCAAGGACTCGGGTTAATGGAGAGGGGAGACTCGTCATGACCAGCTCATTTCTAGGATCCGGGTTAATGATCCGGATGAATCAGGACTCGCCCATCTCTAGTTCACAATCGATCCAGTCATGCCACTGCCAAGGACCTGTTTCCTGAAATGTGAGGAGAAATCTGAGCTGTTTTTCCTACCGACGGAAGAACCACGACGAAGTCAGTGGTTGAAATTTCTTTTTAACACTGTTCCTTCAGAGGTTCGAAGAACCGGCATTTCACAGACGAAAGCTTCCAAAACATTGCCCAGTTTGAGGCCGGATATGCACAGCATTTGAAACTGAAGGACGATGCTATTCCTAGTTTGTTTGGACCGTTTGGAGCAGGGGAAGATTTGGGTACACAACCTGTACGTTTGCATTGTTATTTGTGTATTTATCAAACAAGGTATCTACCACGACTGTTTAAATGTGTAAACATGTTTCGGACTGCTAAGCCAGTGCTAACTGTGCTAACTAAGTTGCTAGCGTTTCCATATCAACTCTAATATCAGCAGATGGCCTTACATACATGTATCTCATAGCAGGAGAATGTCTGCATTCACACACCAAATACTCATAGACAGTATACTCCGGGCGAACGTAGCAGACTACCCAAATAAGATTGCAATTATAAACACGTTATTGCTAGCCTAATATGAACCACTAGCTTTTGTTCATAGTAGTTTTATTACACTCCATTATAGTTGCCGTTCCTCGGAGCTAACGTTCATATTAGCTCGGAGAAAATCCCCTCTCTTTGCCCGCTCACAGACCCCCAAAGGACTGATAGCATGTATAGCTAACGAGGCTAGCTACACATGCTAGCGGGAAACATTGTATGACCGAACGTAGCAGACTACCTTAATAAGATTGCAATTATAAACACGTTATTGCTAGCCTAATATGAACCACTAGCTTTTGTTCATAGTAGTTTTATTACACTACATTATAGTTGCCGTTCCTCCGAGCTAGCGTTCATATCGTGTTAGCTACCAAAGTAAACAAGAAAGCTAGGTTAGCATATTAGCTGGCAAGCTGTTCAAAAGATGGATTAGATAGATCCACACTCCTACCACAACTACTACTAACGAATCTAAAACAACTAAGTTTCTCTAATATTTTGTGATTTGCATTTGATTTCGTCCAGCCAGATCCTGGCGGACAATACATGACGGGGACGGGACTACTACACTGAGGCCTCGTCCTAAAAAGCCCCGTCTGCGCCCAGGCAAGATGCGGGGAGGAATGGATGATATACCTTGTATATATGTATATCTATGTTCATTTTGTACATTTCTAAAAATAAAGTTTGATGGAAATACTTAGTAGGCCTATCCTTTCTTCCCTGAATTATTTGCTCCTATAACATATCATTCATATATAGCAAACCATGATTTGATTTCTCATCAAACAGTAGTAGTTTATTACAGGTAAAAATAACTTACTCTTTGTTATGACCGGCTCGTAGGTCACAACGGAAAGACAAGGAGACATACACGAGTTTACAAAACCACGGCACATTTATTGTGGTAAATGCAGAGATAGGTGGTCGAGGGGAGAGGATGAGTTCGTCCTTCTGCAGCCGCTTTGGAGAGAGACTCCGGGCAGCTGGGCTTAATAGCACCTCCGCCGAGGTGTCCGTGATCGCGCTGATTAGCCTCTTCAGCTCCACCCCATCGTAAGACCTGCAACACACCTGCACAAAGGCCCTGGGGCCGTCACACTCTTCTATAACAACAGTTGTAGGTACAGTTTGGTTAGTTAGCGTATAAAATATACGGCTGTACCGACGCCATTATAAGACTGATGTTCTGAGAGCGAGCCGAAAAAAGCGGGCGGAGTCTCTCTGGTGGTTGACTAATCAGAACAGAGTGGCCGAGCTGACCAATCGGAGCACACTAGGCTCACAGGGAGGGGGGGGCAAGAGCTCCAACGAGTCGCTTAGTGGAGAGAGTGAATACTGCTGAATACACATACTTTACAGAGATGCTATATGCGAAACCAATGTGAGTTTGGAAAATTGCACAGTATAAATCTATTTTAGTATACCTCAACAATGTAATTATGATCAGTGGAAATGGCCATGACATGGGCCCTTTAACTTTTTCAGGTAATGGCTTTTACTTGTAATTTGTATTTGTTCACACAAACACTCTCCATCTATCTGCTACTGGCCCGGCCCGTCTGTCAAATTTGAAAACTCATAGTGGCCCCCGAGCCTAAAAGTTTGCCCACCCCTGCCGTATAGGCTACCACACAGAGCCGTTGGACCCCCCAGAGCGCTCCGTTCCCAGATCTATCCACCTTTGGACCCGTTGTCATTTGCAGGGTCCGTTTCTATCGTTCCGTTACGGCGTCGTGTGGCAAAAAGGGCTATACGCAAGAGAAATATGCGGATACAACCCGTTTTCGTTCCCGTGGGGCCTGGGCCTCAGGCAGATCACAAACTACAAGACAAAAGCCTCCCCTTCCATGAACGACCGACGCCTTGCAAACGATCTGAATCAGTTCTACTGCAGATTTGAAGACAAAGAGTTCAGTCCTGACACCATCCCCCATGACACCTCTCAACAGCTCCAGTCTCACACATCCCCCTCCCCTTCAGTGTCCCACTCTCCTACACCACTGACCCCCCCCCGACACATCAGACTCTCTCTCAATCAATGAAAGGGATGTAAACAGACTTTTCAGAAAACTTAACACCAGAAAAGCGGCTGGCCCTGACAATGTCTCCCCCTCCACCCTGAAGCTCTGTGCTGATCAGCTGTCTCCTGTGTTTAGCGACATCTTTAACACCTCATTGGAGACATGCCACGTCCCAGCATGCTTCAAAACCTCAACAATCATCCCGGTTCCCAAGGATCACAGGACCAAATGACTACAGACCCGTCGCCCTGACCTCTGTGGTTATGAAGTCCTTTGAGCGCCTTGTCCTGTCCCACCTGAAATCCATCACAGACCCACTCCTGGACCCCCTGCAGTTCGCCTACAGAGCCAACAGGTCTGTGGACGACGCTGTCAACATGGCCCTTCACTTCCTCCTCCAGCACCTGGACACACCAGGAAACTACGCCAGGATCCTGTTGTGGACTTCAGCTCCGCCTTCAACACCAAGCTCTCCCAGCTGCAAGTGCCCGACTCCACCTGCAGGTGGATCACAGACTTCCTGTCTGACAGGAAGCAGCACGTGAGGCTGGGGAAACACGTCTCTGACACCCGGACCATCAGCACCGGTTCCCCTCAAGGCTGCGTCCTTTCACCCCTGCTCTTCTCCCTGTACACCAACAGCTGCACCTCCAGTCACCAGTCTGTCAAGCTACTGAAGTTTGCAGACGACACCACGCTCATCGGACTCATCTCTGGTGGGGACGAGTCTGCCTACAGGTGGGAGATGGACCATCTGGTGACCTGGTGTGGAGAAAACCACCTGGAGCTAAACGCTCTCAAGACAGTGCAGATGGTCGTGGACTTCAGGAAGAACGCAGCCCCACCCGCCCCCATCACTCTGTGTGACTCCCCAGTCACTGCTGTGAAGTCTTTCCGCTTCCTGGGCACCATCATTGCCCAGGACCTCAAATGGGAGCAGAACATCTGCTCCCTCATCAAAAAAGCACAGCAGAGGATGTTCTTCCTGAGGCAGCTGAAGAAATTCAACCTGCCAAAGACGATGATGGTGAACTTCTACACCTCCATCATCGAGTCCATCCTCACCTCCTCCATCACCATCTGGTACGCTGCAGCCACAGACAAGGATAAGGGCAGGCTGCAGCGTGTCATCCGCTCAGCTGCAATCTGCCACCCCTCCACGACCTGCATGCCTCCAGGACCCTGAGGCGGGCAGTGAAGATAGTGGCCGACCCCTCCCACCCCGGACACGAACTGTTCGCCCCCCTCCCCTCTGGCAGGAGGCTGCGCTCCATCGGGACCAAAACCTCACGCCACCTGAACAGTTTCTTCCCCTCCGCTACCGGCCTCTTAAACAAGGCCCGGCCCCCCCGCTGATACTTTACCTCTGCCACATTATAGACTATATGCATTACATTAATGCACACAATGTTCCTACTCCTTTCTGCACATATTCTGATTTCACATTTCTTAGTTTATATACAAAAATTCATTCATAGCATTCTATTTCCATGCAAACTACTGCTTTATTTATCTTATTGCTATTTAACTGTATTTTATTACGGTGTAAAAAAGATTTTGTGTTTTATATTAGATTTCTTGTTTTTTATATTTTATGTATGCACCATGACATCAAATCAAATTCCTAGTATGTGTGAACCTACCTGGCAATAAACCTGTTTCTGATTCTGATTCTGATTCTGAAGAGGCAATTTGTTGAGTCACTGCCGCTAAATGCCGGTAGCATCAAGCTAGCAAATCCTGCATTAGCCTCACATCAACAGGTGAAGACAGAACATCCAATTATACTGAGCTAATTTACTTAATAAACCAACTCACATCTCCTGTCTTTTTTTTCACCCAACTCATTAGACTATTCTTCTGCTACGTTCGTTGTCGTGTTCACGCGCGTCCACCTGGGCAGGCTGTGTGTGTCCTTCTCCTCCGTGACGATAACGGCTTGAGGTTAAAAAATAATAATAAACTCATTTGAAACTGGGGGGGGGACACAAACGGGCAGACTGCAGAGCTCGGGGCAATAATGCAGATTTGTTTTACTTTTTTACACTTTGTTGTTCTCCTTTCCTCCGCTCTTGTCTCTGATTGTCAGAGGTGGGGACTCGAGTCGCATATTTTTGGAGACTTGCTTGTCTAACATTGATAAAAGACTTGACTTGACTTTGACTTGGTATTCATGACTTGAGACTTGACTTAAGCTTGAGACAGATGACTTGAAAGGACTTGACTGTTTAAAATTAAATATTTGCGTTTGTTTTTGTCGTGAGATGTTACGTTTAGTTTTTTCGAAAAACGTGATTGGGTGATTATAGCGCCGTGCGCACAAACCTGGCAACCCACTAGACGGCAGAAGTGTCAGTTAACATGGCAGCGGCTAGCGTTACTTCAAAAATAGTCAAGTTTAGATTCAAGGATTATGTTGTCGATGACGCTAATAAGAAGAGAACAGCGGTATGCAGGGTCTGCAGCATAAAGATCAGTGACACGACCACCAAAACATCCAACTTCATTCGTCACTACAAAAAAACCCACAGAGAAAGGTGCGTGAATGTGTTGTGTTAGCTAGAAAGCTAACGTTAAGTTTAAGCTACGTTAGACTTGGTTTCAAATCGATTAAGCATTGCAAAGAGAAGACAAAACGGTAAATGAACACTAGAACCGCCAAGGGATTCATTTGTACTAACCCTGATACTGACGGGCTGTCAGGAGAGGGAGAGAGAGAGAGGAAAAGAGATGCCTCGTTTATTTCCCCTGTGTTAATATCAGAAGTTACTGTAAACTGTTGAATAATGTAGTTCATCTACTTTTAGTAGTTTGTTTAACCTGTTCCACTCTGAGCCTGTTTTTCAGGTCTCAGGCTCGAAAATGACATTCCCAGAACAAATGACCATATCTTCCCTTCTAAAAGGGTTAAATTAATAATCTTTGTTCTCAAAGTAATGATAAACCTGTGAGTTGGATGTAGAAGTGTCAGAATCAATATAAATGTTTTTTATTTTAAAGAAAATTCAGATTTTACATAGTAAAAAAACTGTAAATTATAGTGTCCGTCCAAAAATTTTTTTTACAGATAGTGAAAACTACCCTTGGATGATGGGTTAGTAGACTAAAAGCTTTAGGAATCCAAAGTACAACATATAATAAGTACCCTGTATCAAGATTGATGCAAAACAAGTGACATTTGACCTTTTTAGAGAGGTTTAGCCAAAACCACCCCACCTCTGAGGTGATTTGGGTGAAAATGTTTTTTTTTTCGATATCTCTGGCCCCCCTTACTCGATTTTGATGGTTGACACACCTTTCTGACCGTTAGAGCCAATAGAATCGAAGGGGGAGGCTCCCTCTCACACACATGGTAAAAAAAAAAAGGTGGGGGCTTCGCGCATGCAGTTTTGCATCAGAGGGAGCCTGTACTCTAGCTCTGGCATTTGGAAACGAAAAAGCAGTTTTATCAGGGCTGCCAACATTTGAGTTCAGCTTGGAGTGAGATTTTTTTTTTTGGTGAACCGAAAAAAAGAAACGTCCATGTGTACAGTGTTACAAATGTATTGAACAAGTACAAACTAGGGTTTCCCATTAATGTACCGGGCGCTACAGTGGAGTACGCACATACACAGTGTACCCGCGACTCTTACAATGAAGGCTCGATAATCAGCTCACAGCATATAAAATGGCATATAGGTGTAAGCAGGGGTAAAGTGCTATTTTATAAGTGGGGGTGGTCCTCACCTCCTCTCCGGGCATGCTCCCCCAGGAAGATTTTTTTTTTAAATATTGAAGTTAAATGCATCAATCTGGTGCACTTTGAGAGCAAAATGAATTTAAGGATACATCTCTCAACACCCATATGAAACACAACTTTAAACAGATTTTCTTTTTCTTTATGGATATTTTACAAATCACTCACCTTTTAAACTGTATTCTTGTTTTACTGTCATATAGTATTTCATAACTGTTTTTTATTTATTCTCATAAATGGTGACCAAACCGTTTGAGACCCACTGAGATAACTAGACTAAACTAACTATCTAAACACTCAGAGAGTCCTTTACCTCACTGAGCTGTAGTTATCTCTCTCAGTCTGACAGCAGAGAGTTCTCCCTCTCCTTGTTTTAGAAACAGCTTCTAGCACAACATTTTCAATGTCAATATCCAAGTTGCTTGCTGCATATCTTGTTGCATTGTGCAGAATATGGGCTAAACAGTTTGCAGCGAGCACGTCTTTTTGAGCCAGTTTCAGTTTCTGATAAACACTGTTGTTTTCCATAGTTAACGCTGGCGTTGTCTGCTGCATATGCTGACATTTTTTTCACATAGTCCAGACATCTCCAGTTTAGATAGCAGCTGATTTGTTATAGCTTCTGACTTTTCGTTGCTATCACTGTAAAAATCCAACAGTGCATGTTGCACGCCCTCCTCAAAGTGAAAATATCTCAGTACAGTATTGGGGAAACACTTGATCGTACCTTTGTTTGATGCATCACTTGCCACTGAATAATGCAGTTCATTTTCTTTTATATAATCCACATGCGTCTGGACAGAGTAGGGTGCTAGGACATTTTCGGGGGTTAGTCACCACAAAAAAAGAAACGTTCATGTGTACAGTGTTACACATTTATTGAACATGTACAAACTATTTACATTAAAAACATATTTACATACATAACTTGACAGGGATTAACTTGATTCAATTAGAGGTAGTTTCCATAAACCTATATTGTGCTCTGGCTGTGGTCTGGTCTGTTGTAACTGCTGGTGGCAGATTTTGCAGCCTTTAGCATTGATTGGGTTGGCTCCCACTTAAAGCATGGCTCCAAGTCTGCCATCTTTATTGTCATGAGAGACGACAGTGTCCCCTCCAGGGCCAGGCTGTTCCTTGTTTTTGTTTTGTTTAGTCCCACCACAGAAAACACTCGCTCTGCGTCAGCATTTGAGTGTGGCAAGACTAACACAAGTTTGGCAACAGTGGAGAGTCTATCAAACCTGCCCACACCTGTCACCTGTAAAACATGAACAACAGGGTTAAGTTGCACAATGAATACACACATGTCACTCGAAATTAGTCCACATTGTGGAATGAGACACACTTAGATATCTGACCTTGTGTTTTAAACTGGCCATGTTGGCCCAGAAGCCCTCAATATCTGGGTCTGCTTCCAATATTGGCACATGCATGGTCTGGTAGTCCAGGAACTCCTCCCCCAATGAGTCATGATCTTGTGGGCTGTGGTAGGGGAGAAGGTGGGCATACCTTTTTTGAAGAGAAACAAAGGTAGAGTTACAAACTTCTATTCACTTTGAGATATACTTCAAAGCTAAGGGTGAAACTGAGTAGTTGGTATATTTGTTTATATTGGTTGTTAATTTCAGAAGAATTAGAAAATAAATTAATATATACATTTTACCTGTCAACAAAGTAGAGGGCATCCTCCACCCCACATTCTGCCCTCTGCCTCACATCAAGAAACCTGGCATGCTTCAGCAAGGGCTCACTTAGAGGCAGCCTTTGTAGAGCATACTCTACAGCAGGGGTATTCAACTAAAATTCAACGAGGTCCAGTTAGAGAAAATCTCCCCATGCAAAGGTCCGGAACATCAAAATGTCTAACTTGCTCTATGAATTAGTGTGATATATATTGAAGTAGCCTGTAGCCGTATCAACGTCTGCATGTAATCAACAAAAGACTGCCAATCAAATAAAGAAAGTACAATTCATAAACAACAATATTTATTGTCAATTAACATTGAACTATACAGATATTGAAGTAAAAAGATATGATTCTACACTGTATTGAAGTAAACATGTATTATTTTGAATTGTATTTTAGTGAACATGTATTGGTTCAACTGTTTTATGTAATCACAACGGTTTTGGGTAATCATATATATAGAAAGGATATTCTCTCTTACAACTCACTGACACAGAGATTCTGTGTCATACACACACCTTGCCTGTTATCACCCCTAAGAACAGATGTTGTTTTTTAAGTCGTTAAAGACATCGTTAAATAGGTGCAGAAAAGTTTAAATGTCTGAAAAGGGATGGTTTATGTGAAGAGCTCTCATGGGAAGGTATGGGAGTGAAGATCCCCACGAAGATAAGGGTTGACTTTTGACCTTATGGAACTTTGGAATTTCAAGTTCTGGTGAAGAACTATTGAACCCGACCAGAAGTGAATCCAGCCAGTCAGGACACTTGGGGGAGGTGATCAGCTTACACAGCTCCTCCTCACGGAACTCTGATTCGCTTGGGAGGAAAATGGGAAGGAAGAGTCGACACATCTCCGCCCCAAAAATAGATATGAATACTGATGTTTTTGTATGTAAAAATGCTTTTTGGTTTGGTGAGTGGCAGGTCCTGATATCTGTGTCCGCATCGCATCACAAACCTGAAGTCACTTTCTTCTCGTTTGACGAGTTGGCGGGTCCTGACACCTTTATCCGCATCGCATCACAAACCTGAAGCCCAGAGTACTCGAGTACTCTGTATAACTTGTATATGTGTTTGGTTTCCTACCAGAAGTAAACTCAGATAATTTGTTATAACTTTGATTCCGGTGTTTTCAATTCCTTTCTTAATTTAATAGAGATCCAGCCTCATCCAACGAACGGCGCGTAGCAGAGGTGTTCTGCTCCAACAAATGGTGACTTGCCCGACGTGATGAGTGCTGATCTCTAGAAAGGGACACCGATAGCCAGGGGACGGAATCCAGTCCAGGGGGAGGACACAGAGATACTGGTGACAACTAAACCAATGGCCATATACAAAAGGTGAGCAGACACCTGTTTTGACTATCAAAAATCTGTGATTGATTATACTAAAAAATGTAGAGTTGTCAGCAGCGTTCTCAGTGTTCTTAGTCACGGTGGGAAATACAATACATATTCTAGTTGAATTAGATTAATAGTGCTTAGAGTCGGGTAGTTCAGTCCTTACCTAAGGCACAAAAGTGCTCATAAGAGGCGGGTAGTTCAGTCCCGTCCTATGACCCACTAAAAACGAACGCTGCAACGCTGTAAAAGATGTATGGGTTAAATTCCCCGCAAGTCAAAATAACATTGATTAATGCGGTTAGCTTGCAGTGCGTCAATTAAAGGCTGCAAAGGTGTAAAAAACAGATGGGTTAAATTCCCCGCAGATCATGATAAGATTGATTAATGCGGTTACCTTTCGTGGTGCTTTAAATGTATAAAATTTCTGTAATTGCTATATGGTGGGCGATAGAGGAGGAGAGAGACGCGACCTCCAACTAATTATTTGGAACGACCGAATCTCATCACAAAACTGCTGTGGGGTTAATCAGGCTCATTAAACGTGACGATAAAGAGATTTTGTTGACTGAGTTTCAACTCCGTGCCTGAAGCCGCTCACCATGAGGAGGTTGTAGAAGCTTGCTGCAGGAAGTCACGCTATCTGTTGAAATATACATCGCACAATAGAAATTTGCCTGACCCCAGGAGATAAAATGTGTGTGAAAACAGTACGAAGTCATAGTCTGGAAGGCTGAATGTGGCGATAAAGGATTTTTGTGGTTTGAGATTAAACTCCATGTAAGCGTTGCATCTCTAAGAGAGGGGTGTCGAAGCGCGCTTAAAAACCGCAATTATCTGTTGTAATAAACATCGTACAAAAATCCGGACAGACTGTATAAGGGAATGAGCTCTGTGTGATTTTTTAAGTCAAATCTGTGTAAAATCCAGTAAAAAGAACTGTGGAGATACATATGTTGCAGACAGTGAGACAGAGGCACTTCATTCGTGGTCAGCTGCTGCCCTCTGGTGGCGAACAGGGAGTGCTACAACATTCTGAAAAAATTGCATACTAAACATTTAGAATTAAAAGAAAAATTGCACAGTATATTAAATAAATACAAACGAACACGTATCAACATAAGTCAGATAATATAGACGAGGTCAATCATGGAAGAAGGCTGACATTTAATGCCTGATATATAAGTAATAGTAATAATAAATATATAGCTGATATTAAATAACTGATGTATAAGGCTCGATATTTCTGATAATAAGAACACCGTTAACGGCGTTCTATTTCAGAAAAAGGGGGAAAAGGATAGAATATACATCAGACAATATGTATGTGAGATTATTACGTTTTTAGGAGAAATTTATCAATTTAAAATACTAGCTTTGGCGATTTTTTGTTTTGTTTGTTGCTTTTAAATTGATACATTTGAAATAATTTAGCTTTGGTTATTTTTTGTTTTGTTAGTTTGTTCCTTTTTTGTTTTATTTTTGTTCTATTTTTTGTTTTATTTTTATTTTTATTTTTTATTTTATTTTTTGTTTATTATTTTCTGCATAGTCTCTTGTCCACACTCCAGTCTAGTTGGTGCCGCCAATAAACACTAAAGAAGTAGAAGAGATGATTTCAAAACCATATTTCCAGCAACTTAAGGGCTTGGTATGAGACTTCTCCACACAGGTTGCTGACGCCAAAAGGGGGACCCGAGAAACACAAGGCCAACACAGCAGATTACGTCTGGTTGAAGGGGACCTCCCATGCCGTCCGCCTAGATGGAAAGGGAGACAACTGGTACCACTGGAGCCAGTGTGCGGTCGGGAAAAACAGCTGCGAGGACCCTAGACGACATCAGGACAGATTTGGCCCTCGTCGCGAGGACCCTAGACGACATCAGAACAGATCTGGCTCTCGTCAAGGCAGTCGACCCAGGAGGCGCCATCAGCGGACCAGAGGAGGAGGATCGGGAGGACATCTCTCCAGCAGTCGACCCGGAAGCCGCCATCAGCGGGCCGGAGGAGGAGGATCGGGACATCTCTCCAGCATCGACCCGGAGGCCGCCATTAGCGGGCCGGGGGAGGACAATCAGGCCACATCTCTCTAGCAAGCACCCCAGAAGCCGCCGTCAGCGGGCTGGGGGGACGAAGACATGGCAAACTAAGACGGCACAGGGAACTCCATTTCCCGCTGAAACAGGTTGATATAGCCGGTGTGGAACTTTGTCTGAAGAATCCATTTTTTGGAGGAACTTTCAACTTTATTTTTATATCCCATAATTTAAGGGATTTGTATTTTTTTATTCTACAGAACTATGTGTTACCAAAAGAGGGAAAAGTTTAATAAGGTCTTTTCTAATTTCTGTGGCTACTTTTATTGCCATTTTAGTGACATGTGGTTGTTGTTGTGTGCCTTGTATCCGCTCATTGTGTGTTAGACTCATCAGTTCCACCATTGAGGGAAAAGCTGCCCCTTCCCCTTCGTACCAGATGCCCTTGTTGGCTTATGCGTCGGAGGGGGAAGCGTACGATGACTCAGCTGACAAGGACGAACTTTTTTAGACATATTTTATTCTCCCTCCACTGTCATAAGAAGTTGTTGTTGTGGACTGTTCCTAAAGGTTTAAAGTGCTCTATATCCCAGCTTCTGATGGATTTATATAAATATTGGGACACAGTAAAAATGATGTCAGTGGTAATGTTTCAAATGCTATATGTTGATCTCGTGAGGTGAGATCAAAAGGGGGATTGAAGTAAAAAGATATGATTCTACACTGTATTGAAGTAAACATGTATTATTTTGAATTGTATTTTAGTGAACATGTATTGGTTGAACTGTTTTATGTAATCACAACGGTTTTGGGTAATCATATATATAGAAAGGATATTCTCTCTTACAACTCACTGACCCAGAGATTCTGTGTCATACACACACCTTGCCTGTTATCACCCCTAAGAACAGATGTTGTTTTTTAAGTCGTTAAAGACATCGTTAAATAGGTGCAGTAAAGTTTAAATGTCTGAAAAGGGATGGTTTATGTGAAGAGCTCTCACGGGAAGGTATGGGAGTGAAGATCCCCACGAAGATAAGGGTTGACTTTTGACCTTATGGAACTTTGGAATTTCAAGTTCTGGTGAAGAACTATTGAACCCGACCAGAAGTGAATCCAGCCAGTCAGGACACTTGGGGGAGGTGATCAGCTTACACAGCTCCTCCTCACGGAACTCTGATTCGCTTGGGAGGAAAATGGGAAGGAAGAGTTGACACATCTCCGCCCCAAAAATAGATATGAATACTGATGTTTTTGTATGTAAAAATGCTTTTTGGTTTGGTGAGTGGCAGGTCCTGATATCTGTGTCCGCATCGCATCACAAACCTGAAGTCACTTTCTTCTCGTTTGACGAGTTGGCGGGTCCTGACACCTTTATCCGCATCGCATCACAAACCTGAAGCCCGGAGTACTCGAGTACTCTGTATAACTTGTATATGCGTTTGGTTTCCTACCAGAAGTAAACTCAGATAATTTGTTATAACTTTGATTCCGGTGTTTTCAATTCCTTTCTTAATTTAATAGAGATCCAGCCTCATCCAACGAACGGCGCGTAGCAGAGGTGTTCTGCTCCAACAATATACAGTAAAATACTGTGGATATATATGTGTAATTTTCCTCTCTGGCTGCATTTAAAAATAAAATAGGAGAACATAAATAAAATAGCTTTGAAAATATGTGCATCTTAAAAGTGCTTAATTTTAGATAAATAAAATAAAGTGTAGCAGCAGCTTGAGTTTCCCTTTTTCTTTGTTAACCGTTTCACATCATGACTTAACAGTTTCAGCCGATTATAGAACAATATCAGTCTGAGCTTGAGCTTGTCCTGACAGGAGTTTAAATCTGGGCAGAAATGGTGTCAGGGCCATTCTCATACACACATGCAGGTGCTCATTGGTTAGCCTCGGTTAGCCTGCCCTGGAACGATATTTAGTTTTAATTTCGATCCTGGTGGACTGATCATATCGGGCTCTGAGACTGCTTATTTTTTGTGACCTCAGTTCTGACTTGAGAGGGAATGTTTGGTCAAACACTTTGTGTTTTGTCTCATAGTGGCGTTTTGGCACTTTTAATGAGCGCTACGGTCTCTGAACAAATGAGACACACTGGTTCTGTGCTCCCAGTGGGCAGGATGAACATGAATGAGTCCGTCCACTCAGGGTTAAAAGCTCTGTTCTCACAGTCTACTTTACTCTTCTTGGAGAGCGCCATGTGTAATGATGTGTCTCTCCCTCTCTGCCGCTAACCCGCCTGTTCACTCTCCTCTCCGCTTCTCTCCCTGTATCGCTATCGCTAATTATTCTCTTCGCTCACTTTCCTCTCCGCTTCTCTCTGCCGCTCTCTCGTCTCTTCTTCTGTGTTTCTCTCCCTGTATCGCTCACTTGTCTCTTTCGCCCCCTGTTGGCGGCGGTTAAAATAGAATCGCCCCGTCAAAATTGAATTCCCCTATTAATGTATTGATTATAGGTCCGGGTCTGTATAGGTCGGCGTCTGGGTCCGGATCCGGACCGGTCCGCCTGTTGCCGACCCCTGCTCTACAGCTTTCACAAAGAAGTTGAGGGATGCGGTGTGGAATAACTCCACTTTCTGGGCGGTGATGTCCCCAGCATCCAGGAGATGATTGAGCCTCACCCTGGTGATGAAGCCGACATTCAGTTTGTATCCTGTTAGAGATGCAGAAAACACAATCAAATCCAATGTACTTTCATAAAAGCACTTACATACACACCTTTCCGTGAGCTTCATTATAGCATTTGAATGATTACTCATGTAATTCCAAAAGACAATTACACATATAAATACTGTACTATACAAAGGTCTGAACATGCCCAGTTGTTGAAGGCTTTTTTTCTCTGTGTCAAATCATGAAACAATCAGTCTAGAACTAATCCCATTATTGTATTCATATATAAACTTCAATATAATTAGATTTAATGTGAAGTGTGTCCAGACTTTTGACTGTTACCATATATACACACACACTTCATCTTACTTTACTTTTCACTAAATTACAATTACCAGGCAGATGGTTCTCCTTATCCACATATGGGATGTCCTGAGGCTTAAGGTGGGTCTGCAGTACTGTGGGCAAGAGGAACTTGGAGCAGAGCTTGCGGATGAATGTAATCATCTGAAATATATTTAAGAAAGTATTACATCTTACCCGAATATTACATTAACAAAATACTGGAATGCAGGCTTAAATCACTTCCTCTAGATATACCTCATCTTGCAATAAAAATATAGATGGATGTTGTGTCTGGAAGAGGAGAATCAGAGAGGTGAAGGCTGGTATGGTTGCTTGGTAGAAGAGGAGATACACTTCAGTCATGGGGTCAGAAAAGGCTCCCTGTAGCCTCTTCAGTCTTGGCTGATTCCCCTCTATAAGTGAGAGAAAACAAAGATACAACTCACACACATAATGTTGATTTCAAGACTGCATAATATAGCATATATTTGGATATATATCTTACCTGTTGATTGGAAATAGCTGGCAAGTGGCTCGTACAATCTCAGAATGCGGGTCACACAGGTTTCAAGGCTCAACCACCGCACAAAGGCATGCTGTAGGACTTCCAGGTATTCTGACTCAAAGAGCTCACAAAACTCTGTTCAAAGGAAATATATTCCACAGTTGTATAAGACGCATATTACCAGTTAACTACTTAAATTTTAGTTTGTATAATTTGTGTAGAACTGGCTGGAAAGTTGATACCTGCCAGAAATCCCTTGCGGTTGGTGCTTCCTTTAAACCAAAAGCCCACATCAACCACAACGTCCTCCAGATCAAAATGTGACACCTGCAATTAAACATTTTTTGTAACTGTATCCCCTGTACATCACCTAAATATTTAACATATATTCAACATACACTTACCTCAGTAAAGGTAAGACCTGCTCGCTTTGCAGTGTTGTGTAAAATATGACACGGGCAACCATGTACATAAACACTGTGGTTGTTTTGCAGAACTCTTGATGCGATTGAATTGTGTTGTCCGATGTTCACGGCTGCATTGTCTACAGAGAGACCAATACAGTTGCACCATGGAATCTTGTGGTTTTGTAAGGTGGCATCAATCTTTTGGAAGATTAGCTCTGCTGTACCAGATCTGGTTCCACTTGTGGTGCACATATCTAGGAACCGATGTGCCACCCTATTCACATCAAACACACGCACAGTAAGGGGGTTCATCTTTTCTCTTCCTGCATTGACAAAGAAATTAGCACATTGTCTTAGGGAACATCAAATAAATATATATCTCATACTTAAAAAATATGGCTAGAATAAAAAAGAAAAATAATGTTGTTCATACCAGGATGTAAAGGTATTTAATTCCTACCTGTTTCATTTGAGCCATCTGTAATGATGGTGTATGGATTCTCCCTCATCAGCATCACCAGTGCGTTCTGGTAATGTGGCGCCAATACTTTGTTTATGAGGCAAGAGGTCTTGGTCCTTGCACATTTATAGTCCTGTGCAGTGGGTGAGTCTTTGAAGCACTCTTTCATGAGTGGCCCCAGATGATCTGTGACAGCCAGTGGTAGATTATGGTTTGCCAGCATCACCGCCATCTTTAATTCTGCCCTCCTTGTCTACAAGATACAGTTGGATTGGTGTTAGATTATGAAATATGTGAATGTACACAATGAATTCAGTTAATAGAGTATGCTAGTTCCAAAAAGGCAAAACTCTATTTAGGAAATTAGCTTATCATGTAAACAGTATAGTGTCTTTATCATCCACTAAATAACCACAACACCACTGAGCATAACCAACCTTCACTTCTTGGACAGTCATTGCCCCAGCAGAAGGAAGTGGAACTGAGAATTGCTGAATTCCAGTGCTGGATTGCACTGCTTTCTGTTTTTCCTGATGGCATTTGCTGTTAACGTGCCTTGCAACATCGGCTATTCCCTGGTGACAGCAAGCATTTTCTACTCTGCATACAGAGCACCAGTAGTGGGTACTAAGTGTCCCCTTTGTAATGAATGGCCATTTATGTGACCATTCATTTTTAAAAGAGCACCTATATGTTGCGGCACCGCCCTGGGCTCTGGTCTTTGTACCAGGTGTCCCCTCTTTCTCTGAGGGCTCATCTATCTGTGTCAACAGTAGTTCTTCCTCTTGTTCCTGTGTTTTTTCCTGTGGCCTATCTGCTCTCTCAGGGTCATAGGACTTCTTGGGGGCCTGGTTTGCCGCCCACATGGAAATAAGGGTCCTTTTCTTCCCTGCAGCTGTCCCTGACACTTTAGAAAACATCCTATAACAAACAGCAAACATTTATTTATCAACTATAAGAAAAATATTTTCCGGTATTAATAAATTCTTTATTAAAATTATTTGTTTTATTTAAAAAGAACAAAAGAAAGTATTGTACTTTACCTATGGTGCTAAAATATCTTATATTATATACATATATAAATGTTTGATAATATATTATATTATGTTATTTCAAGATGGAAAAATTATCTTTTTGATAATATATAATATATAAAAGTATATCATTAATATATGATTTTTGGATAATATATTATCAAATATAACAATCAAAACGAAATAAGTAGTAGTAATTATTAGGGCTATACTGGCACTTGTTAGCATTAACTTTAATTAATTAAAAAAGAACAAAAGAAAATATTTTTACTTTACCTGTGGCGCGAAAATATCTTATAATATATTCTCCTTACCTTCTCTTATTCTTCTCCTTCGTCTTTGCTCAGACCCCCCGGTATACCCTCGTTACATCCAATCAGTGTGCAAATACCGTACAGCCAATCACAATGCGTGACGCTGTCCAGGTTGCTAGGCGGCAGTGCTACGGACCGCGGGTGTCAGGTGACGCAAACAGGAAGTCCTCCGTAAGCCTGACCGTCTCATTTCGTAGACCGCTCGGTTTGCTGTTCCTTCACTTTATTTTTATATTTATATACATTTGTTGTGAACGAAAACTTAGCGTGAGGAAAGGCATGTGTGGCGTGAGTGCGTGAGATATGTGTTAATTGCGTGACTCTCACGATCAATGCGTGAGTGTTGGCAGCCCTGGTTTTATTGCTTATGGATTATCAGAAATAATTTCAAAGAGGGCACAGATACATTGGATGAACCTATGGATTAACTGCAGCATCGTTTTTTTATCGTTTTAATGCCATTGAAGACCAGTTTTGACCAAGGTAAGCCATGTTAGAGTTTCTAGCTACTTAGCTCCACATGTTATGATGTATGCTTTCGTTTATAGCGTCGCAAATGTTTATCACTGAGTGTTGAGGAGGGCACCACTAGATTCAGTGTCTCCAGGACACCAAAAACAAGTGGTTGGCTGTGCATCTAGGATAAGTAATAAGGGAGTTAGAGTGAGTTTAAGTTTTAGGTTACATTTTTTTGCTCGTGGCTAATTCAGAGGCTGAGTGCTAGCATTGTGGGTTTTTTTTGGAGAAAAAAAATTAAAAAGATCAGTTAGCTGAGTTTCTTCCCGTTACATGGATATAAAACATTCATAGTTTTATTAAATATTAAGATTCCTTAGACGTTGTTTCCTGCAAATGACGCGTTTATCCGCCCGGTACCGGGGGGGCCGTGCGTAACAGGTTAAATAACCACAGACACCAGAAGGATGTAATTTAGCAACAAAAAAGGCAGGAATTACGACGACGCTGGCCAATCAGATGACAACAGGAAGACCAAGCCAAGAATCGGGCAGTTTCTCCTCCTGACCTGGGCTGATGGGGAGAGTGTCTCCGCTTGCAATTTCATTTGTAAACCACCACATCTTTTGTGTAAGTAAATGCTGTTAACTTTGATAAGCTTGCCGTGACTCTTTTCAGTCTCTC
>NW_022987797.1:2097307-2294807 GCF_902827165.1 Trematomus bernacchii | reverse complement strand
GGCACAGTTCACAGTTGATGCCTCGAGCATCCATAATGGTTGAGCCCAATGATGATGGTGGGGGTACTCAGGTGTGTGTGTGTGTGTGTGTGTGTGTGTGTGTGTGTGTGTGTGTGTGGGGTTGGATCTTTTCATTCCTGATTGGTCAAATGTGTTGAACATATGTGTCTTACACAATGTTTTTGAAAAAAATGTATTTTGTTAAATCGATTGATAAAGGCAATTCTTTTACATAACATATTAATTAGGGCTGTCAGTCGATTAAAATAGTTAATCGCGATTAATCGCAAATTAATCGCACATTTTTTATCTGTTCTAAATGTACCTTAGAGGGATATCTTTCAAGTTTTTAATACTCTTATCAACATATGAGTGGACAAATATGCTTTATATGTTTGTTTATTATCATTTGAACAATGACAAATATTCTCATGAATATTAAACACAACAACCTCTGAACATTACAAATATTCGCCTCAATTCAACCTGGAACCGCTCTCATACAATAATACTGTGTGTGTGTGTGTGTGTGTGTGTGTGTGTGTGTGTGTGTGTGTGTGTGTGTGAGAATGTGGAGACACTGTGATGGATCGTTGGAGCTATGTGCAGCTCAAGGCATATATGCTCGAATGGGAGCTGCCTGGATGCTGCAATCATGTTGCGCGTACTATCCGTGCTGAGTGTGCTGACTTTTCGTACAATGTCCCACTGTCTGGCTACCTGCATAAAGTCAAGTGCTCGGCGCAGTTGTCGGCGAAATGTCATTGAAACAGCTCCTTATATCCGTTAGCGCAGCTAGCTAGCACCAGATGCTAACAACAACAACACGTAAGGTGTGCCTCGCTCGCGCGAGTCGCGCCACACATACACACTCCCTCCCGGTCCTCCCGATGGCCAGTCCGGGCCTGCCAGTGAGCGTGGAAGTGGGCACAAGCGGGCGGCAGGAGCGGGGCTGTCAGCATCAGCTTGTCGATGGTATTTTAAACTCGATGCGCTCTGAAACTACGGCGGCCGAGGACAAAAAATACACATGCGTTAATCGCGTTAAAATAATTAGTGGCGTTAATTTTTTTTTGCGTTAACGCGTTATTAACGCGTTAACTTGACAGCCCTAATATTAATGCAAATGAACAGTCTAATCTTTCATAACATTGTCAAAAAGCAAAATAATTTGACACAGTAGATTTGCATTCAATGATAATTTGTTTGTAACAGACAGCTCAATTGTTATTTAAAAAGACGATAGCTTAATGTTTGGTTGGTTGAGTGAAGGTTAAAATAATTTACTGAAGGTTGGAGATAAAATGTAATGTAAAAATAATTGGGTTGTTTCCACTCAGGCATTTTATATGAATTGCCTTCTGTAGGTACATTACTAGCATGACAGTCAGCTAGTATTACAAGGTTTACATGACATAAACTAATACCACAACATTTCTGATTAGGGGTGTAACGGTTCACATAATTCACGGTTCGGTATGTACCTCGGTTTGGGGGTCACGGTTCGGTACGGGTTCGGTACAACAAGAAAAAGCAAAAAAAAGTCCCAAATGCATAATTCCAGGTTTGTTTTTTATTTATTTTGAACAGTAGTGCAAGTTTCAGTTTAAAAATAAGGAACTCTAACATTTTGAATAATTAACTTTATTACACAGTTAAAAACAAACCACAAACAGTACCACACACACTCAGATGGCCATATTATCTATAATGGCTCGCCATTATTATCTATAATGGCTGATGTCAAACAAAAAGGTTCAATAAGCTGTAAAACTAAAAAGAATGTCTTGAAAATATTACAAAATAAATAATAAGATAGTGTTTCAATCACTTTCAATCACAATCAATAAAAGCCGGGGTCCTCTACTATTGCATAAGGGCGCAGCATAGCCGTTGAAAAACATATGCCAAAAGCTTCCGTTATTTATTTTGGTCTGATCGGCTTTCATGTATATAGGCTTCTTAAAAACAGCGGGGACAAGCTGTTGAACTGCTGTTGTCTTTTGCCGGGCTCCGGTGATTGGTAAATCTGGGTGATGCCTTCTGATATGATTTAGCATGTTTGGCGTGTGTTACCATTAGCATACCGCACCGCTGTCGAACAACGCTGACACACCGTCCTCCCGATCCACCACTCGCACTCCATCGTTATTGTAGTCCACAGAGAACCCAAAATGTTCCCACACAGCTGATTTAAAATAAGCAGGTGGGTTCTAGCTCCTGTGTGTTATCTGAACTCGCCATACTAACTTTTCTTCTTCTTGTATTTTGTTCGTTTTGTTGTGTTTTCTTCTTCTTCTTCATTTGTTGTTTAAGGGCGGCTGGCAAACAGCTTTTAGGCGCAATACCACCCCCTGGATTATATATAGTGTAGTGGATACTGCCCTGAGTAATGACAGACTTTTTTCCCCACTCGTAAAAAAAAGGCGTATTCGTCGTGTGACTGCATGCACCGAACCGTGACGTCCGAACCGTGACGGTACCGGACGAATACGGATACCGTTACGCCCGTATTTCTGATCCATTTCTTAGATTTGACAGTCTCTGCCATACTCAGACTGCCTCTGTTTGTGTATTACAACATGTGTAATCCAGGTGATTTGATTTCAATGGGAGATTCCTCTGTGATGGATTTTGCTTTCTTCAGAGGTCTTTTGGCCAAATCATTGTTTTTAGTATCAAGTCTTCATGGAGGTTCTGAAATTGTGGGCACATTAGAAGTTTATATCATTGTTGTACATTGATGGTGTCGTGGCTACCTCTATATATTGCTTCTTAACTACATGTGTTTTCACTAGTACTTTCACACAATGAAGACTAAAGCTTGAGTTGATGTAAATGAAAATGGTGTTTGGTATGCCGGAGAGAATGTGTTGTTTCAATCAGTCACTGTGCAATCATGTAACTTTTGGATAGACAGTTATTTATTTGCTTTCCCTCCTTTGAAGGACAACGTTTTTGAAGTTTTTTATACTCAAAAGGTTTATATATATGGAAAAGCACAAGGGTGTTCTGCATGGGCAAGCTGACTGTCAGTTACAGTACAATGAGCTTTAGTGAATTTTGGAGGGAAAGGGAAGACTGAATGAGAAAAGGAGAGAAGAGGAAGCAACTCTTAGAAAACTAAGGTTGCAAAACTGCATGAGAGGTTGGCATCAAAATGTAGGGTTTGATATTGTGTCCTCTAAAAGGAAGAGGAAAACCACAAATGCAACCACAAGCAATAAACCAGAAAAACCAAATTGACTTCTCGCTCTATATAACAAGAGGAAAAGAGGGAAAGAAAGAGTAGGTGGAAAGACAAACTGAGAAAAACAAAGACCTTAATTATGACTGTATGCGGGAAAAACAAATCAAGGAGCGTTATAGCAGCAAGACTTGTCAGCCCACTCAATAGAAAACCACTGATGCTGTTAAGCAGAGTGTTGGTCATGTTAATTGTCCTCTGAATTCACAGCGTGTCAAGAGAAGGCCTGTGTTAGAGAGAAAACATCTTCAATCGTTGTTTAGTTTAGAGATTATTCCTAGCTGATGAAAATGCACACTGACTGGAAGAAGAACAAAGACATAGGAAGAGAAACACATTTTTTGGTGTGAGGAAAGTCGAGAAATTACCGAGTTGGAGGATTAACATAACAAACTGATGGGTTCTCAGGAACCATTTGAGTGGAGGCTTGAGGTCTTTATAGGTACACTAACCCAGAGTCGGGCCAGGCCCAAGTTATATTCAATATTATGGTTTGTAATAAAATCAAACACAACTTTTCCCACATAGAAGGTGACACATAGAGCTTCACAAACCAAAAACAAAGTAAAAACAATGCTTCCTCTGGAATAAGATGAGTAACAGATAACGTTGGGATTAAAAAGAAAACCTCAAAAGCCAAATTAAAAAGGTGCTTCTTGACTTGCCGCCCTCAGGTCTAACCCTAACCCTAACCCTGTTTTTCACAGTCGTGGGCCGTAATAATTTAACAAAATGAATGATAACAGACGCCATTGGTCTTTGTTTTAATTTAGGGTACGATAAAAGGCCATTACCAGAAGACCTGAGGGAGAAGGTTGATTGGTTAAAAGAAAATATGATAAATAGCTGGGACAAAGACCATTAAGATATTAAAAAACAATAAAATACTCACTCACTGGTAGCGAGTGCAGATACTTTAAAATTGGGGTCAAACCATTGATCTGTGAGTCAACAATTTGAATACCAAAATAGATACAATTGAATAGGTTCAGCTTTTTTGTTGCATGCCGCTGTGAAGTGCTTTAATGAAATGCATTACCTCAATAGTCTACACATACTTGTATTAGGTTAGTTGAAAGCACTTATACTGGTTCAACTTAATATTATTGCTTTCAACTAACCTATTACATTTGTGTACTCTGTTGACAAAATGCATTTAATTAAAGTCAAGGTTTTTTCAGTTTATTCAGAAAAAAGAAAAGATTTCGTTGGTTGACAAATTTCTCCCAATTTTAGACAAAGTTTAAAATTAAAATTAAATCTAACACACATGCATACTTCCCCTACCCAATGTCAGTGACAACAAAGATTTGTGCGTGTTTGTGCAGTTTGTGTTCTTCATGTGTTTAAGTGGCTTTTTTTACACCCACTTTAAATTGTACAACTCGTTCTCAGAGAAGTGGCGTCCTCATTTTTCCCATTCAAGTATTAAATCATCTTAATAAGTTAATTGGTAACATAATAAATTGCACAGCATAATTGAGTCTCCCACTCAATGTGCGTGTGTTAAAGTGCAAGAATGGTGTATTAAGTGAGTGGCCTTGTTTATTATTCTCCTACCCTTTTTAAAAAACTTTTTTAAAAGGAAGGGCTACTTTTCAAAAGTTTCTAAAGGCTTTGATGTTTTTTTTCTCAGTGATGGACAGTGGTAAACACTGCTTTGATAAGGATTTCAATCACATTACAGCTGCCAACTTATTCAGGTTTTAATCTTTTTTTTTGCCTCTTGTATGCAGTCCAACCGTCTTTCTTTGGAGATGGGACTAATTTGCAGCGCTACACAAGTAGGAACTTTAAAATCAGAGACGGAAACAAGGTCACATTTTTTAAAGGTCCTTTTTGATGTCATTCCAATGGATGGGAAAGTGAATCTCTTTCTTTTACCTTGTTCCAAAAAGTGCAGATTTGAATCTCACCCATTCATGTGTAAAATATTTGAAGGCTCTTTTAAAAGCAACCCATGTTGGATTGGCTCAGGGGAAAAGATCTGAGCATGTAGCATGCACAAGTTTGGGCGTCTGTGATATGAATGATTTTTGGGTTGAACCCAGCAGGGTCCGTTTTCTATAGAATAAAGAGCATTTGATCACTTAAAATGTGAATGCTCCCTATGGGGGAATCTGATTTGTGATGACACAGATAAAAGGATGCAACAAATTAAACAAACATATTTTGAGCAACGATTAAAACAGCTGAACTAGCTGCTACAGGCCAAATGGTAAACAGCAACATGAGAATCAATTAGATAAAACTCATATCATGGAAATGATGTCGATTGTTGTATGATTTAAAAAGGATGCACTATCAAAGGAAAATACAAATTAGAATAGATTGTCTGGAGTATAGGCCTGAACTGCAGAATCCCTTTAACCAAGAACTACCCCACTAATCTTATTTTGACCTTTGCTATATCATTATACATTTCCCTGCTGTGGGAAGAATGCAGGATTTCTGAAGAAATAAATCAATACTGTTTTAAAGGCACCTCAGTAGAGTAACACCTTTGAAGCCCAGTCTATGCATCTGCATAGCCAGAAGTATTTAAAAGCCCAATGTGTGTTACATCAGCATGCAACTGAAAAGATATGATTCATAGATGCATGGCACTTTTCATCAGTACAGTTGCATGTACAACAGTTGAGGAAGAATTGAATTGCTGAGGTTGAGAAACGTCGTTGTGCAGTGGAGAGAGATAGAGTGCAGGAGCAGAAACAAATGGACAGTTTGAGGAGAGAGTGAAGGTATCCTTTGGCTTTGACAAGTTAAGGTGTTTCTGTAGCACAAACCATTGACCTGACCAAGAGCAGAGCTGTCCTTCAGTGTGTGTGTGTGTGTGTGTGTGTGTGTGTGTGTGTGTGTGTGTGTGTGTGTGTGTGTGTGTGTGTGTGTGTGTGTGTGTGTGTGTGTGTGTGTGTGTGTGTGTGTGTGTGTGTGTGTGTGTGTGTGTGTGTGTGCGTGTGTGCAGATGTATTTATGTGCCCTGGTCTGTCTGTATATGTATGACTGTGTGTGTGTGTGTGTGCGTGTGTGTGTGTGTGTGTGTGTGTGTGTGCCCATGCATAGGTAGAGAGGCAGCCAGCACTTTGGCAGGGAGAAGAGTGGGAGGATGTTTCTGTCAAGAGTTCACTGTGGTGTGTTAGTGTGCTCTGTATGTGTGTGTACGAGTGTGTGTTTGTGTGTGTGTGTTGACCACTGTTGAGAGCTGTCAGAGGGAGACAAGTTGAGGTGAGGTCCCTGTGGTGTTTGTGTGTGTGTGTGTGTGTGTGTGTGTGTGTGTGTGTGTGTGTGTGTGTGTGTGTGTGTGTGTGTGTGTGTGTGTGTGTGTGTGTGTGTGTGTCTTTGTATGGGAGAAATAGTTATTCAATGCTCATGTGTTTAGGCTTGTTGGTTTTTTTGTGTGCATGTGAGTGTGTGTGTGTGTGGCCGTGTGTCCTGAGCTGTGCTGAGGCGCCGTTCCACCAGACCACCCTGGTCCAGACCCGTTGTCAATCATTTTGTTCCCTCCCCTCTCTGCCCAACCTTCTACCCCCCTGACACAAACACACCCAGATAGACAAAACAATAAAAAAGCTCTCCACAAACACACAACTAGTTTCAGCTCATTATCAAAGACACATTCAAAGGCATATGGACACACACTAGTGCTTATTTTATCGCAGCTGCACAAAGAAAAGTCTTTCTTCTTGATTTAAAGTGATTGAGAATTGTGGCTGACCTGCGGTTTTCTGGAAGTTTATTCCAGATATTTGTAGCAATATACATCAACGCTGCCTCTCCATGTTTAGCTCTCACTCGGGGAACATAAAGCAGACATGACAGAAAACCTGAGAGCTCTTGATGGTTCATAATGTAGCAGGAGATCGGAATAAACCATTCAATGCTCTATAAACCAGCAGCAGTATTTTGAAATCAATTCTTTGACACACAGGAAGCCAGTGTAAAGACTTCAGAACTGGAGTGATGTGATCCACTTTCTTAGTGTTAGTGAGGACTCGAGCAGCGGCGTTCTGAATTAGCTGCAGCTTTCTGGTGGATGTTTTAGCCTGTAAAGACACCATTACAGTAGTCAAGTCTACTGAAGATAAAAGCATGCACACGTTTATCAAAATCCTGCTGTGACATTAGTCTTTTAATCATTATATATATTCTTAAGGTGATAGTAGGCTGACTAATTGTCTTAATTCAGGTTGGAGTATGACTACACCTAGATTTCTGGCTACTTAAAGGTTTAGCTTACATTTTTGGTGCAGTGGAATAGGGTTGGAATTGAGTCTGCGATGAAAGATAATGTAGACTTCCTGTTATGGATGGGGAGCTTGTTGCACAATGTTTGGAGCCAGGAGTAGTGAGTAGGGAGAAAGTAGTCTCCCTGACAGTCTGTACAAAAAGAGGAAGAGATGGAAGACCTTCCTCGGCAAAAAGACGGAAGACATGTCTCAGTGCTTTAAAGTCAAGTCCTGAACACACACAGGTTTTGTTTGGAGTGTGTTGCTGCATGTGATTAGCATCACTGCCTGTGACAATCATTAATCACAGTCTTAGTTCTGTTTACCGGCCTGCATTATAGATGAATGCACACACAGACACACACACACACACATACATTAGCCAGTGGACATAATGGCCCATTCAGGTCTCGTATTTCTCAAAGATAACTTGGATGTATAGACAGACTGAAACAGAAACGACAGGAATAAACCACAGAGTTGAAGTGGGAACCATCCCAACCGAGCCATTCCAGCAGATGCCCAAAAACAACATATGTACATGTTCATGTTACAAAGCTCCCAACAGTCCATTATGAGTAAGGATTTGTCTCTGTTGGGAACAAAGGAGGAGGAAGTGTGATTTTGTTATAGATCCAGAAGATAGGTAAGGTGTAGTTTTGTGCAGTTTGCAAATGTGGTGCAAACTGAACCATTCAAATTGAAGTAATAACAACACTTTAGGTGCTTTAATGGGCCAATAACATTTGAAAACGGCGGAGGTGGGTGTGAATGGATGAGTACACTGAATGGCAAACTTTTTCTTTGAACTGGGACCATGATTTTCCTCAACCTTAATCAAGCAGTTATCATTATAACCATGACAACAAAGGTAACCAACATTACAAAATAAGTTATTTTAATCTAAACCAAGATCTTCTTCTAACCATACATTGTTTTTTGACTAAATCTAACAAATCAAGAACCTTTGTAGAAAACATAGGTGATTCGTAACACATTTATACATTTTTTAAACTACTGAAAGGGGAAACAGAGGATTTTAATCTACAAAAAAAACACACATTTTACGAGCTTTGTAAACAGAATGTGGATATGATGGAAAGTCTATTTGAGTGGAAGGTGCCTTTAGGTGCAGGTTGTTCTGTTGGAGCAAGGTCATTTACAGGTTAGCTGGTGTCAGAAAGAGGGTAACAATACTTTACAGTTCAGCATTTCAGCCTGAAATAGGCCAATGTCAGGCTCTGGGGAGGAGATACACACACACACACACACACACACACACACACACACACACACACACACACACACACACACACACACACACACATATAGATATAAAATCAGGATGATGAAAGGCAGAGAGGAAGATGTGTGTGGGGGTTATGCACCTGTCCAAAGCAATAAACACACACACACACACACACACACACACACACACACACACACACACACACACACACACACACACACACACACACACACACACACACACACACACACACACACAACTGGAGCCCTTATGTTTGTCCTTGCCCTCCAGTCTCGGGCAAAAGGCTGACCTGCTTTCAACAATATGACCCCCGGTGGTACAAACTCACACAAACGCACACTGACATTCAAACACATGAATGCAAATGCTTGCAGGTGCATGCACCCAAATGACTGCACAGGTAATTGCATTTACATTTACTTCCACGCACACATGTCGTAGCTTAGATTTTGTCAGAGTGCACATGGGGGATTTTGTGGTTCGTTGCCTGTTGGTTGGTCTGTCTGGTTTTGTGGCTAACACACACACACAGACACACATATACATGCACACACACGTGCAGTTGTTTGGCTCATTCAACCCATACATTTTCTGATAAGTGATCCATCTTCGTCATGGATGGAGAAAGCATGAATTTGTCCAAAATTGTTCGGTTCAACTCTGAGGAGGGAGAGAACCAGAAAGGAAATCAATATGTGTGTGTGTGTGTGTGTATTTGGGTGTGTGTGTGGCAGTCAGTGGTTCAGAGAGACCTATCCTGGCGATCAATATGTGACTGTGTGTGAATCTAATCTGTTCAATGAAAGAGTAGACCAGGATTAAATTGGTTAAACCCCAGGTTATTGCCTTAACACTAAACCAGTGTGTGTGTGTTAAAATGTAAATGTTACCTACATCTGATGGTAAATCTGTGTGGGAAGACTGCCCTGTTGAAGGATCGATGTTGAATAATCGCAGATCAAAAGTTATTTTTTCAGATTTTTGGGCTTCTACAGGCAGCTGCAGTCTGTTTTTTACATTTGACCCCCACATTCTGACCTAGCCATAATGCATGTTTTGGAGGCATACGTAGAAAAAAGAACAGCAGCAGTGGTCATCCCCCTTGCCAAAAACGTCCCAATTAATCAAATAATAAAGCAAACTGAGCTAATGAAAACCTACAGTAAATCTTTATCTGCAAATGTGTCGGTTAGCTTTCTGAAGTGTAGGCCAAAAAGTCTGTGATATCCATGACCTGAAGCGTAGCTGAAAGGAGCTTTTAGCGTTCAAGCTCATTTAAATCAAGCATCAAGCCTGCTGGGTGCAGAGTGAAGGGCCACTCCAACCTACACATTCCTCTTATGAATATTTACAGGGATTAATCTGGCTTTTGCTCAAGGGAAAATTATGTAGAGTAGCTGTGCAGTGTGTTAGAAGGGCATCTGAGTGTGTGTGTGTGGCCTTCTGTGTGTGTGTTGAGAAGGATAGTTGTTGTGAAAACTTCAAACTATTGACTTATGATACTTTGAAGGTCCAACTTGTGTGTCTTCTTGCGTTCATGTGGGTGGTTATTTTAATAATAATAAGGCCAGCGGCTTTATTAGAAGCCTATCATTTCTTCTCAAAGGGATGAGTGGAAATTGGCAATGTCCTTCATGTTTAATAAGTATCCGTGGAAGCTTAAAATATGGAAATGATGTGATTGACTTACAGCATGCACTTCAGTCTTTGTTTAAGAGTTTCAAAACTGGCTAATTGGCCTGCAAAATGTGACAAATGAAGCCCCATCCAATAAATGGAGACTGTCTATAAAAAAACTGATTGTCTGTACATTTGCCAATAATTTACTGAAGATTTATTATCATAGGAAACATGTTTCTTTCTCATTCTTGTATTGGAGATTACAAATTGAATAGCTCTGCTTTTTCTTCCCCAGCTTGCTTTTTGTCAGCGTTTCTGTCCTTAATTTGTTCAATAAATAATATCCATAACATAAACAGGTCTATTCATATCATGAACTGTTCTGAATTGTTGAATGTTTCTGACAGCCAGCATCGTCAAAAAGCCTAAACCTCATAAAACAGTACAGCATGAATAGCTACTGTACAATGGGCTTCATTTTCTGTGTGTTTGTGTGTGTGTGTGTGTGTGTGTGTGTGTGTGTGTGTGTGTGTGTGTGTGTGTGTGTGTGTGTGTGTGTGTGTGTGTGTGTGTGTGTGTTTGCCAGAGAGAGAACATTACTGTTGGAAACACTCTCCTTCCTCAGCTCTGGGAATTCAGCGGGTGATAAATAAGCGCTACTTGCTCTTATTCCCATGTGTGTCTGTGTGTGTGTCTTTCACAGATGCTTGGATACACGACACATGGTAGACACACACTCTGTTAAACACACAAGCACCTCTTGAGGCTAAGGCTGCATCCACACCAGAGCTATCATGGGGCCTAAAAAGCAGGATCGACCCTTCATGAACCTTCTGATGGGAAACCCAGATATTCACTGTAACCAAATTTCATTCAATTGATATTACAACTACCTGTTATTCCTCAAACGTTTTAGTTAAAACAATATATCCATTGTTAACATTTCCAAAATTATAAAAGGCATTTTATTATTTGGATGCATTTGTACGGAAGAAGATTAGTGCCAATTCTGATGAAAAAAAAGCCAGAATTCAGATTTTGATGTCATAATTCTTTTTTCACATATGGCATCAATCGTCTTCATTACATCTGTCCAAACATGTTGTAAACATGTTTACTGTGGATATAATTCCAGAAGGAAACATCTCACTGTTATCAGTGTAAATGTGGCCTCACCCTAACCCTACTTTAGTTCACTTTTCAAACACACCGTTACACACAGGTGAACAAGCATTAAAGAGTATAGGGAAAACAGAGAAAGAGAAAAGTAGCTCATTGGTCATTGATATTCAGACGGACTCTTAGGTCAAGCCTCTTTTCAGTTGTCGGAGAAAAGATACAAAGAAAGAGAGCAAGAGAGGCTGCAGAGTGGGAAAGATGGACATTAGAAAGACGAGAAGAAAAGACGTGAAGTGGTGTACACAAGACAGGGAGCATGGAGAGGATACAGAGAAGAACAACATTTCACCTACATGCCCATTGTTCTGTTCTGATCATTTGGCAAACAAATGCACTTTTATGTCATGCAAGTGGGAGCTGAGAGATGAAATAAACATTAGAGAGAAAGTAAAAGCAAGGAATAGATGAGACATGAAGGACAACGATTGCTAGAGGGAAGAAGATGAGGTGAGGTGAGGAAAGAAAGGAGAAGGGGATGAGGGTAGGGGGTGAAAGATGCAAGTGAAGTGCTGAGTGAAAAGCAGAAAAGAGAAGGATCAAGAAAGTGCAGAAGGAGAATAAAGGGCAGTAGGTGATAGAGGAGCAGAGAGACAGAGAGAGAGAGTGAATCTGGCAGGAGAGGAGGAGTGGAGGAGGAGAAGAGGACGGAGAGAGGGTTGGTCACCCCTGTAGTTCTGCTCCGAGGAGGTCTGGACCTGTACCTCTCCTAATGAGCACCGCAGAGAGCTGAATCAAGTGTATGTGAAAGGGTGTGTGTGTGTGTGTGTGTGTGTGTGTGTGTGTGTGTGTGTGTGTGTGTGTGTGTGTGTGTGTGTGTGTGTGTGTGTGTGTGTGTGTGTGTGTGTGTGTGTGCAGATGTATTTATGTGCCCTGGTCTGTCTGTATATGTATGACTGTGTGTGTGTGTGTGTGTGTGTGTGTGTGTGTGTGTGTGTGTGTGTGTGTGTGTGTGTGTGTGTGTGTGTGTGTGTGTGTGTGAAGGACTATGCCCACGGCTGTGTGTGTGAAAGTGTTCTTGTACATATGTGCCTATGAGGACCAATATCAGAATCTGAAAAACGTGTATTCATCCCACAACAGGGACATATTGTAACAGCAAATAAATGGGGAAATAAAAGAAGAGGCCTTATTATGCTTTTTGGGTTTTCCCTCTCCTCTAGTGTGTTAAATAGGTTTTTCTGCATGTAAATGGTCTGTAAAGGCTGAAATCCCTGTGTTCCCTCCAGAGGGAGTTTCTCTACCACACACTCCCCCCCCCCCCCCCCCCTACCTGAAACGCCTCCAAATGGACTCCTTTCTTTACTTCAGCAACATAGTGACATCACTATTGAGGTAAAAGCTTGTGCAGACTACACAACTTTCAAATTCTCCAAACCAAAGTCCCATATTGTCAACAGGACACCTTCTTCTTCTGTTGTTTTGTCATGTGAGCAGTCATGTTTTGTCCTGATGACATGAAGAAATTGAATCTACAAAGAAGGTGTCCTGTTGACAACATTCTTTTACCAATTGAGAAAAACTGACCCCACTCTATTATCTTCTTCTTGCTTTCCATAACAGTCACATTTCAGGCTTAGCATAGTTGTAACTGACATCTAATTGTTCACACAAAACTAACTGGTCATTTAAAATGGAAAAATGCTGAATGTCACAATTAAATCTATGGTTGTGCCATAAATAACTGATCCTACATTCATTTGCATTCTTTGGCCAAAACACCCTATGCCTGACCCACGGCAGCAGTTTTGGGCACTACAAACCTACATTTCCACTGTAAAGAATAACAAATACATCTATTAAAATATATATTTCCAACAAATGTCCTAGTAAAGTTTGACTACAGATATTTCTGACATTGTTGATCTACGACATGGGCCTTCTCCTACCGATTGTTCAGCATAGCCCAACAATGGTCATATGCCATTGCTATAGGGATTGCATAACAAAGCAAAGAATCAAAACCTTAATCTGACTTTTGGTTTATTGTGATTTCTCCTGATGGATGGATGAATGGGTGCTTCAGTGTAATTTAACAGGATTTCCTTATTTAACTTGGCAATCACTAAAGAGTTATTCAATTACCTCTCATCTTTATTTGTTATTGTGAAGAGAATAATTCTTGTTTTAGAGGCCAGGTTATGGCTGTCAGCGTGAGACACGTGGTTAGTATATAGCTCAGGTCATGAGAGTGTTGTGTGGAGTCAGGTTGGATGCCATCTGTTGACCTACATACAATGACAAACATGTTGTCTTTCACATGTTCACTTGGTATGATCTGAATCAGATATTTCACTGCACAAAGTCAGCCTGGTTCCATTGGTGATGGGGAGTGGTTATATGTGTAGAAAAACTAAATGACTGTTTCAGTGAATAATTAACAACTGTTTGATGTTTGAATGAACATTGGGCAAATGACCATGTGGTAGAACATGTGGTAGGGCTTTACGTTTTTGTGTAAGTTCTCAACAACTCTTTATCTCCCCGAACTTCCATCCACTATGATTTCATGATTAAGAGCGTTTAATAGTGTTTTCTTTAACATCTTGTAGCAGTTTACAATCCTGTTTGACCAATCAGTGATGTTTAGATTTCATCTATTTGATAGTTCCTGGGCCTTTAGCTAGACATTGAACAGAGAATGTTTAGAGTTAGGGTTGGGATTAAAAAACCCAAAACAGGGTTTCCACATTGAACATATTCCTGTGTTCCTAAAAAGGTTCCTGGAAAAGTTTCCAAATCCATCTAAACTTGCAGCAGTCTTTTTAAAACATATCTTCAAAAAAATGGGATACGCTGGTCTCCCTTTTGGGCTAAGCGTGGTTTTACTGCACACAAAAAGGGCCTCTGTGTGGTCCAACTTTCTCAGACTAAACCCACATGTCATGTCTGCTTAACCCTGTGAACTTGGATGTTTCTATGTGTTTACATTGGACATGGGTCAGGTAAAGTGTGCTTTTGAAGGCGGAATACAATTTCAGCAGCTTGAGGGAGCATATCAATTGAATCAGCTTTGTGTGTGTGTGTGTGTGTGTGTGTGTGTGTGTGTGTGTGTGTGTGTGTGTGTGTGTGTGTGTGTGTGTGTGTGTGTGTGTGTGTGTGTGTGTGTGTGTGTGTGTGTGTGTGTGTGTGTCTGTCTGATGTGTCAGTTTATTGTGCTCTAATTTACTACGACACGTCATTTCAAACACAAGACAAGTGTGGGTGGAAGGGAGTGTGTATTTATGTGAACGTGTGTGTGTGTGTGTGTCTACTATGCATCCATTCTTTCTAGTTACCCTTTATAGTCACCCCTCTGTCCAAACCAATTGATTCAATTGAGTGGAGATGTATGTACAGGTATTAGTTTGTGTGTATGTGTTATGGGGGTGTGTTTGTGTAATGTTAGTGGTCATGAAGCTTGACGTGTGTGTGACAACAGGGAGAAGGGATCTGGGGCGAAATTTCTTTCTGTGTTCTTTCATGCACAACTACAGGTTATAGGGAAGGTCTCATATTGATTTAAGTAGCAGATAACTTAAAAAATGTACATGGACCATTCAGGAAAACACGTCTCCTTTTAACAGGCAGACCCCCCCCCTCCTACACACACACAAGCATACACAAAAACTAGAACTGAGACAAGGAAATGTCTTTTTGACACACAAAACACACACACACACACACACACACACACACACACACACACACACACACACACCTCAAGCACAATTGCCCCAGCTGTGTTTAATACTAACAAACCTCTGTCTGCCTTCTCTTATTATCCGAGCTTACTGGAGTGGCAATAATGGCATTTAGTATTTAGCCAGTGAATTTGTGTGCCGCAGGGTGTGTGTGTGTGTGTAAGCGTGTGTGTGTATGCGTGTGTGTGTGTGTGTGTGTGTGTGTGTGTGTGTGTGTGTGTGTGTGTGTGTGAGTGTGTGAGTGAGAGGGGAACACAGAGGCAGATGGCATATGTTGGCATATGTTTTTTAATGACTTAATGGGAATATTTAACGGTCTTGGCATGTTAGCTGACAGTGGGTTTAATATGAGCTAACTAAGAGACAAGATAGGAACACATAGGAACACACATGCAAGCCAGTCCAACCGCCCAAAAAAGTTAAAGCACCTGAACTAAAGTAATTAATATTTACTAAATATCCAAGATAAATGAATAACATTTACAAATGACCTTTCTTTCAATGATCTGGGTGAAATGAAATGAAGCTTACTAAATATCATGATACAAATACATTTTCACCTACATTGGGAATGTTGACAGATGTCCAGTTACTAGGTACTAAAAAGATGCATCAACCAACTCTAAATCAGTAGACTCCTGTGAATTTGTGTGTTTACTTCCAACCTCTCACATGGAAACTGCTTTGTGCTCACATGCACCCATAAACACACAACAACATGTCCTCGGTTTGCTCACACACACACACACACACACACACACACACACACACACACACACACACACACACACACACACACACACACACACACACACACACACACACACACACACACACACACACACACACACACACACACACTTGAAAACCCAGTGAGACACACTCAGGATCAGTAGATGTTATCTAAGTGAGCAGTAAACAGACTCTTTAGAGACGTTCACCCGCCCCCCCCCCTGCTCTGGGACTCAGAGGGTCCTGTCGCACTGTGTTAGCTTTGGCTCACATGACTGGCTGTAATGGCTGCTATTGGCGCCTTGGGGGAATGGAAATCTCAACATGAAAAAGACAAGGGACTCTGCTTAAATAAGTGTTATCATCAGTAGGGATGTCCCGATCCGATCACGTGATCGGGGATCGGAGCCGATCACGTGATTTTCACGTGATCGGGGATCGGGAGAAAAATATCGGGGATCGGAATTTTTTTTTTTTTTTTTTTATAAAATATTTTTATACATTTTATTTAATGTTACAAAACAAAAATGACCATGTTCACGTCTTAAAGTCATCCTGAGGCCTTAGTTTTGGGTTAAAATTACACAACATCATGTATGTGTTGCTTCTTTTGGGCTTGTTTTCATAGACCTGGTTGCTTATTTCTCTCAAATCTGGCAACAGTGGGCGCAGTGTCTAATAGTAGCAGTAAGCTAACAAGAGGCTACGTTGAGCTGGTGCCTCGGGAGTCGGGACAGAGAAAATGTCAGGAGTTTGGAAGTATTATAAAATTGAAAGCGAAGGCAGTGTAACAGCCAGATGCAATGTTTGCAAGGCGGAGGTTCCGCGTGGTGGAAAGAACAGAGCTACGTTGAACATGACCAATCTAATACAAACACCACCAACAACAACACGACGAGTACACAGCGGCCACTCAGGTAACGGCATTGAAACAACCAACACTTTCAGAGACTTTTAAAAGGAAAGAGAAACTGCCCCAGAACAGTGAAAAGGCCAACAAAATAACAGCCAAGATAGCTGAATTCATCGCGTTGGATGACCAGCCGTTATCTGTTACCTTTTTTTTCCTCTTAATGCATTGCATAAAGATCGGATCGGGAAAAATCGGTATCGGCAGATTGTCAAAATCAAATGATCGGAATCGGATCGGGAGCAAAAAAAGGTGATCGGGACATCCCTAATCATCAGAGGATGTGTTTATGTGTAGGGGGGTGTTCTGGTTGAAGGCCAGGTTGCTTGCATAATGTCAGTGTGTGTCTCAGTGATACAGTCTAATACATGTGTAAATGGACCGGATGTGAGCTCAAGCAGAATCATCAGTTATGAATGCATGAATAACCTCTTTACATATTACACTATGCTAGTTAATGGATGTCTTAGCGGCGGTGGACTATTAAACATACATTTTACAGTATGTAATGTAAGTTATGATGCCAAGTTGGTCGAACGGTCATACTTATTTAAAAATAGGTAAATAAGCTAATTCCATTAATTCTCATTCAAGATATCAATTTTGTATATTATTAGTTCGTTTAGAAGGGAAAGTGCACATCACTAGCTTCTGTAGATGGGCTACAGTTAGCGAAGAGGCGATTTTCCATCTGTAGTCCCTGGACAGATGTTCTCAAATGTTTTTTTGAAACAAAAGCTGCAGTTATTTCAATACAAATGTTAAACGAGCTCTCGCATAGATGAAATGTTTAATTAGCTGTGAACCATCAACACGTTTCTCTGACTGCTGACGTGAATTTGTTTTTGTTTAATTACTCTGTTTGTCAAGCACAGATAACAAGGTGAGAGGTTCATCCTAGCCATTCAAAGCCTTGCGAGATAATTAAATTCAATGTTTGTGTTTATGCTAGCTCTTTAATGAGGAAAAAAAATGTGTTTACGTTTCCAAATGCTACTAATACTAATACTCAATAAGCAATTCCCATTTAGGTACATTGGCAAAACCATGGAAAACGAGAAGAGTCACGAGTTATTTGAACGACCACACAAAAATGTCAGTAATTACGATGTAATCCTGCAGGACAAACAAACCAAAATAAATAACCTACTCGGCAAAGATAGTTCGCTTTTTGACCTTCTGCCATTATGGTGAAATATGCCCTATTATGCTCATTTTCAGGTTCAAATTAGTAGTGCCTCTACTGTGACATGTTATCATGCTTTAATGTTCAAAAAGGTCTTTATTTTTCTCATACTGCCTGTGCTGCAGCACCTCTTTTCCCCCTGACCCGGAGAGAAACTCCCTCTGGAGGGAACACAGGGATTTTAGCCTTTGCAGACCATTGACATGCACTAAAAACCTATGTAAAAAACCCAAAAAGCATAATAGGGCCTCTTTAAACTTTTTTATGTTGACAAAAGCGACCACACCAAAAGAAAAAACAGATTTAAATAAAATATTTGCAGCGGTTTATGGTTGGATGCAATGTTGACAATAAAAGACAGAATAAATGTAGCCAAAATAACTTTAACTTTTTAGTTAACTTTGAAATCAATATTGACTGGTTGTTCTCTCACTGCATGTGTGTGTGCCTATTAGCATGCTGTAGTCATCACATTCATATTTGATTATATTGGTTACAGGAATGGTAATTAGCAGAGATGAAGGGACTCTGCGTGTATTGGTGGCATGTGCGTACATAGACATTAACAAACATTTATGCGCACACCCTCACAGCTACAGCCCACACACCTTCAGTATGCACCACATTCAGTTCACTGTGCGGTGGTCATGTGTGTTAGCTCATACCCACAATCAGACCAGAGTGTTTCATTTTCATTATGCAAATGTTCCGACACGCAGCATTTGTGTGTGATTATGTTTGAGCGTTTCTGTCAATGAGGCGTGGGGCAGGGAGGTGTTGCACTGATTTGCAAACTAGATCAGGGGCATGGACACACACACACACACACACACACACACACACACACACACACACACACACACACACACACACACACACACACACACACACACACACACACACACACACACACACACAAACAGTCTAGTCTATCGCTGTGAGCTACTTCTCTCTCATCCCTTGATATTGGTCTTAAAATTGCAGATCTGATATTGAATATTGATGCGAGATCCCCCACAGCCCCCTCCCACCCCCACCTTGCTGTTAATAACTCTGTTTTAATGAGATCACTTTGATTTCCTTCCATTTCTAATGAGATCACCCAACAATGAGGGGGCGACAGAGGCTAATTATCTCAGTATTGATTAATTTATAAAAGCTATTTTCATATCTTTAAGAAAAACTGTGTTTTTCCCAGTTTCGCACTGCTGGAGGTTGTTTTTCAAACAGACTTCAGATAGGGATTTCTTTTTTATTTGATTTCCCAGTTGATGTAAGTCTTGCTTAAGGAGGCATAATCAAAACGATACCACACATTTTTTTATTTCAGATTTTAGGGTGTATAGGCTATGTGTGTATTTCACAGTCTGGACAGTGCGCCTGGGAATATGAGGACCTATTATGCTAATTTCCATGTTTCATATTTATATTTTGTGCCTCTACTGGGACATGTCTCCATGCTTTAATGTTCAAAAAGCTCTTTATGTTTCTCATACTGCCTTTGCTGCAGAACCTCTTTCCACCCTCTGTCTGAAACCAGAGCCTGGTCTGCTCTGATTGGTTAGCTGATCGGCTCTGTTGTGATTGGTCCACTGCATCAGAGATGTCTCTCCCCCTGTTTGAGTGCTAGACAATAGAAGTGTGAGTGTTACATAGTGATGTCACTATGTTACTGAAGAAAACTGAGGAGTCCAATGGAGGCGTTTCAGGTGGGGGGGGGGGTTTAGTGTGTGGAGGGAGGGAACACAAGGATTTTAGCCTTTGCAGACCATTTACATGCACACAAACCTATAGACAGGGGTGCACACAACTTTCTCAGTGAGGTACCTGGAGTCAGTGTTTGGTACTCCATCTTCTGACGATTGTCAACGGGGGGGGTGGTAGTAGAGTACAGAGCTTCGTGACCGCGGAGCGTGTGAACGTTGTGATCAGCTGTTTTAGCGCAGGGCTGCTGTACAGACCGACGTTAACAGCAGCCCTGTCTGTGCACACGGAGACCGAAAAGCACATTCACATTTACGTCGGTACGCAAATGCGCTTTGTGACACAAATGACGGTACGCATTTCAGATTGTTGCCGCGCATGCGTACCTGCGTACCAGTTATGTGCACCCCTGCCTAGAGAACACAATACAGGAAAGGGAAAACCCCTAAAAGAATAATAGGGCCCCATTAAGTCTTACAATATTTGTTCTACAATGTTACACCTATACTTAAGAACCTGAATTGTTTGGACAAATTGCTACATTTTAAACTTACGAAAAAAAACATACTTATAGACGGCTTAGTGCGTCTGTACTTAAGCCCAGTGGGATTTGAGCTAAATGCTAATGCTAGCATGCCTACATGCTGGCAATGGCAATGTAGAAAGAAGACGTTTAAAGAAATGCTCACCAGTTTAGCATGCTAGCATTTATAATTAGACAAATTCTGCACATGTACTTCAATAATACTGAGCATTTCACCTAAATTAAAAAATGGTAAGATAATTCATGGTGTTAGAATTCATCATCTGGGAACCATGCATCTTGTATAGTATATTGGAAATCAATCCAATAGTTAAGATTTATCACTCTCGACAATAACATTCTTTGCCCAAATTATGATCAATACTGCTACGTTTCAAGTATTGCATAGACCCTTATGTTCACTACATGCCTCTTTGTTAATTCTGTATGTCGCAGCTTACATTTTGAAGAAAGAAATATCTTTATATTGTTTTAATGAGGTTTAAAGAGACAAATGCACTCTGGGGAGCAGCAAAGAGGCAGATACAAATAATGAAATAGGATCAGCATTAAGTGATGAATTAATGAATAAAGCAATGACGTTTGGCCGATTCAATGCTTCAAAACAAATTAAATAAGTTGTGTGTCAAAGCATGTCTAATTAGGGAAGCGCAGCTATGTATGTGGATGTGAGCTCCAGGCCAGCGGAGAAGGTTAATGTGGTGGAAAATGTGTCTTATCCGGGCCATGAAATAACGACATGACTCTGTGACTTAATCATGTTGACACATAAAGCTTTCTCTCATCTACCCATCACTCCCTCTCATGTAAAGGCACACTCTGTCTCACTATCACTCTTCCTCTCTTCCCCTCTGCTCTCTTTCTGATAAACAGCCCCTGTCAGTTATGCACCGGCTCTTTCCTTTCATGCTGATAACTTAATTACTAATTATAAAAGTGTTAACAATACCCGAGCAGCTTAGAAAGGCTCTGTTTTAAACATTTCATCGAAATTCAGAGCTCATTAATGTGATTAAAGATGTGGTTTGAAAACAAAGAACTTAATCACAAATATGGGTAATACCAACGCGTTGGATAGACTTTCATTATATCAAAGCCCATTTTTTTATTGTTTAATGGACTGAATCAGCCATTCAGTGTTTGCTATCAGTAATTTGTATTTCCTGTGCAGCTTTTTTAATTGGCACTGCTTGCCATTGCTTTATTGAATCCAGATGGCTTATCCACATGCTAAAAAAGGTTGGTATTCGAAAGAGGAAGTTTTGTTGTCAACTGTCTTTTTAGTTGTAGCAATATGACACAATTCATCCTTTCAACCAATGTTTCATTTAGTTGCTCGAGGCTTGTCGCTTACCCAGCGGTCGATGCCTTTCTATTTTTTATACCAGCTTCATTTTAGGAGATGTCTCATCATGATTCAGTCCAGATACATATTCCATGTTGAGTGGATGGTTGTTATTCAACATGAAAAGTCTGAGGTTCATCCACACTTGCATTGTTCTTGTACAACAATATAGACCAAAAACTGCTTGCTCAGTAGAAAAATGGCATCTGTTAATGTAGGCATCTTTCTCTTCTGCTTTTCAGGTGGCTGTACGTTTGAGGAGTCATACAGCAGCTGTGGGTACAGCGTTTCCCTCGGAACCAATGGATTCACCTGGGAACAAGTCAACTCCTGGGAGAAGCCCATGGACCCTGCCCTGCCTACTGGTACCAGCCTACACTTGTCTTTTTGTGTTTCTGTTCAAGCTCTGTCCTAACCCTAACCCTAACCCTAACCCCCCTTTTATGGAATCCAGCACACTTTATAATGACCTACTGTATGAGTTAAGGTAGGGACACACACATTAGGCTAGTTATAGATATGATTTTGACACGAGAGGCCAGTTGGTCTTGACAGTTTTCAAATAAAGCTAAAGTGGACCTATCATGCTATATTTGAATAATATAGTGTAGGACCATACCTATATAAGGGTTATTTATACTTTTTTTTTTCAAAATACCAAACAGATTATGCATTTTAGCCATGCCTCATTTTGCTCAATTTGAAATTTTTTCGCTCTGTATTTGCAAGGGCAGATTCAGTGAGAACAGCACCATCTACAGGCCTGGCATATGTACTACAGCGTCTCCAGCGCTTTCTAACGGCAATGGCCGTGGCTGTCTCTGACGTCAGGACAGTGTTCAAATCTGGATCAGTTTTTCTCAGATCCGTTGCAGCCCCTTTTTTTAGAGATTTGGGTATGGAGGAAAATAGAGAGGGTTGTGTTTTCTGACACTTGGTGAGTTCCCTGGAACACCGGGGACACATATTCATGTATAAAAGACGTACAAAAGTGCATTTTGCATGATAAGTCCCCTTTAAGCTGCATGGGTATGTTTGCCTTCTGATCAAATCACTTCCCTTGAATTCTACTTGTTTCACTTACAAATTGCTGCATCAGTTGGAAGGGCAGATTATAACTGATACTTCTTTAAAATGCTCAAATTCATAATCCTGCGAGACTTTGGGACGGTCTACCAACCATATTTGAATGTATTAATTTCTAGTACTTACATAGAAACCACAAAAATGTTCGATGCTGGTGGAAATTGTTAATTTCTGGTGGATGTCTTGTAATTGCAGGTTTTTAAATGTTATGGTGTGTTCCAGACCAATTCAAGTTACCAATTCAATTGGATTTTGCAGGTTTATAGTAATGCATCTTTGAAAAGCGGCTACAGACACTTTATGTAGTTCTTTATTTTTGGCAGTTTTATACCTAAAAAACAAATGTAGGTATTCCTTCTCTCACATTTTCTATCTTGTTATTGTTAAAGTTGCAAACATTACCCGCAGTAGTATGCTAAAATGTTTTGAATACATTAGTAGAAAAGGTTCATATGTTAACTTTTCCTTATATCTCCATCTCCTTCTGTCACTCTGAGTTGGCGGACTGATATAACTCGGTAGACAGATCGTGACACGACCCCAGCTGGGTCTCTCTCTCCGCCTGTCGGGCGCCAAATGGCAATCAGTCGCCCGTCTACCCATTTCCATCTCTCACACACTCCTGCCCTTTTGCTCTGTCTCTCACTGTCGTCGCCCACTCTCTCCAAACTCACACTCATGGTTGTCACACTTTCTGACCTGAGCGTTTAAGGGAAACTCTTCTTCCAAAGCAGCATTTAAATTCACATGCACAGTATGATAAAGGCCAGTTAGAGAAGTGTACAATTTGCCACAATGTTGAATATGTTGTTAAAGTCTAGAGTAATGTCATCACTGTCTTGAGGGTATGATTTAGATGGAAAATGGTCTAGATCTGATCAAAATATTTGGTGTCAAATAGTTTTTTTGTCTGGCGTATGTAGATTTAACTGTTACTCTGGTCAGATAATGGTGTCAGGAAATCAACTGTGAATGCACTCAGCCAGAATAGGTCTAGGTCAGTGTAATCATGTGCTGACATGTTGCCAAGAGCAGAGCTGTGAGTGAGAACCTCCTCTGAGACACAGATTTACTTTAAACGAACTCTGTGTTTGACTCACCGGCCTACTTTTATTGAAAGTTTAGTAAAATAAAGAAAGGTTAAACTCACTAAATACCTATTTTTCTCCCTGTTGGCAGATAGGGGCCTTATTATGCCAATGTTTTGGAGCATCAGCCAATAGAAGCACGCGTGTTAAGTAGTGATGTCACTATGTTAAGAAAGTTAACAAAGGAGTCCAATGGAGGCGTTTCAGGCAGCGGGGGAGTGTTTGGGAGAGAAAGTCCCTCTGGAGGGAACACAGGGATTTGAGCCTTTGCAGACCATTTACATGCACACAAACCTATAGAACACACTACAGGAAAGGGAAAACCCAGAAAGCATATCACTATTTTTAGGCATGAAGATCATCACAGTCAAACATATTTCTGTCTTTTCTTTTCTGGGGACCTTAATCGTATCATTCTCACATCGCACCCCCCTGATCCCATCTCTTCTCCCCTCTCTCTTTATCAAACATAATCTCTCAGTCATGTCAATTATTGCTCTCATACATCATCATCATCTCTCCCTTTCTCTCCCTCCCCATCATTGTCTCTGACATGTCAGAAGTGGTGGAGGGAGGATCTGTCAGACAGTGCTCACCACGGCATCATCTCGTACTGAAGGTCTGATACGATTGAGCAGGCATGATCGCCATGCCAGTCCGTCTCTCTCTGCGTATATATGTCTGGTGTCAGTTATCCGTCTCATCCATCGGTGCGGGAGGTGGTTGTCGGGGGCAATAGCCGTCACGTCCTTTAAGCCCTTCTCATTATAGGCAACTTAATGACCGTGCACTGCCCTGACCGCTGTACTGTAGATCTGATAAGGCAGGGCCAGAACAAATCGTCTGTCAGTCTCTTGTCTGTCTCTAGCTTTTGTCTTTTTATTTATGATGTCAAGTTTGCTGATGTACTCATACATTAATGGACCTTGAATGGCAATATGAAGTATCAGTACCATGGTGTTTCAGTACATAGCCATTTTTCTACGCAGCTATAAGAACCACAAAATGAACAGAAGTTCCAGAAAGGGCTGAGTGAAATTCATCAATTCATCGAATCAAGGCTCATTTAAAATGCAAAGATCTTTAACCTGTTACACACCACCCCCCCGGTACCGGGCGGATAAACGCGTCATTTGCAGGAAACAACGTCTAAGGAATCTTAATATTGAATAAAACTATGAATGTGTTATATCCATGTAACGGGAAGAAACTCAGCTAACTGATCTTTTTAATTTTTTTTTTCAAAAAAAACCCTCAATGCTAGCACTCAGCCTCTGAATTAGCCTCGTGCGAAAAAACGGAACCTACAAAGGCACTTAAACTCACTCATAACTCCCTTATTACTTATCCTAGATGCAAAACCAACCACTCGTTTTTGGTGTCCTGGAGACACTGAATCTAACGGTGCCCACCTCAACACTCAGTGATAAACATTCGCGACGCTATAAACGAAAGCGTACATCATAACATGTGGAGCTAAGTAGCTAAAAACGCAAATATGGCTTACCTTGGTCAAAACTGGTCTTCAATGGCATTCAAACGATAAAAAAACGATACTGCAGTTAATCCATAGGTTCATCCTATGTATCTGTGCCTTCTTTGAAATTATTTCTGATAATCCATAAGCAATAAAACTGATTTTTAGTTTCCAAACTCCAGAAGGAGAAAATCTGCAAAATTAGTTTCAGTTGTAAACGCGTAGCCCCCACCTTTTCTCTTTACAACGAGTGTGTGTGTGAGCCTCCCCCTTCGATTCTATTGGCTCTAACGGTCAGAAAGGTGTGTCAACGATCCCAATCGAGTAAGGGGGGCCAGAGATAGGTCAAATCCACCCAAATGACCCCAGAAGTGGGGGTTTTTGGCTAAATCTCTCTAAAAAGGTCAAATTTCACTTGTTTTGCATCAATCTTGATACAGGGTACTTATTATATGTTGTACTTTGGATTCCTAAAGCTTTTAGTCTACTAACCCATCATCCAAAGGTAGTTTTCACTATCTGTAAAAAATAATCTTTGGACGGACACTATAATTTACAGTTTTTTACTATGTAAAATCTGAATTTTCTTTAAAATAAAAAACATCTATATTGATTCTGACTTTTCTACATCCAACTCACAGGTTTATCATTACTTTGAGAAAAAAGATTATTAATTTAACCCTTTTAGAAGGTAAGATATGGTCTTTTGTTCTGGGAATGTCATTTTCGAGCCTGAGACCTGAAAAACAGGCTCAGAGTGGAACAGGTTAAAGAGTATTCATTTAGATTACTCTTTTATCAAAGCTACTTAAATCTACACGTTAAGCCATGCTATCAGGAGTCATTTGGGTATAGTATCTTGCCCTAGGGGTCATGGGGTGGGTAAGGGTGGCAGAACCCAAAGCAGTATAAAACAGGGAGGCAGGTTTAAATAAGAAAAAAGCGAGCATTATTCATATACAGTATAGGTACAAAATACATGACAATAAGTGAAGCAGGTAAGATAAAGCATAACAGAAAACAGGAAATCAAAATGAGGAACAAATGGAATATAAGGATTCTGATGGAGATGGGAAACCTGGATCCACGGAAATTGGAACCAAAAAAGGGAAACATTGACAACCAACCGACACAGGAATAATCACTTATCAGAGACAAGGCACAGCTGCACTGAAAACTGAAACGTTGACTTCATTTATAAATGTATAATGTCAACAGATTTCACATACACTAACTGTATTAGGTTAGTTGAAAGCAATAATATTATGTTTGATAAAGTAGTATTATGCTTTGTTATGTGAACATTTGTTGAAGAAATACATTTTATTAACGCCAATCCTTCAGTTTCTTCGGTGTGGGGAGGGCATACTGTATCACAGGTGAAAAGAATCAGACAATCAAACAGGCAGGAAAAACAGAGGCAGGAAGTAATACAAAACAAGACTAGACACAAAGACAAAATGCATTTAAATATAAAACAGGGAACTAAATAACACCAGTATCATGACAAGAGGACACTTCGACACTTTGGCTACAGGGTTTAGGGATTGACCCACTGACCCTACAATTGGAAGACGATCATTTGCCTCCTCAGCTGCAGTCGCCCTATAGATAACTGGCAGTCTTTCCGACCCCTTAAAGAGCTTAACACATGCCAATTCATCCATTCACACACAATCATAAAGAGGTCTGAGCTCTAGAAATGTTCTGTGCTTCCCTTTCGATTTCAGGCTGTTGACTCAAAAATCACTAATGCCATCAGTTTGGGTACAGCATGTACACGTATGTAGGAGAAAATAAGCTCCTTGCTTTTGTCTCTATGGCCCCGTTATCGCCACAGTTATCATATAATCCTCTTTCTCGCTCCACCCCGATAATATTGATACGGTTGTCATAGAGCGTAACCCACACTAGACAGCTTGTAGATCTGACAAGATTGGATTGGCGCTATCACTCTCTCCATTTCTCTCTTGCCCCCCGTTTAGACACCGTTGTCATAAAGTCCATAGTCCTGACAGTTTATAGATCTCTGGGTTGGGCATGATTGGATTGAAATGAGTGTTTGGTTAACTTCTTTTTTTCATCATCCCTGCATTGACATGAAATAACATAATCCACACCCCTGGCAAATCCTAGATGTGACAAGATAGGATAGGTACGAGTGTTTTTCCTTTTTTTACCTACAAATACATAATAATCTCCGAGTCTCATTTATTCAAAGTAAGACATATATTGAAAGCCAAATCTGTTAGCTGACCCAAAGGTGTAGGAAAATGTAAGGAATGGAATAATATGAACACCCACATGCCCGCTGATATTTTGTGAAGCTAAGTATTTTATCATATCTTATCTTAAATCTTATCTGATCTTATAGCTGAGCTCTTCCTAGCATTTTCAAAATAAAAATTAACATTATAGAAAGGTAAAATAACACCATAGTAAAAATATTTCACGCACACTTCTCATTACCTTCAAACCCCAGGCTGAACGAGACAAACTTACACGAGAAGCAAACATCAAGCATCAAAGTCCATGTTTTGAGCACCCACCAACACAGCCACGATCTGAAACGTGAAAAATGATCAGAGGGGAGTTTGAAGAGTGAGTACCATATAGAGAGTCAGAAAAATATACAGAGGAAGAGAGAAGTAGAGGATGATTGAGAGAAATGTATAAATAAATAAGTTACAAAAACCCTGTGCACTTAAGCATCATGCACATGTGAAAGCTTAATCAAAGAAAAGTAGGTGTTGGAATTGAAGTGTGTGTACACTACAAGGCTTTATTTATCATATATATGTTGTGCTGGTGTGTTAATGCATAGGAACATTATTAACACACTGACAAATCCAAAGACAGACATCATGTTCCATGCACACAAAAAAAAAAAGACATCCAGCTCTGTGATCTAGACACTGAAACTGAATATCTCATTCATGGATATAGAAAATGAGGATGACATAACGTGAAATACTTTCTTAAGAAAACACAATTGAAGGAATTTGAGTTGAGTTTTTTTTCCTTTCTATAATACAGAGAAAAAAGGAGACCATACAAAACAAAAATGGAGTGACTTCGAAGAATGCAGCGTGAGATAATGCTTGACGGGAGGCACGTGGAGACTGAGAGATACTCGCAGTAGAATACAAAGAAAGACTTCAGATAGCCATGCAAATGGGAACAAAGACACAAAGGAGGCAGATAGATGAGCATCCACAAAGATACAGAAGAGAGACAAGAACTGTGAAAGAAACCAGAAAAAAAGAAGACAAGGACAGAGACAAACTGGCAGACTGACACAAAGGCTGAGAGAGTTTTTTATTAATGACTCTTACTTACTTTTTGTTACTAGCTCATCCATCCGAAAAGGCAATTTCCAGGACAGACAATTGAAAATACGTAACGTCTGAAACGTGGGCTAAGAAGTTTGTTGTATTGTTGGTGAAGGTCATTATCGACCACTAGGGGGAAGAAAGACTCAAACACAAACTCACAGAAAGTATATCTGGTTTATTACTAATTTTCAAATGCTTGAAAAAATCCCTCTTCTACCTCCAGAAGGTACAAGGGAAATGAGCTAACCAGTGCATTAGGTTTTTTGGACTCCCAATGTAAAATATGAACAGGATAGCTAGTTCGATTTCTTTACTAGACACTCATTGACTTCAGGACTGTAGAGTTTCCTTCAGACCAGGTACTGTGCACTGGACTTATCTAACTTCACTTTCTGCAAACATATCTGTTTTTTGGGATTGTTGAGAACCGTGAAGCTAAAGAACGCGTGGCTAAACTGTTCAGCTGCAAATGATGACCCTTCACTATGTTCGCACACACTCTATTATGGCATCAATTTTAAACACTTGGTGAAAGATGTGAATTCAACCAGAGCCACTTCTTTAGGTGAAGGAAACTATTGATTGGGTTTAGGAAGACATTTTGTTTTTAGTTAAAATTGGTACATTTGTAACGTTAGTTACCTTCTGTGAGTAAGAAGCTAACTTAACTAAGTAATCCATTTCTAATTTCTATCTTTTCATAACTAATACTATTTCTCCAAACGAGTAAGCCAGAGATAAAATATTTGTTGTTTTTACAGAGCGTTATTTGGCCTTTCTAACTAGCAGCCCAGAAGCTAATCTCCATCTCCTTTTTCTGGGATCAATTTCTAATTTATATCTTATCACAACAACTTTGAATGAATCAAAATGAGCCAGTCAAGTAAGAATATATTCAGTGGAGCACATTATTTGGCTTTTCTAGCTTACAAAGTAGCCTGGAAGCTAGTTTACCAAACCCATCAAATGAATATTGTTTTGATGCAGCAAGCGCTAACTTCCAGATTCCAGGATTAGCGGTCTCACAACAACTTCACATGCTCACATAATAAACGTATAGCTGATTTTAAACTCAAACAGAGCATTTTTTCCTATATAAACCCATTTTCTACACCTCAAAGAAACTGTATCTTTTTCTGATGTTAACTGTTTGCTTTCTTGTTGAAATGTGTGCGTCTGGTCTTTGATTCTTGATTTTTCACAGTATGTGTGTACTTCTTTCCTCTAATTCTACTTTATATTTTCTCCGCGAATGTTATTCTGAAAAGCCAGTCAATTCTGCAAAACAGCACGAAAGGTGCAGCTGTGTGTCACCGTGTCTTTGAAGTCAGAATGACAGAAACATGTTCATTTGCGGTTTGAACGGTGACAGGCAATCATTTTCTAGCCTTTCTGTGAATTAGATAGAGTAGATGAAGATGTAATGATCCCTGAAGGGAAGTTGCAGCGGCTGAGACAAGATAGCAGAGAGAACGTGAATATAGAGAGAGTGTTCAAGGTAATATGGAGACTATTTACAAGTGCAGAAAACAAAGATGAAGATGAAAAGCTCTTCACTGACAGGTTTACAATTTATAAGTGTGAAATTACCTATTCACACTTTATGGTCTATAAAGGTTTTCCAGGCATTGTTAGCATCACATACAAAGGAAAGGAAATCATAATTGGACTGCTTTTATGAAGCTGTTTCTAATCTTCAAAACCTCATGAATTGCTTTACTCTAAGTAATCCCACTTTGGGAATATCCACCCTCTCCACCAGCTTCTTGAAAGAGGGATACTTTAAATACTCACTGTTTCTTTGGTTTTATTTATTGTAAAAATGCTGCTTTGAGAAACAAAATCCAAATTAGGGATGTATATCTTATTTTATATTCGCTTAAAGATATATATTGTGTAACATTAAACATATGCAATGTTTCAATATTATGATTTGAATACATCTGTAAATATATTGAGACAGCATTCCTCACATTTCCTGCTGGAATAACCTACTCATTATTTGGATTGTGCATGCAATGAAACTGAACAAATTGGACACTGAGACATCACAAACTCCATTCTGAATAAAGTTCAAGATGTCTGCTCACATTTTGCTTTGATTCAAAATACTGATATCTTATGTGTGCACAGACTTCAATCAAGATTTGAAAGACCAATTTTGCAGAGCGTAACATGGAATAAACCTGCAAAATTGCCGTTGTTGCACATCCTGGAGGTGCTTTAAAAGACATTTCCACAGGTGTTGTCAGTTCAGCTCTGGTTCAGTTGAGGCAGAGCGCTCTTGATAATTACGTGTCACCAGATCTCATCAGACCAATAGCTACGAACAAAGTTGTCCTGCCAGCTGGAGGGGGGGGGGAGATGTCAGTCAGGCGAAATGTTTGTACGCCCACACAGTCCTGAGAAGAGGTCTAATCAGGCACATGTAAAAACACCTGTGTGGGGGAACCCTGGCTGTGTAAGGCCTATACATGCATTCACTCATGTTATATACTTATAATCAAGCTAGAGAGACTTTGTGCATATTCAGCCGGACTGCAGGGTGTAAATGCTCCATGGTCCAGAGACTTGGGTGAACCAAAACAGTCAAGATACTTCATAAATCAAATGTTATTTATATCCCCCAATATCACATATTACACTTAGTCTCAGGTTGTTGTTTTTTTACAGATAGGAAAAATCCACACAACATGAATGTCAGATGAAAAAACAAATTATAACAAAGATAATCCAAATGACACAAATGATATTGTTTGAATACATTCAGGTGATTAGGATAAATCAATCAGTCCTCCTCTCTGACACCACAGTAAATCTCTATAAGCATGTTCAGTGTTCTCATATATATCTATTTTCCTCTATCTCAGCTGCTTTCCTCAATTTGTGTACTCTTCTCTGACACTTTTCTCGTACACATCCCACCTTTCCTTCAGCGTTTTGCAGGCCCAGAGTGTGACATCCAAATGAAATATGCAGCCTTTTTGTCACCTTCTTGAGGTTTTAGGTGATTTTAGAGACAGCTCTAGCCAGCCTCAGCTAGCAATGCTAGAGGTGGTGAGTGTGTGTGTGTTGGTGCACCCTGTCAGTTGTAGTGTTGCTGTTTGCACTGACTGACAATGCAGGACCCGAACCATGTTGCAGAAAGCCTTACAGCTCTGCCTGTCTTCGCTCGTTCTTTTATTGCTTTTATTTTTTATTTTTCCCTCTCTCCACACCTTCCTTCTCCCAGACATTCATTCCTCCCCAGGCGTCTTTGTCCTAAATTTGCCTCTCAGTTGCCGTTGATGTTATTTTTCTCCGATTTGACAGCTTGACAGAAAAGTATGTTTGAACTGCGGTGAACGTCTCCAGTTGTATTTTTCCTCCGTCTGTCTGTGTGTGTGTGTGTGTGTGTGTGTGTGTGTGTGTGTGTGTGTGTGTGTGTGTGTGTGTGCGTGTGTGTGTGTGTGTGTGTGTGTGTGTGTGTGTGTGTGTGTGTGTGTTCAAAATGTCCTTAGAGAGGCTGAAAACATATGAGTACTAATCAGAGAGTACCAAAGCATTCAGTTGTGACACATATTTATCAGGCAGAGACACATCTATACACTTTGTCACAAACATATAGAGTACACACGCACACACGCACGCACGCACGCACACACACACACACACACACACACACACACACACACACACACACACACACACACACACACACACACACACACACACACACACACACACACACACACACACACACTAACATGCCTTGTTTAAAACTGCCATCAGTAATAGACTTCTGAATTATAGCATGTCACAGCGGTATAGCATAAATTATGTGTGGTGTGTGCGTGTGTGTGTGTCAAGTGGCTGCTGATGGGTACAGAGGTTAAATATCCTGTCCGCTTTTTAGGTCGCCGGCGGTGATTTGAGGGCCCTTGTCGGGCCGACTTGATTGCATTTGTGATTTGTGGGCTGGCAGGAAGCGGAGCCGTAGAGTTGGAGAAATGATAAAATGGTGCAAAGTGATAATAATACATTGACAGGGTGACAGACAGCTGCTGTGTAAAAACCTATGTTATTTCCAGTGTTAATTGAGAAAGAACTACAAGTGTTTGGCTTCAGTTTTCAAAGGAAATAATATGGAGCGGTGGCACATAGCAGCTTTTAAGTTACATTGAGAGACAGACGGACATAAAATGTTGTGTTTTAAAGCTAGTTTTTCTTTTTAGAAGAATTGCCCAAACCATATGAGACACATCTTGTTTCTGCAAAATAAATAGTAAAGCTTTATGATACAGTTACTTGTCAATACCGGTTAGTTAAGTGGTGCAGTGATGACGTATTTGTGTAGGTCAACCAGGAATTTAGCCTCTCAAGGGCTCCCTCGACAAAAAGCAATGGGATTTTCCATCGGATGTTGCAACATCGCGGAAAATTAAATCTGTGGTAAACACATGTTTATCACACTTACACATTTGGTTCGGCAGCATCATCTCCACATATTAACACCGCTTTTACAATATTTCAACGATAGATGTTATTGTCAGAAGTAAAAAGATAACATTAGGATACTAGCTACATCACGGACACATTACTTCACCCTACAACCGCTAGGCTAAAGGCGGCTAATGCTCAGCGTGATGGCGTTTAATAGTCTCATTAGACACTGTTTTTAGGACACAAGAAGTTTCAGACATTCACCAGTGGGGTATTTACTGAAGTATTTGATGTCGTAGAAATCAATGTGTAAATCCCTTCAGCTTGTGTTAACCACAGATCTTATGTAAGGTATCTAACTGTTCAAAAAAGCAAGACATGTGAACTGAAAGTGGTAAAATGCTAACTCATTCCTGGGTTCATGATATACAGTTTATTGCAAATGGCTAGTTGTTACCGTGGGTTTTAGTTAAATCGCCATTTTCTTTACTGAAAAGAAATCACACTCCTTTTGTTTTTTGTTCGATTTTAGATCTAATATGTATTTTATCCAGTCAGGGAATACACCCTGCGAGTTTAATCCTTGAATTAGTCTGCATGCCAAGTGGCCCGATTAATGACTGGCAGAATATGTAAACGCTTTATTATGGAAGAACAGCCTTGAGCAAAAGAGTTGTTTAATAATACTAATATTAAATAACAAGCACTTTCCTGCATTGTCTGCATCTGCTGCTTGTTTGTGCATTGGGGATTAGGGAGAGAGACACAACAATGGAGGCATTTTATTCAACGGTGTGAGATGAAGCCTGAATTACTTTATGGAGTCAAGCGGGATGATAAAATGTGTTGCATTTATCTTGTTAAAAAGACAAGATAATAAAAAATGTGATCAATTATAATCCCACTACTGTAAATGTGTGACTTTCATGTAAAGGTCTGAGGAAACTGGTGGATAAAATGTAATCTCAACTAAAAGGGGAGAACAATACTTAAAACTCCCTTTTTCTTCAAACTTTTCCCAGCTAAATAATAGAAAATAAAAGTGAAGACCTCTTACATTTTTGAATAGCCCTTTCCTTTTAGGATACACATTTGAATCCTATTGAAGCGTCGCTCTGAGAGCTGTATGAAGCTGTCAGTCTCTTTCAGAGTGAAGCCATAGTAGCTGCGTTATACATCCACAGAGAGAGTGTGAGATGAAGATAGATGGATTACCTGACTGGTAAAATCCCTTTGTGCCTCGGCTACAGCAGATAGAGCCGTCAGTGACACACGCAATGGAAGAAGGAGCTAAGAGAACAGGATAAAGGTAATGATGGGAAGAGTAAGTGAAGTAAGGGAAGAGTGGGAGGATGATTGGATCGTTCGCTGAACAGATAATTGCTATATATAGGAAGAACAGGAATGTCAGGGAAACACTGATGGGGAGGATATAATAGTTCACACCTGATTGGAATATTACGGAATTTGCCATATCTATAAATCCTTAAGACATATTGGGTGTTTAAAGAAATGAGTCACTTGCAAATATGTTCTACAACGTTAGTATAGTTTGCTTGTTGAGTTAATCTTAACTCCAAAACCATTATAACAAACCTTTTCTTTTACGTCATGAAAGTGATCCAACTCAGTGATTGAAAATAATGTCAAAGTACCTTAATTGTGCATCAAGGACATGATGGAAAAGTTTAAGATGGATGATGGAAACATAGAACAGGTAATGAGGGTAATTAGTTAATTTGGAAGACATGGTGAGGTGGTCAGTAATGGATGCTAAATAGATAAATGGATGTAGAAATGTATTTACAGATTATTTGGATTGCATCAAAGAACCTGGATCACTCTATTCAGGGTTTCTTAGATACATTATAATTACATTGTCATAACTCAAATCAAATCTGATTTGCTAATAGGCACTTTCACACCGCAGTACTTTTCCCACAAAGGTTCATGAGAACTCTTTAGTTCTCATGAACTAAGTACAGATCGCGTTCACACCGGAATAAGTCCCTGGGGCAAATGAAGCCGCTGACGCTTCTTCTTCTTCTGCTTTGGGTTTACTGGCAGGCCGCAAACAACTTCACGGCGTATACTACCACCCGAAGTCCCCTGCCGGAAGTCCCCGGAGTTGGGGACTGGCTTCAGTAGAAGCTGCTGGGACTCCCAGCAGCTTCTACTGAAGCCTTCCGAGTAAATCGCCAGAACGCCGACACCTCCTCATCTCCACCGCTCCCATGTTTTCTTTTGTGTTGCCATAAGTTAGTCTCTCTGCGTTTGTGCGCTGGGCTAATGTTAATGCTAGTAATGCTAATGCGAGGATAATAAAACGGCGGCTTCACAAAACTTTTTGGGAGTTTTACGGGGCGTGGTTTGCAATCCGCCCAGCCAATCAGATATAGGAACCTTTTTTTTCCGCTCTCTAGCAGGGACTGCTGGGAGTCCCAGCAGCTTCTACTGAAGCTAGTCCCCAACTCCGGGGAATTCCGGCCGGGGACTTCGGGTGGCAGTATACACCGTGAAGTTGTTTGCGGCCTGCCAGTAAACCCAAAGCAGAAGAAGACGAAGTGACGTCAGCGGCTCATTTGCGTAATCTTCCCTCAGGGAATTTATTCCGGTGTGAACGCGATCTGTACTAAGTTCCCTGGGGTAATAAGTGCCGGGGCACTAAGTGCCGGTACTAAATACGGCAAAGTACTTGGTGTGAACGCGCCTAAGGGGGTAAAAAGGTTCTCATGCACTAATTTTAGTTCCAGATTTTTTTGGTGTGAACGCAACATTTCGGAACTATATCGGAACTAAAGTGGGAAAAGTACTGCGGTGTGAAAGCGCCTATTGTGTTTTGTGTTCAAAATAAATAATTGATATCAATAGACCTGCTGTTTGTGTATTATTAGTTAGAATACCAGTGGCCCACACTCCACATTCTGGCAGCCTTTTTGTGCCACGGTAATGTGTTACTAAAATAACATCAGATATTCCTTCTTTATCCCCTTTTCTGGTTTCAAATGTTTCCCATTCTAGAATCTTTATATTCTCTCCAACACACAGATAATCCACAAACACAATATGTATGTGACGCTCTTATCTGTGTCTAGCCTTTCCAAGCAAACAGCAGATTGAATGAAAAACACAAACTCACACACACAGAAAAACACACTCACCCAATTTATCAGGGGGAGCAATAAATGCCCATTTTTAAGACCAAGCCACCATATAAAAGCCTTGGATCACAGAAGTAATGGGTCCCTGTAGGCCAGTGATAACTCTCTCTGTTTATATGTGTGGTGAAGGGAATGGAAGACGGAGAGGGGGAGGCAGACTGAATGGGACAAACACTGAGAGACAGCCAATAATGTCTGAAAATGACAGACAACCTGGAAGAAAAGGGGGTGATAACCAAAAAGAGAGGGGGAGGCAGCAGAAAGATATCATTGACGGTTTCATTTTCCATCTCTGCCAGCTCCATCTAATCTGAGCCCCTGATGTGTTCCTTGCTTCATTTGCAGTTAGTGGTTCGATGATATACCCAGCTGAGGGCTCCATATTACTCTGTGTGTGAGTTGAAAATGCCTTTGAGGCCGCTGACGGTGTTTGTTGGTGCATGTGCCGTGTGTGTGTCTTTGCAAAACAGCATTGATGGTGAGTTTTAAAAATAGCTGTAATATTTCCTGACTGATATTCTCCTTGAGGGGAAAGGAGAGGAAAAAAGCTCTTATAGAAACATAGATGTAGCCTACATGTGTTATGTCTTCATCGTTGGTTGGTGGTCTATGGTTTTACAGCTAGCTTCAAGTATGGTCTTTCCAGGTTTGAGAAAGTGAATTTAAATGTATTCCTTAAGAATACCATAGTTTTAATCAGTAACCTAATTTGAGTATAAAAGTAATCAATATCAAATGCAGTACAAATAAATACAAGAGAAAAGAAGGGAATACATTTTTTTGTATCCTGATTCCGTAATCACGTAACATGTAATCCGTTACTCCCCAAGCCCGGGTCTTGCAACCATAAGTGACACAAAATGGTGGAGTAAAGTACAACTGAACGCTGAAAAATACATCTTTAGACAATCAAAATGTTACAGCCCTGCCCTAAATTGTTCCTGCCCTAACATGTATTTTATAAAAAATGACCATAACTTACAAAAGGAGAATCACGCTGTAGTGGAAAAGACTTGAAACCAGTGATTGAGATTTTAAACCTGTCAGGAAAATGTTTAATGTTCAATTTCTCATATCCTTCAGTAAAACTTGACTTGTGTTAGAAACCAGTGGAGTCCTAATTGGATGGACATTGGCTTCACTTTTCCTAGCCCCATTTGTTCAGCCAGATTTGTGAAAGTATTTGCAAAAACAATTCTTCAGCTAGTTGAGAAACATATAAGCATTTAATTTTTTCTTTGAACAACAGCCATACAGTATGTGAAAGAAAAATAATATTAGTGCTATATTAATTCAGAAAAAAGGATCTGGTCGTAGTAAAACTCTGGAATGGCGAAAATTACTATAATATATTAGTCCCTACATCCAAGAAGCTCTAGAGCTAGAGACACTTTCTTGTATGAGAAACAGAAGGTTCATGAAAAACCTGCCAGTAATTCAAAACCATATATTGTTCTATCCATAACAATGCAGAGCACACTACAGCCCTCAGAAATAGAAATACTTCTTCACATGTAATGATGCATGGCAGATGGTAATGAAAACACTGTAAAAATGTCATCAACAACAAATCTTATTTATAGGTAGATATAGACACAAACACAAGCTCAGTAAAGGGCACAAGGATATGATCATAAGCAGATGTGAAAAGGCAAGCGTGAAAGTGGAATTCATGCACTTGGCATCGCCTGTACAACCTCCTGCACAGACATGGAGACATATTATTCTTATTGTTTATTGATGTGTGCGAGGTAATCTCTGAAGGCAGTAAAGCTGGCAGGAATGAAACATGTTGGTGCCTTAAAGTCTATCATGGCCTTGCCGTTGACCGGGATGGAGAACATGAAAATGTAATGTCAGGATTTAAACACAGTCATATGCAGTACCTAGAGAGATGGAACTGGCCATAATAAATACACAAGGGCCCATACTGCAAGAGCTGGGATGCATTTCCACCTCTGGGCTCAGAGAAACAACCATGATAAAATGTCACAATACCATGCTTTAGATACAAGTAACCATTGTATATAAATGAGGATTTTACAGATATGTGTAGATCTGATATGGATGGACCACTGCCTTTGAATTCCAGATGCTCTTCTTCTTTTTCTGCTTTCTAAAAGGAAGTCAGTATTTTTCATTTTTAATAAAAAAATCCTTTACTTTTATAAAAAACAAACAAATACATATTCATAATTACTGAATGATTCCAAGAACCACCATTGATTCCATATCCCACCAAATTGGAATATAAGAGTTCTACATTTTTGAAGAGCCTGGACCAGAAACGGTCTCTTTTTGGGTCAGTAATGGGGGGTAGCCTGCTGATGTTGCAACCTTGAAATGCAGATTTAATTATTATTTGTAATGTTTACAATTGCATCACCACAGTCTGTAGGTGTTTACATGTAATGGCATGGGGTGAATGAAGGTTGTATCTTTTAGTTTGGAAGACATTCTGTGGACTGGCTGACACTACTGTAGCAAAGTTACTTCAAAGCACTTCCCTGCTTCCTGTGTAGGGAATATCTTTCTTTATTTCAGTCTCTGTGTCTGTCCTCACAGTATGTGTGTGTCTTACTTGTCTCAAACAGAATTTTCAAGCACACGTTTTTGGTATGCTGCTCACACAAATATAAACCCACAGTGGCTTAAAGGTAAAAAGAACATGATTCTACTGTAAATACATGCAAACTTAAAAAAAACTCATGCAAAAGACATTTGCTCACACAAAGGGATTTCTGCTGTAGGTCAGGTCTGTACATTACTTTGACAAAAACAGGCAACAACTGAATACAGTACACTAACATTTTTAGACGCACCCAGTAAACACCCTAATCTTAATAAAACCCTCTCTCTTTTCCTCCGTACCCAAATCTCTAAAAACGGGGCTACAACGGAGCTGATCCAGATTTGCGTCCGATATGACGTAATATCGGAAATGTAGGCTGGCTTTACACCCACGGCCCTATCAGAAACTTTGCTATCAGAAACAATGCCCGACTGTTTTGGACGTAATATGGTCGGTGCATGTTTACATTAGCATCGCTAACACTCAGAGCTAACCTGTACTGGAGAGCATGTGTGTGAAGAAGCAGGAAATAAAAAGGAACTCACCTTGTGGTATAACCGGCAAGAGAGAAAGCCTTTGAGCTCCATACTGTTTCAGAAATAATCCTTGATAATCCATGATATGGCGTTTCATCATTTTGAGCAAAACACTTCATAGACATGTTTTCTATATATTTGTATATATCTGAGACCTATGCTATTGCCTAAAAATAGCATGATAGGTGACCTATAAGAACATCCAAATGCTCTAGGTAGTGGACAGAATGGAGCCTTGCATATTACAGAAATTGCGGTCATAACATTTCTGAAGGTCAAGTGCAAAGCACATTATCCTGATAACATTCCTTTGAATTGTTTTGCAGTGAAATTGCCTCATTTATCAGCCTGATCATCCTGAGCCAACATCATTACTTATCATACAAATGCATTTACCCTGCTGTTTATTGAATCATCTTAAAACGTTTTCCACTCGGAGCAGGGGTTTTCCCTTTTGCCTTTTTAATTGCATATGTCTAATTTGCATTAGAATACCTGAATGTACAACCCAATCTTAGCAGATTTACCGAGAGTGATTTTATGTATTTGTTTCCTACTTTTTCTTCCTCTCTCCTTTTGTTTCGTCTACTTTCTCACCTGTCCACCCCTCCATCATCTCTCTCTCTCTCTCTCTCGCTCAGTGTGACTTCTCAAATGAGGCTTGAGGAGGCAAATAACCAAGATGGGGACTGTGTTGAAATGCAGAAGTCATTAAAAAGCCAATTACCCACAGGTGCTGTGCTACAGGGAGGAGATCAGGGAATAGTGAGAGAGCAATCGTAAACCCAGTGATATATGGAAACCAAATAGCTCTGTGCGTGTGTGCAGGTGCTTCTACTACACTGTGTGTGTGTGTGTGGAAGCTTTTGTGCACCAATCTGGGAGTGCGTATTTGTGTGTGCTAATGTACAGGACACCTTTTGTCTGCACATGCAAGCACTAAAGTGTGTGTTTGTGTGTGTGTGTGTGTGTGTGTGTGTGTGTGTGTGTGTGTGTGTGTGTGTGTTTGTGTTTATAAATCACTGTCTCAATAAGAAACGGATGTTAAATTCACTGTGTCATAAATCTGCCTTGCAGGGAACAATATTAAACTTTATTACCATTTTTCACGTTCACTTTACACTGTGTAAGAGTCATCTATCACAGAGGAAACACACATACACACTAACAGAGGCGCTTGTTTTGTGAAGAAAAACAGCACACACACTCGTACACACACCCAAACACCCATACTCAAGCGTTACAAGCCGGTATGTGTAAGGTCAAACATACATGGCTCACACATGTCTGTCTTGTATGAGCCATGTCATCTCATGTCTTTGGACACACACACACACACACACACACACACACACACACACACACACACACACACACACACACACACACACACACACACACACACACACACACACACACACACACACACACACACACACTTCTCTAGCCATACCATTTCATTCCTTGCACACAAACCATTATCCACTGGTAATTATCTCTGGACTCTAGAGACAGTAGAAAAGATCACATAATTACACTCACACACACACCTCGGATGCACACACGCTACCCTGAGCAATGCATCGCTCTCGCAGGGTCGTATTCATTAAAGGCAAATACCACTGAACTTCAGCTGTTTCATGAAACTTTTATGAAAAGGCCAAATTGAGTTTTGAATGTGTGATGAATGAAAACTACTTTGGGGAATGTATATGTGCTGCTGTTGTGACTTTGTGTTGGAGGACAATATGACTTTGCTCCGTGTTTTTTTGCTTTTACTCATTAATACTACTTCTACATACTCATCAATTTTCATCAGATGTCCGTTGGCAAAGGCCACCATTGAAGCGAAGCAGTAAGAAATTACATTCAGTTTCCCCTTTTTGACTAAATTACTGGTTACTAATAAATTAGTCTTCTCAAAACGTTGCCCTTTCAGAAGCCAACAGGAAGTGTGGAGTCCAAGACACTTTGCTGGAGTTTTGTTCTTTTGGTAAAACGTGTGTCTACCACAGTGCCCCGATAAGACCCCAATGGACATTTGCATTTTGCAAACCTAAAGTATCCCTAAACCAAAGAAGGTAATCTGCCCGCTTAAACCTCCAATGTATTCATTGGATTGGCTACATTTGTAGTTGGGTGACTTTGTAAAAGTATCAGTGATGTTGGAATGTTAAACCAAATGAAGGTGATGAGTGTCTGTACAGTGCACCACATTTTTGGGCATACATGAAGAAAAGAAAATACAAAATGGAGGCCCTATCATACTATTTGGGGTTTTTCCTTCCCTGTAGTATGTAATATATAGGTTTGTGTGCATGTAAATGGTCTGCAAAGGCTCAAATCCCAAAGTTCCCTCCATAGGGAGTTTCTCTCCCACACACTGCCTGCAACTCCTAGTTTGGACTCCTTTGATTACTTCCGGAACTTAATAACATCACGTTGTAACACTCGCACTTATATTTTCTAGCGCTCCAACACATTGTACATGATAGACTAAAGGGCGGGACTCTAAGTGGTTGACTAATCACAACAGAGCTGGCCAGATAACCAATCAGAGCAGACTGGGCTCTGGTTTCAGACAGAGGGTGAAAAGAGGTGCTGCAGCACAGGCAGTATGAGAAAAATAAAGAGCTTTTTGAACATTAAAGCATGGAAACATGTCCCAGTAGAGACTCTAAATACTAATATGAACCTAAGAATGAACATAACAGGGCCCCTTTAATACTTGTACTTTTTATACATAGGCCTATTGTCCTTTTTATGCCCTTTCAATGTGTCAACTCTTTGATAGTTATTCCTCTCTCAATCTAGTACCGTCTCCTCTGTCACATGTGTTGTCCCTTTAACCCCTCTATCTTGATACACAGTGACCCCTAATGACTGCAAACACTTTTTCTAGCTATGTTTTTTTTCCTCCTTCTCACACACTCGCACACATATTGACGCATGATATACCTGAGGGCAGAGCAAAGCAGAAGACGACCTCCCATCCATTGTCTCCAGTGTCAGCAGTCACATGCTCAGTCTTTGATCTCCGATGGGTCACCCCACCAGTGACCCACACAGCAAGGTCTTTTGGGATTTAGAGTTCCCACGGGTCAAATTTAGCACAGGCATTTACTGTATGGGTTTACTTGACTACAGTTGTGTGTGTGACTTATATGCTTACTATTGATTAGCTTTCTATGAGGAAACAGAGAGGTTTTCCCTAAAGGCCTGATCAATAATGCCAATCTCCCTGTCTTTACCACCTTATTAGGAAAGGATTATAGCAGCTTCACAATGGCCTGCAGGCGTGTGTGTGTGTGTGTGTGTGTGTGTGTGTGTGTGTGTGTGTGTATGTGTGTGTGTGTGTGTGTGTGTGTGTGTGTGTGTGTGTGTGTGTGTGTGTGTGTGTGTGTGTGTGTGTGTGTGTGTGTGTGTGTGTGTGTGTGTGTGTGTGTGTGTGTGTGTTACCTGATAGGAGTCACTTCATCCATTCCTTCCTTATTTAACAGCAGAAAAACTCAATGAACAGACCCAACAGTCTGAATACAGATGAGTCTATGGTGTGTGTATACACAGATCCAAATAGGAGTTTCTTTATGGGGGTCCGATCCAAAACATACAAGTTGTGTGCAACTGATTTCACACAATAATAATAATAATACATTTGATTTATATAGCACACTTTAAAAACAACGTCATCTCAAGGTGCTTCACAAAGCTATAAGGAGAAAATAATAAAACAAAATAAAATAAAAAGATATCTAAGGAGCATATTGAATAAAATATGGTAATATAAAACATTTAAAAAGGTTAAGAGCATAAAAGGTTAAAATAAAATAAATAAATAAAGTAAAGGACAGTCAGTAAAATGCGGTGCGGAACAGGTGGGTCTTGAGGCATTTCCTAAAAACTGAGAGTGATGCAGAGGTCCGTATGTTCTCTGGAAGCTGACACAAGGGCTGTGTTATTATTCAAATATATTTTTTAATTTAATTTCAGATACATTTTTGGGGCATTCCTGATTTAGTTTGATAGTGTGATAAACAGACAGTAACCTGCAACAAACTCAAACCCTAAGCCTAATGGTACACGCTCCACTTGCCTAACTACCCAATTCATCGAATAAAAAAACACTTTTACGATGTTGGCTTCCGTCAGTTAAATGAAAATGATTGAGTGCGATATTGATTTAAATTAAGTGCTCCACTTATCCAGTAGAAGGGTGATATATAAAAGAGACCATAAGGACAGAAAAAGTCAGATGAAAATGCATATATATACTAGCCCTTAAATGGCTATACAAACAACAAACCTGATTTGACTTTATAGGCGAAAGTAAAACTTATTTAGAGGGAAAGTTGGAATTGAACACTTAAAGACCATAAGGAGCCTTTGAATGAGTATATTTACTCTTAAAAGAAGACTTATATATGTGTTATTTGATACAATTTCCTCCATACAAGTCACATATTCTGTAAAATAAAGGGCTTATAATGTAAGGTTTATTTTTTTATTTTAAGATCTTTTTCTACTGCTCTGAGACATACAATTCACATTCACATTGTCTTGTGCAAATAGCATCATATTGCGGACTGGTATATTTATCTGGTATGGATTTGACATTCTGCCACTGCAGTTAATAATACTCCTGAATATTCACAGCCATTCACTATTTTTGACACATTTAAATAATAAGCCTTTTAAAAACCCAGAAAAGAAAAGTTGGTGTATAAGAAAAGTTGACAGAACATGAGATGAAGTGAGCCAAAGGAGCTGTGTGATATGTATGATAGACATTTCCAGGCCACATGTGGACACCACGCCATCAAATCACACCCTTATATTGTAGCTGGATTTCAAAACACCCGTCCAAATTACAAATGTAAACGGAGCCGTTAGATGCTTAAAGAACCACAAGAGATCCATGCTCAGAGGAAATCTTAATCCAAGACACGACAGACACAAAACATCCGATAAGGAGAATAAAAGAGAGATTTAAGAGCTACAGATCCAAAAACCAGCACGCTTTGAGCAGGGACCCCAGGGAGCCATTTGAGCACATCATAGTCTGTGAACATCTTGCTTCAACGTTGTGTTTCAACAGAAAATCTGCGGATGTAATTGATCTATTAAAGAGTGATTTAGTCTGCGCTTCTTTCTGCTTTGTTGCACAAAACGCTTTCTTGTCTGAAACGCCCTTGTGTTGTACAAAGTTTATGTAGATATCACTTTTTTTCTCTTTAAGCTGCTAAGAATATTGTGTGTCCTTTAATAGAGATGAAGATAACAAAAAAATGACTTACTGGTGTTATCTTACAGAGACTTGCAAACCCATGAAGAATACAAATCCCAAAATGTTCTGCCCTGGATGGGAATTTAACCCATACCCTCCAGGGTTTTGATCACCCTTCTCCTTTTCAAACACAGTTGCCAACATTTGCTTCGTCATTGGGATTTCTTTCTTTTATTTGTGTTTTAAATTCCTTTATTGCCGCTAGCTGTTGGCAAAGTGTCAACATGGGACACCAGCCGCAATGTAAACCAATGTAAAAGCATTATAGAAGCTATTTAGGATCTTTGTGAAGAATGCCAAAACCCCCAGGCACTCACACACACACAAATGCACAAACACATTCAGACACTCCACCTGCTCCATTTGCTGTATTAAGGGTAAATGAATTAGATTGTGATGCTTTAAAAGCTTTTTCTTTCGGGTGATATTGAAAGTAAATTCCTCTCTAATGGTGAGGTGTCTGTGTTTACACGCCACTGATGACAGAGCGAGACAGAAATACTGAGGGAGAGGGAAGGATGGATTATAAATAGTTTTTTTTTAAAGGGACAGACAGGATGATGGAAGGTGTAGACTAGAGGATGAAATGGAGGAAGAGAGGGCTCCAATTCTAACATTCAGTAAGGTTAAATTAGTTGTTTGCATTTTGGCCCATTGCTCTTGTAATGGCCTCTTATTGACTTGATCACTTATCAGATTACTGCAAAGCTAAGAGACAGACAGACAGGATATTTCAATAATAAAGGGAAATATAAAACAAGATAACGGAGAACAAAGCATCAACGCATGGTGGAACAGCAAGCTATCTAGCTAGCCAGCTGTTTGCTATATCAAACATACATGCAATGTATATAATTGCTGCTCTGACCATCGTGACATACATTTGAATATGAACATCCATTGCCCTCGTTTTTCTTTGAGTGTAGCAAATAAATGACTGTAACAATTTTTTTAAACAGAAACAAATACCATGGATAATGTCTTTACTCTAGGCTGATATGGGTGGATAAATAGAAATGGAAATAAAGGGAAATGAATACGTTTTGGCAGGGAAATGAATAGTAACAATCAGGCCCTGAAGAAGACCAGACCATTTCTGCTGCGATCATTATATAGGATTTACGTATGTTCGTCTACGTGTGTCTGTGTATGTGTGTGTGATGAGGATGATTCATGGCCACTACCCATTCAGGACACAGAACATATGGGTTCCAACACTGGCGTGGCGAGTGTGTGTGTGTTAGTGTGTGTGTGTGTGTGTGAATGAGCGTGAGAGCCTCGGGGGGAATTGGGTGTACTAAATGTGTGAAATGGGCCGAGGACCAATGTGATGTTTGTCAGTAGGACTCCAGTGATTCCCTTGCAATGCCTTTCATGATGATGATGATGATGATGAAGAAGAGTAATTTTACACAACAACAGTGTACTTTGTCATCCAGCTCAGGTCACGTGTGCTCCACAGCTGATGCTGCTTTAAATCTCATTCCTTCCCTCCTTTCCTGTCTCCTTCTCTACTTCCTTTTCTTCCTCACTGTTATCCTTCTTTCCTCTCATTACCTCCTGTCAGAATCCGTCATAAATAATTCCCTTTCAGACCTCACCCATTCCGATTTGAACCAAAATTGTTGTCCTTTATTGAAAAAAAACAAACATGGGATAATTAGAGAAGATTTAAGAGAAATAAACATATTTCAAGCAACATATGAAGCAACCTTCTGCGAATGGAATATAAATGACAGGAAGCACGTCCCAAACCAATCTTAAGTAGGAAGATGAGATATGTTTGTGTAGTGTGTGTAGCACCTACTCGTTTTTAACTGGCGTCCCACGCCTTTCATAGCCAGTTTCCCACTCCTGTAAAGGGACTCGGCAACTCCCCTGGCCTCCCACACGCAAAATGGAAACACAGACAGTTATACACAAACACACATCCTCTCACACTAAAGAGGTTTGTTCTCCTCCGGTATGCACACGAATGCTGTACATTTACCTTTTAAATAATGATTGGATATGTCCTTGGACTTGAGTCATATGACCTTACTACATTCATAAATGTAATACCTCGCCTTGACAACATCCAAAAAGGCTTGCAACTTGACTTCACTTGGATTTGAGCTTTTTGATGTAAACATACTTGATACCTAACCCTAAGCCCCAAAGATTCAAATGTATGTTATTTTAAAAGTTGCTATTCAATATATTTCTTTTCATTTCCTAATCTTTAAAATTACTCATTTACATCAAGTGAACACCCACATTCCCATTTCAACCTAGTTTGAACCAAGTAGACAGCATAAGATAAGGTTCTATAGAGAATTATAATCTTACAATAGTGAGCACCAGGTAGATCAATTACACCAAAGATCATTTTGTTCACATACAATTGTGCGGCGGTCAAAAAATGACTAATGACAGTAAAATAATTTAGGATTGAACTATTACAAATGACATACAGAGAATCATTATGACTGGAACCTGAAATGCTAGGACTTAGAACTTGGATCTTGTCAGTCTTGACTTGTGACTTGCAGACCACTAACTTGATCCCACCTCTGGTGTGTATTATGTGTTAACAATCCACCCTGTATCATTATTGATCTGTCTGAGTCCCCTTTTGTATTGATGGGAGAAAACCCCACTGTTAACCAGGTTTTCTCATTTCTTCTCTCTCTAACATACGTCTGAATAAACAGCTCAGTCACACTGTGAGTGCTGTGGCTGACCAAGTACTTTAAGCGCTGCCAAACATTTATTCTGTTCAGTCTTAAGGTCTTGGCAGCTCAGACAGCTTTTATTTTTCTTCAATCTTGTTAATCTGTCCTTTCCTACACAGTGTATCACTATAGCTTTGAGTTATATATGTTGTTTCTATAGTTTGAAATACTAAGACTTGATATAACTACTAATATATATTTCAAAAATATAGAGTTCAGTATATATATCCCATATTATAAACATATATTGGTTGCTCTGGGGATAAATAGGTTAATACCAATCAGAAGTTTACATGTCACTTGATGCAAAAGTGAAATGTAACCTCTCACATTTACTCAAGTAATGTACTTTAGTAAAACATTGAGGAACTTCAAGTGTGTATTTTCACATTATGCTACTTCATAGTTTTACTTCACTGAATTTTGTCGGTAAATATTGCATTTCTTACAACAATACATTCATTTAAGAGCTTGGATTTGTCTTTACTTTTCAGATAAGATGATAAATTAGCACCACTTTTACCAGCTGCAACATTGAAGTGATGAACACATGCAGTAACTTAATCTATATGATTTTGAATTCAGCCATACTACATGACAAGTACTTTTTGTATAATATTGTATTACAACTTGTATTATATTTTAATGCAAATACTTTTTTACTTTTACTGGAGTATGATTTTTGAATGTAGCATTTAAGTAATTTACACTGTAGTATTACAACTTTTACTTTGGTAAAATATCTTCTTTTTCGCCTATTTTAACTTTTTCCTGAGACGTTACTATTTTGAATCTAGATCTGTACACATAGACACATAATATTCTAAACAGATCTGCACCATGTGGAGATGCAGAACAGCAACTGGGGGTTAAATGCTGTGCTCAAAGGCACTCCAGAGGGCGTGCGACGCTGTTGAGCCCTCTGCTGACTTTAGCTGTGGAAAAATAAAAGCAAGATCTCAAACTCTCAACAGTATTCGTGAAAATAGCTGGTCTCATGTGGCATTGTGCGCTGGAACGTTTGTTGCACTGAGATGACCCAGTTATTTTGATGTGTGTGAATGTGTGTGTGTGTGTGGTGACACGGAAGACAGATTCATCAGGTTTTCTCACGTTAACAGATTGCTCCCCTCTGACCTCACAGCTGGGAAACAACGTGTGAAATGAGAGAATGAGAATGTGTGAACCATATTTCATTATATGGAAATCTGTGTTTTGCATGTATTGGTCCAACTGCAAATGGTGTGAATGGATGAGCGTGCATGTCATTTCTTTCAGTTTTAACGTACATTGTAACATGTCCTCTTCCCCTATAGTGACAGTTGACTTGGTGAGAACAGTCTCTGGGTAACACACATCACTCTTATCGCCTGCCCGGGTTGAAAACAAAAAGATAATTTTAAACGAAACAATCCCCTTCTAAAGACCTTTTTAGAGCAGAAACAAACAGCTTTATGAATTTAGAGAAGTGGTTAGAGTGGTGTATACGTGGTGCGTGATTGTGTGTGTGTGTGTGTGTGTGTGTGTGTGTGTGTGTGTGTGTATACACGTTGGTGGTATGTGTGAATAAGAAATGTAATCAGGAGGTTCACTGTGAAAAGACCTGGTTAGACACCCAGGCTAGATTACTTTTACACACACACACACACACACACACACACACACACACACACACACACACACACACACACACACACACACACACACACACACACACACACACAGTTCTGCTAGATAAGCTCCATTTAGCCTAGGCCAAAGTGTTAGATTTAATCTGTTTTAGCCACCTGTGTCTGTTTACAGTGAATGATGTATTTTATGTGTGTGTATAGCATTGCTGTCTAGGATAGTACGAACACAACATTAAAGTTAAAATCTCCATTCAAATAATGATAATAAAAGAGAGAAAACTGTTCATACAACTGTAGTGCTAGAAAACTGTGTGTTGGAATAACCACACACATACAACACACATGTACAATGTATTTTTTTCCGAGCAATGTTAGAATTAAGGTAATGTTAAGGTTATAATAAGAAATAAATGCAAGTCAATACATGTCCTTACAAGTACACTAGTCTGCACATTCCTGCCTCTTTAAAAGTCACTGCACTGACCCTTAAAATACAAATGTCATGACATCCAGGCAACAGTTTGTGGTAAAATGCATAAGCAATTGAACGTTACATGCATAAGCAATTGAACGTTACATGCATAAGCAATTGAATGAACACGTTACATGTCCATTTTGTTGTATTTTTTATTTGATGTAAATGCATATTTTTTTAATTTATATTTATATTTAAATATATATATAAGGATAATAGGGCCCACTTAATTCATTTATTGCTAAGGCAAAATCATATTATAGATTACATTTTTTGTTTATTTATATATATATATATATAAATATAATTAAAAGAAATGTAATCTATAATTTGATTTTGCCTTAGCAATAAATGAATTGTGGTCAACCCTATTATGCTTGTTGAGGGTTTCCCTATCCTGTATTGTGTTAATTAAAACTGACTGATAAGGTTATATCTATTTACCAAATAAAAGGTACATAATCCAATGACATTTCTTAAGCCACTACCCACACACACATTTTCTCTCTTTCATTCTACATTAAATCAGGACACTTTTCACACTTTAGCAATAGAGTAGCCATGGCATGCACACACAGACATTGTTAGAAATGCACAGTCACACCTGCTTGATTCAGTATCTCTCCTCTCACACTCTCTTGCCAAATAGTCTCCCAGTCACTTCTAACTCTCTCCGATGGCAGTCAGCCAAATGGAGCCGGTCGACCCATAAAAGCTCCGTCCTGTGCCATAAACCAGAAACTAAAACACACTTTAACCACGAGTCGACGGAGAAAATGTGTTTCTGTCGTGGTTCAGAACCCTCGGGGCGTGGATACATTAAGACGCTGATAAACGTCCAAAGTGTGTAAAAGAGCTTGAGTTGGTTTTGCGTTTTTGCTGCATCAAGCTTCGAAAGGAATGGCGCTCACACCTGATATCTTTTTTTCTGCCGCACTACAGTACAGAAACCATAAATAATAATATATGATGGCATTGGTTTAATTAGAATGAAACAAGTCTAATCAGTTTTAAACTTGTTCAAGGCTATTAAACTGTTAAATAAATAAAATATGAACACAAAACAAGATTTATAAACATGTGATGGAATTTGATGCGTCAAATCCAAAGATTACATAATTTTTAAAACACAGATGAAAGTTAAACTCAGATTTATTTGCAAATGTACTGTAGAACCTTTATCTTTTTATTTTTTACCTTAATTGTTTACATTTTATGCCAAAAAACATGCTCTAAACGCTACATTTAAACACTCAATACATTTAAAATATACTTTTGACAAATACTACTCATTACTGAATAGAGCATAAACATATCATAACGTCACCAAATGAGACCTCTCTTAACATTTAAAACGTTAGTTAAATATAAATCCCACAAGAACAGTACTGCACTCCGGTTGCTAACAGCTAACATTAACTAGCATTGTCTCCATAGACCTTTGTGTGGGCCCCGCAATGCCTTTTGGACAGGTTCACTTCAACCCATTGAAATATAATAACCTTGTATTGTTTTTGTCTTTCATGGAAATCCTCTGATTGCACCTGTATTATTACGATCATATTTGAACACTCTCTGGCCTTTTCCTTCCTGTTTCTGTGGCTGTAGGTTCGTTCATGGTGGTGAATGCGTCAGGGCGGGCGTCGGGGCAGAAGGCTCACCTTTACATGCCCACCCTGAAGGAAAATGACACCCACTGCATCGACTTTCTGTACTCTCTCTCCAGTCGGGACGGAATCAGCCCGGGCACGCTCAACGTCTACATCAAGGTATGTGTGTTTGAGTGTATGTGTGAGTAACTGACTGACAGGGAGGGATGGATTGATAGATGAAGAGGCTGATAGACTGAACAGATGAAGCAGGTAAACAAACAATGACCCCTGTTTTCTGTCAAGAAGGGATTGAGTTAGCACAGTCCCATTGAGTGTTAAGAGAAGGCTTTGTGTGTTTGAGATAGAAAGAAACAAAGAATTACTGATCTCCATAAAATAATGGATGGCATAAAGTAAAGCTTAATAAACAGCATTTGAGAGAATGGTTTTTGCTTTTACTCTTTGCAGCAAGACTGAAATAAGCCGGCATAATATAATCTTTATTTACAGAAACCAGTGGAGACAAATGCATGTTAAAATTAACAAATCATAAAAATGGTTGTATACAGCAAACAGCTTAGATTAAGAATAGGAACCAGTGGTTTATGAATATTTTAATTCATATTTTATATTGTGGTCTTAAGGCCCTGATGGACAGGCTGTTAAAAAAGAGTTGGTTAATTTAGAGGGAGCTGAAAGGAAGACTAGTAAGCAGAAATCAAAGGAATGTATGGATGTGAGGATGAAGCTATGATTTAAAGTGAAGGGGAATAACAAACCACTGCTCAATGCGTTAAGGAATCAACTAATCATTTAATCAATTACCTATCAATCAATTTCAGGCGACTATGGATTTAAGAGTTAATTTAACACATTTGGCAGACTTTGATATTGTATCCATCTTAACTTTAATTGAGATTATCATTAGTGCGAAAATGAAATGAATAAAATACATTCAGAATGTACCATTTTGTCCCAATGGGGTTGATCGTTAATGTGGTCTAAGTTAAGAAACAGTAGCATCAGCAATGTCCCAAAAAACTATACATTTGTCCAACTAACGCCTAATTAACACAGTGATTACACATCTTTTTTTAAAATGTAAACTTATCCAGTTTTATTTTCAGAAACGTTCAAATGCCAAATTATATTTTTAACCTTGTATTTCCCCTTACTTGTATTTTTTATTTTCTGTTTCTTCTTACGGTGTGCCTGCAGGTGAATGGAGGCACTCAGGGTAACCCAGTGTGGAACACCTCTGCTATTGCTAATGAAGGCTGGGCGAAGACAGAGCTGGCCATTTCTACATTCTGGCCTAACTCCTATCAGGTAACACACACACGCACGCACGCACGCACGCACGCACGCACGCACGCACGCACGCACGCACGCACGCACGCACGCACACACACACACACACACACACACACACACACACACACACACACACACACACACACACACATGCAGATCACACAATTGTACACACATATTGGTATATGCTTGTATACTGTAGTTACTAAAGTATATATACTGTATATATGTAGTTACCACAGTATCAAACCAAATCTGTTTAATGTCACTAAGAAGTGCACTCCCTAATTCCATGTGTCAGGCAGATATTTAATTTGACAATATTTAATATTTGGACTGGCCTGCCTGGGGCTGTTTGTCTTTTTAATAGTTTTGCCTCTAGAATTAATTAAATATTTACTTTAATTAATGGAGAGTCAAGTCTAGGAGGTGCTGGTGTTTGTTTTGACAATGAATGTGTGAAAGAGACACTGAAAACGTTTTTTTGTGCTAAACTGAAAATATTGTATCAAATATGTTCATGACAACCCAGTCTCACGGCATTTCGTGTAATAGTCACAACATTTAATCTATTGATTCGTGTTCACCAACACGATTTTCCCATTTTTTTCGTGTCACACAGAACGATTTAAAAAGCAATGTATTTCTATTGGTAGTATGTTTCGTGCCTGCACCACGTCTTTTTGTCCGGTCGGGTCTTGGAAGACCGGAAGCTGTGTGGTTCATAAAAACATTTTCTTACTGTTTTTATTTTAAATTGTATAATGTCTGAAATGAAATGGGGCTCAGAGCCTCAGAATAGGCCTACTGAAATCTGTATTTTTTAAATCTTTTTTTCCTTCTAATTTGTTATTATTTGGTGCAGGCACGAAACATACTACCAATATAAATACATTGTTTCTAAAATCGTTCTGTTTCAGGATACTGAAATCTGTATTTTTTTTTTCCTTCTAATTTGTTATTATTTACATTGCTTTTAAAATCGTTCTGTGTGACACGAAAAATTGTGTTGGTGAACACGAATCAATAGATTGATTTTGTGACACGAAATGCCGTGAGACTGGGTTGTTCATGATCATGTGTCATATGGGTTGTTGCAGCAGTAGGCTAAGTCATACATTACCATCACCATGAAACTGCAACACCTAACTGGTAGGTAGCATTTATTTGCCTAATTTTATAAACCTGTGCCTTACTGCTGGCTAAAATGTTTGCCATATACATATACAAATAAAGGCTACAAACAAACAAATATACAAACTACTCTCAGAAGCAATGAGTAACAGTGAACTTTTAAAACAACCTTTGACAGCTGGGAGACACACAGAGAGACTCACAGAAGCCTAATGAACAGTAAGCTAACGTTTAGCTAACATTTTCGGCTAACATGTTAGAAAACGTGTCCCTCATTAAACAGCTACTGTAGTAAAAATAGAGCATCACAGACATTCCTTTATTATATTTTATTGAAGGTCTGACGGTTGTAATATATTTTAGGGCGGTGTTGAGTCTGAGAGCATGATAGTTACCAGGGTTGCCAACTTTGGGTACCTGGCTGGAGTGAGATTTTGATATCATGGGTTTAATTCGGTTTAATTCCACATATGCGCACGAAATGACTGCTATCGTGTCAGCAGCGGGACCTTAGCATATAGGATATATATACAATATATACAAATACACAATAATGGACACAGACTATAAAGGGCACACAGTTTCATTCACTAATGAAAGTCAAACATGTTTGTTTCCAATGTTTTATTGTGTGCCTGTCGCGATAAGCAATTAATTGACTTATCGTACGATAAATAAAAATGAACTCCATAACTTTTCTGACCTCGATAAATTGCCATTTACATGAGGATGTGACTAGCAGTTTGAAAGGATGTACTTGAATTATTATTATATATTATCATTATGTCAGTGGTCTAAAATGTTCATACAACGGTGCCGACAATATTATCGTTTATCGCAATAATTTCCGGGAAAATGTATCCAACAAAATTAATTATCGTGAGAGGCCTATACATGAAACACACACACACAAACAAATCTACAGACTTACTCCAAACTGCCAAATATATTAATTAACACACTCTCACTCTCATATACTCTTTGACTCTATTTTGGCCTAGTGGAACAATAAGCAGCAGACTTTTACTTTTTTATCATTTCTACTGGATCTTAGATCTGCGCATGCGCTCCAGAGTATTTTTGTTGGGTAATCTATGGTAGGGCTAACCCATACAGTGGTGGGGCTCAAGTCAGTATTTGCAATATAATTACATACACGCTCCCCCCGACAGTGAAACGCCACGCGTGAGGTTTAGATCATTTCCCTGTCTCAATCCAAATTGAACTGTATGAAATAAAAAGGCACATTTGTCTTGTAGTAAATAAAAAGGGCGACCTGGAGCCAATCCTGCAATTTCCCCACAGGTGGAAGAGTTGACATGCTGAAAAACCAACCACTGCAGGGGGGTCTGGGGGGATTCTCCCCCAGGAGATTAAAATACACATTTTGGTACTCTCTTGAGAAGAAAAATAAATAAATCTATTACTACACGACATATTTAAAAAAATGAATGCCATTTTAGTTTTTTGTTACTTTGTTCTGAAAGCTGAACCTGCTGCTCCTCACAGAGAGAAGAGGGAAGAGGCTGTGTGAATTACTTTACATTGTGGATAAGGGTGGATAACCCCCATTGTTCTGTGTGTCCAAATGAAAGACAGCCCACACACCTATCAATCATCAAACCGTGGGGTCTTATTTCATTACGTGTTGATTTCTATCAACACGTAATGTTGTATCGATGTATAGAGATGTACTACCGCAAAAGTATTCTCCGTCGGGACTTCCTGCAACAACACCACGCCGTTATCGTGATTCTGATTGGCCAGAAGCCATTATCAAAGATGTTCTATTGAGAAGACGATCACTACGTGACAAAAGTTTTCAAAACCGTTTCTAGTCTTCGGTATTCTTGTTTTTGGCGTGAGAATAGTTTGGGCAGCGTGAGAGCGTGAGATTGAGAGTGAAAGCGTGTGTCACACGCCAGATGCGTGAGAGTTGGCAACCCTGAGTTACATTAGTTAGATACTTACCCTGTGTAAGTTAGCAGCATATAATTAGCTCAACAGTTAGCTGCAAAGTTAGCTGCATGTTAAGGCATTTGAACCAGTATTACTTTTTAGAAGAAAAACACCCATTTAAAGGAACTTACATTTTAAAAATAAACATATCAATTTGTTTCAGCTGACTAATATGCTACACACTATTACTTTAGCATGACAAACAATAGGCTAAGATTAACTGAGAGTGAGCAAGGTAGAGACTATAGCAGCTTTAAGGACAACTACTGGGCATCCATGTCTTTAGTTCATGTGTATAAGTACAAACAGTGTGAAATTAAATTAACATGCTACTTAGAATATAGTACTCAAACAATTACATAATAACAAAACATGGAATGCTAATTTACACTTGTATAAAGAGCGCCTCACAATAAATGCAATAAACCATGAAGATACAACTAGAATCCTGCAAACTTTCACTTTCACTAAGCCATGTTGTGCTTTGATAGTCAATAACACAAGAGGCTTTTTATATGTATACTCAGAGGTCATCTTTTGCAAGTGGTGGTTAAGTATAAACCAAAGAAACCCAAATATGCTGCTATTTAATGACCCTTTCTTTCTATATTTGTATGTGTGTTTGCTTCGGTCCTTTCAAGGTACAGCAGTAGATACCCTGCTGTGATGTTTTATTGAAGTACTGTAGCACAAAAGCGACTGTGTTTTACCTATAATGACTGAGCTGTGTTCAGTAAATGAAGGCACCCCTGTAGCTGCATGGCACAATGCTAACCAGAGTGACATACATGTGTGCGTGCATTCCCTAATGAGGAGTCACCTCCCATGGAGAAACGACATTTCCTTTCACTAAAAGGACAACAACATTGTCATATTAAAGTCCAGATCACTGGGAGGGTAAACACAATCATTTAGGTAAACATTTCTCTCTCTCCTGAACAGCCTCTATTTTAAGCCTCTTTTACATGTGTTGATTTTCAAATATAGTATGGTAGTCTTATGATGAAACAAGCTCGTAAAACGTATTCAAAACATAAAATAACAGTAAAGAAAAAAACAATAGGACTGTCTTTGATGTCTAGGAACTTGACATGCGAGCCAGAGCAGGGGATATGTTTTTTGAAGGAAAGGGCAAGAGTAAAGTCTACCCAGAAGTCTTTAGTATTCAGGCTGAGCTCCATCTTATATTGTTGAGGATCCTGACAAGTACAGCACAGACGTATTTGACTGTGTGTGCAGTGTGTGTACATACTGTATGTGTGGGTCAGAAGTGCATGGCCCCTTGACAGCCCTGCTGACTGCCTGTCACCCTGAGCGTGTTTGTGAAGTATATGTGGAAAGGAAAATGTAAAGAAACACATTTTTAATTATGGGCTGGGAGAGAAAAAGTGAAGAATAAAACAAAAACAAGTAATTGAGAGGAGAGGTATCAGGAATGGATAGAGAGGGAAGAACAGGAGGACTGAAATAGAAAGAAAAGGAGGAGAATGAGATGAAGAAAGACGAGAGGAAAGAGTAGGAGGAAGGGCATATGTGGTTGGCATAAGGATACAGACAGACGGATGAAGGGATGAAGTGTAGAGACGAATAGTTGCTGACTTTCAGTGGAAAATTCCCCTGGGGTTTCTATATGAGCTTCTCAGGGCCGTCGAGATGTTGTGCGAGGAAAGATATTTTTTTAGTTTCTTCTTTTATAGAACACTATGGCTTAACACACTTCTTTCTTCCTTTCTGTTTTGCTTCCTTCTTCCCCTGTCAGGTAATATTTGAAGCGGTTTCAGTTCAAGGCCGTCCAGGTTTGATCGCCATCGACGACATACGAGTTCTGGCTCACCCCTGCCGTAAGTGACTCTGTGTGTGTGTGTCTGTGTATTTGTGTGTGTATGTGTGTGTGTGTGTCGTAATGGTTGACCCTGCACGACTGTAGCCCCACTGAGCATCATCTGTTTTATAGCGCACTCACACTCACACACACATACACATACACATACACACACAGGCTGTGTGAAGGACAGATTGCAGACAGATTGCAGAGAGCCAGGAAGAAGGTCCAAACTCAGGGTCTTCATCACTCAAATCTGACAGAAACACTTAGCTTCACAAAGCTCCAGACTGCTTACTGCAACACTCTGTGGCCTACTTACCTCTCCATGTTCACTCATTATTACTCCCCTTAACTATTCTCCCATTACTTTTCTTATAGAGTGGTGCAGAAATTAGTCGGGAAACTTAGAATTATTCTTTTTTTGTTACCAATTTGGGTTCTCTCGTTTTAAAGTAAACCATTTTGTTGAACAAGTTCTTGGTTAGATGCCTGAAATAAGGTTTGGTTAACACAAGCTGAAGAGATTTTTACGTTTTGTTCAACAACATGAGATACGGCAGTAAACATCCCACTAGTAAATGTTCGAAGCTTCAATATATCTTAAAAACTAAATGAGACTGCTAAATATCATCACGCCAAACATTAGCCACCTTTAGCTTAGCGTCATGTGACCTTGATGTAGTTCCATTATAGCCAAACGTTAGCTTTGTACTTAGGGCGGTTGCGCACGATTTTCACACAGAAAAATCATAAAAGTGGTGTTAATATGTGTACATTATCCTGCTGAATAAACGTGTGTTAGACACAAATCTTAATTCCTGCTATATTCCAAAATCCAATGGAAAATCCCGTTGCTTTTTGTCATGGAATCCCTTGCAATGCTAACTTTGTAAATGGTCCGGCTGGCAAGAGCACTCTCAGCTCATCTGTGCCAATCACTAATCAGATCAGTCAAAGTGAGAGAGTCCATGATAAAAAGCAAGCGGTATCCATCATGGAAGAAAGGCAATACGCTGGAAAACAAACATGTTTAGGAGGACAAACTACATTAATGAAGTGTTTTGGAAAAAGAAAAACGTTAAAAAAAGTTGAAAAAAAAGTTTGTTTAATTTGTGAAAACCTGACTATCAACGTCAGAGTGAATTATCATCGGTAATTGATCGATGCATACTCTGTTAGGCTTATCTCTGTCTGCAGACAGTCCAAATGAAATTAACCAGTCGCTGGCTGGTCTCAATGCCAGGCCAAAGTCACGCAGTGTCTGGCCGTCGCTCTCATTGTCTGCCTGCTCATCTGTCTCATAGCTATCCCATGAATTTCCCTGCCTCTCAGACAGCCATATTTGAACTGGATTTATATAGTTGTGCATTTTCCGGCAATTGTGTTTCTTATTGTAATCCATTGTGGATCTACCATGACTTTGATAACAGGATGGCATCTTTCAGTGGCTTGCCAATTGCTGTAATACAGGATTATATAACTATTAATATTTTAGAGAGCTTAAAGACCTTTTCAGACAGAGAGTTAATTTAATCAGGTCCTTTATTCCTTTTAAGAGGTCCCCAATTTTAAAGTATGATTGTTGCAACAAAATAGCCTTTTGTATCTTGTCTGGTTATACAGAATATTCTAGCTGAATGTTTACAAGTGTCTGTGTACATTGTTTGTTGCAGGTAAAGCTCCTCACTTCCTGCGTCTGCAGAATGTGGAGGTGAACGTGGGTCAGAATGCTACGTTTCAGTGTACTGCTGGAGGGAAGTGGTCTCAGCACGATAAACTCTGGCTACAGGTTAGTACCTCCTTATCAGTGTGCATGAATGGTATCAGCAGAAAGCGTACATGCAGGGCTTCAAAGGAAGCTCACAATGCCCATTATGTCCACATATTCGGGAATATAATTATGTAATATTCAAATTTTTTGTGAAAGGTAATGCTGCATTGTGGCATAGTGTAATCACTTGTTTATTTAAAAAAAGAAAAAGTCTAGTAAATAATAGTTGTTCAGGTAAATCTAATGAAAATAAACAATCATTATTGTCAATATATATATTTGTTTTTCTTCCGATAAAACACTGCAATATGTCTAGTGCAAGCATGGGCTTTCATAAGAAATGTGAAAAGGACATTTGCACTTCCATTTCCTCCAAGTCCATTCCTTTTATAAGTCAAAACACCTCTACATTATGGCTCATACCATGCCAGCTTACTACTGTTCTCCATCTCTTTCTTAGAGTTTGAATGTAGAAAAATATCATTATCCATGTTTCACCACTGGAAGCTGAGCAACACTTATGTTGTTGTCTTTTAAGATAACTTGCAAATACAAATATATATTTCACAAGAAATCCGAGTTCCAAATGCAGTTATAATTCATTCAGAATTCAATTTAGGAAAAAATAAAAGTACTTTGGGGGCTGACATCCCCAGCCTTCCCAGCTCTATTTCAGGATTGATTAAAAGTCCTTGTACTGCTCCGCACCAATAACTCCATCTCTGTGTGTGTGTGTGTGTGTGTGTGTGTGTGTGTGTGTGTGTGTGTGTGTGTGTGTGTGTGTGTGTGTGTGTGTGTGTGTGTGTGTGTGTGTGTGTGTGTGTGTGTGTGTGTGTGTGTGTGTGTGTGTGTGTGTGTGTGTGTGTCATGTGCATGCCTACATACTCATTCTAGTTTACATATGCACTGGCAAGCTTGCATGTTTTCACTGCACATGAGTGTGTACCACTGAGAGCGCTGCTGTGTACAGTAATGAAATGTGCAATGGAGAGCAGTGACCCTCCTGACTGCATGCCTGTGGGGGAAAGCATGTTTCCTTAAATTGGCAGATACTACTACAGTGGTAAAGAAGATTGGATCTGGAGATGTGGGGATCATATGCAAAGCAGTACGATGTTTAGTTTCATGTCTGACTTGCTCTGCTAAAATGGCCCCTGTTTCCTGACAGTTTTTGATATCAAATGGAGTCATTACTGTGGTGTTTGTTGATGCCTGCCTCCTGGAATTACTGTAATTTCAATACATTTGATGAAGAACTTAAACTACTTCCAAAACAGTGAGAGCTTTTGGCATAGCTACTCTTGCCTCTTTACTTCATATTCTTTCTAAAAATCAGATACACCTGATAAAGCTATATTATGACAAGCACTATAGCATATTGAAACCCACATCTAAGTGTCTTACTGTATGCATACTGCAGTTCTGCAAAATCAGAGCTAGATGAATCTAAGAATATTCAGTTATATAAATGTCTAGGTCAATGAAACAACCTTAATTTTCCTTAAGAAATTCTATATTTGTATCCAAGGTAGGAGACTCACTCAAAAATGTATTTTACCTCTCATGAGGCTGAAAGAGTTGTTCGGTTGACTGACACGTCTCATCTTATTACACTCATTGAGTCGTGGTGGCATGAATCAGTCTAAATTGCATTTGATTGAAGAAAATGTGCTCTTTTTATCAGTACTACTATCCACCATTGTGAGCTCTTTACAAAGAGTATACTGTATATACAGGGATTTTGCTGAAAATTGACTGGTCTTATCTTTCTCATTATGCAGCAGTGGAACGGTAAGGACACGGCACTGATGGTGACCCGGGTGGTAAACCACCGGCGTTTCACTGCAACCGTAAGCGTTGGCGACACATCGCAGCGCAGCACCAGCCGCTACCGCTGCGTCATCCGATCTGACGGCGGGTCAGGGGTGTCCAACTACGCTGAACTCATCGTTAAAGGTAAGATCTGATGATCATCTTATTTCACGTAGCGTACAAGTAGGAGGTGACTTACTAGCTTACCACTTTTAAGCAAAACATTTGTGATTAATGTGTATGAGTGAATGAAAAATTGATCATGTGGATGCAATAAAGTGGGCACAGAACACTGAAGAGATTTCAGTGACTAGAACTCAGAATAAGCCCATTTTCACTAAATGTTTTCACGTATCTGTCAGTCTTTTTAAAATGTAACTACTTCTGTGTCTCAGGTTCCCTTCTTTGTCATAGAAAGTACAACATTGTTGTCAATTTAAAATAGGAAGCATTTGTTATATAAAATAAATGTTTTCGGGGTTTCAATTACCCCTGGAGCAGAAGTAGTTGAGCAGGAATCCAGTAAAAGGTGGGATGTATAAAATAATCTTCTACCTTTTACACCCCCATAAAACCTTTGCGTTCTTAGTTTCCATGTATTCAAACCCACATACCTCTATTATACATTCTATGTAAGCCTCCAAAGTAGCCAGAGATGCCAAAACACAACGCAGAAATATGTAGGCTATAGCAGGTTACACAAATAATAAATGTTCTATGTGATGTAATGGGGACACAATAAAAAATATTGTTGGCTTTAAGTATTTTACACAGATTCACAAACTCTACAGTTTTAGAACAATCAGATAAAACATGATAATGCCAAACTCTGATAGGCCTACCTGTCTTTATTTCCTATTATTCATTACTCTTCTTTTCACCCTCATCACTTCTTATTTTCTCTGTCCCTCTTGTATTTATCTGTGCCCCTTGACAAATCCCCTCATGGAGGACATTCAAATCCCCTAATGCAATCTACTCAGCTGTGCCCTTGCACTCAATACATGGCAACAAATATTAAGGGATCTCTGTGATTAACCGTCCCACTCTCCATCCCATGGTTCATGTAAACAACAGGAAATACAGTGCTGTCCTGCTGAGAAGGATATTGATGTTGGATAATGTTGTTGTGAGGTTTTGATAGAATTATAGCGTCACAGCTATCTGTTTTTGTCAGACATAATTACATTCCTTCACGTGTCTCCCAGTCTCTCTCTATTGCACTGTGTGTGTTTGGAATCATCTTACTTTATCCAGGCCTCATTTCACCATCAGCTCATGGCCTTGTCTCCTGATAAATTGTTGGCATAGAAACAGTAAATAGATTGTATAAAGTGCACTGAGTTTGCTATCAGTCAAAAGAGTGCTTGCAAAAATGTTAGCATAAGCCTGCTATCACTGAAGACTAACGCAGCGTCCACACGGCGGCGTGCGTTGAAGCTTGCCGGTGGGCGTGTCTGAAACTCGACCAACAACCAATCACATGAATTTCCCGCCCCGGACACACAAGCAAGCGGTTTGATTGGCTAGAGCTTGTACGGGCATATGATTTGATTGGCTGACGCTTCCGTCGAAGCTTCAAAAGTTGAACATTGCTCAACTTTTGAAGCGATCAACGCGAGCAAAGCGAAGCGACGCAACCACAATGCAGTTTGGCAAAGCGTGACGTCACCCCATTCAAAGTGAATGCAGCTTCAACGCACACCGCTGTGTGGACGGGCCGTAACAGGTTAGAATTGAGCCAAATGTGACTCAATACAGTGTAGCCTGTTGAAAGTCTTGACCCGGAACTTAGGCTTTGTGTTAGCACTGAGCTCTCTCTATTACTGAAGCATTAACAATGTTATGGCATTTAGCAAGCCATCATTTACTATGGTGTATGAAGATGTTAATCCTGTGCGTGTTATCACTCAGTAATAAGTAGCATGCTAAAGTGCTGCCACTGAGCCTCTTATTAGCCAAAACAATATGCTACATTCATACAACAAAGCCAAATGTGCTAATTTATTTGCAATTATATTATGACTGAGCCCCCTATCAATCACGCCTGCTTAAGTTAGATCCCTAACCCACTTTCAGTTACTGTAGCTGTATGCCCCATTATTAGCACAAAGCCTGTTTACTGTGACTATGCTAAACAGTTAGCATAACTTTCTCTTTGCATGCTTGCATTGAGGATAAAGCACAACATTTTTTTCTTATCTGTTGTATCCTTGAACACATAAGCTGATATGCAGGAAAAAAGAATATCAGAAAATACCCGCTTTCAATTAGCTATATGCTACATCGTTAGCAAAGAGCCTGTTTATGCTATGTATTATGTTTCATTGTTAGCACAACCACTTATTTGTCCACTTGGAGTTTTGCACAGTGCAGAACAATTATTGTCCTATCTCTCTTATCCTTGAACACATAAGCTAACCAGCAGAAAAAAAAAAAACACCTTTTAGCTCTTTTGACCATGACGCAAAAGCCCTGTGTGCTCAGTGACTGTAATGCTGAGCTTCTGCTTGGTTGCATGACATTCTCCAGGGTTGTCTTTTGACAACAGAGGAATGATTTTGTTTTTAAAGTATAATAGACCACGGACACTTTCTCAGCACAAGTTATTATTATATGCTCTAAATTAATGTCTTCTTTAACAATAAAATGCTTACAGTGAAATGTAAATGTATTTCTGAGGCTACATTTTGACAAAAAATACCTCTCTACCTTAAAGTATTTTTAATTTCTATCAAACATAAAAATATCGTGATGGGGATGGAACTGTTTGTTTTTTAATGGAATCTAAATTGCCTTACTGGAATACATTTAAATGAAAGACATGCCAGCCTAGGTTATGTTCTCAATTCATATTTGGTATGAATTATGCTGTTAACCTTATTTGCTATGAAGGATGTTTTAATCTAGAGGGAGACTGGAGTGTGTGTGTGTGTGTGTGTGTGTGTGTGTGTGTGTGTGTGTGTGTGTGTGTGTGTGTGTGTGTGTGTGTGTGTGTGTGTGTGTGTGTGTGTGTGGGTGTGGGTGTGTGTGTGTGTGTATGTACAGAACGTGCATGTGTGTGTATCAGCCTGTATGCGTGTTTGCTGTTGCTGTTATGATTAGATGATAGTCCGGGGACTCAAAACTGTCATTACCATCTGTTAGAAGAACACACAGACTGCACTCCTGAGGGTGTGTGTGTGTGTGTGTGTGTGTGTGTGTGTGTGTGTGTGTGTGTGTGTGTGTGTGTGTGTGTGTGTGTGTGTGTGTGTGTGTGTGTGTGTGTGTGTGTGTGTGTGTGTGTGTGTGTGTGTGTGTCTTTTAGAGATAAGACTCAGCGGGGCGTAGCAGGGGAGCCACTGTTAGCCGGTTCCCTGTGGACACTATTGCAAAGTGTGTGTGTGTATGTATGTGTGAGTTCCCCAGGAACACTGCTGCATCTTTCTAAGTCTCCCTTGGTGGTCATGAAACTGATTGTAGTCCAATAATTAGACCCAGAAGTGTCACCACAATGTAAGAGTCTGTGTGTGTGTGTCCACATATATGTGTGTGAGCATGTCCATAGAGATATTTCTTGCCCAGAGCTGGTTCCTGGCATTTTCGATGTGTCTGTTCCATGATAAAAAAATCAATAGCAGCGTGGACAGCTCAGCATTATGTGTAAGATCTGTGGAAGCCAACTGAAGCTCTGAACTCCTACTGGGTGTGAACACAACCTCAGAATTTATAAAAATAACTGTTTGAAAAGTACTTTTGGCTTCTAAATAAGAACCCTTTTTCCAAATTGAGATGTGAAACATAAAAAAAAAGAACACTGTCACAAATAGCTGTCAGGTATTCGTAAAAAAGGCAGAGTTAAAATAAAAGCAGTTGAAATAGAGTGGTGCACACTGGTGCTGGGATGACATATTTACCCGGAAGTAAGCTGCGCATGGGTTCCCTCGACAAAAAAGCAATGGGATTTCTCCATAGGATTTTGGAAAATAGCTTAAAATAAGGTCTGTGGAAAACGAAAATATTTGCGAAAAACAAATGCACGTTTTGTTCAGCCGGATAATATCCACATGTCTACCCTACTTTTATAATTTTCGAATCATAAATCTAATCTCCAGAAGCAAAATGCTAACGTTATGCTACAAACGAACTACAGCCGAGTACAGCAGGGCCGCACGACCTCAACGTCACGCCAACTTAAGATCGATATTCAAACATACAGATTCAAAATTGTACAAGTTGAAGCGTTTGTTTGAACAGTTTGCAGGAGGCAGGTACTTGCTTTCAAGCAGAACAGGGGCAAAAAAAAATTGCGGGAGTGTTTACGTGTTCGGTGTAATGACGTACAACTTCTGTAGTCCTATTCAGCCACTTGTTAACAACCATCGTTTTTCAGACACGTCAACTCTTCAAAAATCCCCAGTGGGGTCACTGCTGATGTATTTAATGTCGTAGAACAAAACGTGATCCGTCTCTTCAATTTGTGATAACCACACAATAACCCACATATATATATATATATTCCACCTTTTTAAAGCTCATAAAGCACCTTACATTCTACAATAAAATACAGTTTCAAATAGAATAAATAGAAATAAGTGCAAATAGTTACTGATTGAGAACTGAATTTATGTTAAAAAAAAATAGGAACTCAAACAACAGTGACATATCTCTGTCATTGAACTGATATAATTAGTGCTCTAGAAAGGCAGATACATTATTCTTAATTTCTCTGAAAACATATTGGAAAACAGGAAGGTCTTAACAAAGATTTGCTAAAGTATATACAAAAAAACCAGGAAAAGAATATTGAATATATTGGCCTATCTGTAATATAACCCCATAATGAATTGGGGGACTTGTTCCACTGCATTTTAAGTAATTAAAGTCAATTTTTTTTTTAAAGAATATACTGTATTATTTTAAACAAAACTTAAACTAAACATACAACAGACAAAGAAAATGTTGCCAGCCACAAGTTGTACTGTTTTTTGTTCCTACATTCCTTAACAATAAAATGTGTCTCATGTTTGTAAAATGTGGACATAAGTGAGGGTGGTTTGGTGAAACATATTGCCAAATATGCACAAATCAATAAACAAGTAGATAAAACAACATCATAAAATATACACAAGATGAGAAAAGGAAAAAATGGATGCATCATAAACAATTAGCCTTTTGAATATGGGCTCCATGAGCATTTCATGTGAACATTTTAGTTTGTTTTTTACCAGTGTGTATGTGTCACAAAAGTGGATGTTAAGAGAAAAGAATCATACACCCATGCAATCTCCACCTGCCTCTTCAACAGGTCTTGAGGGCATACCTTTGTGTGTGTGTGTGTGTGTGTGTGTGTGTGTGTGTGTGTGTGTGTGTGTGTGTGTGTGTGTGTGTGTGTGTGTGTGTGTGTGTGTGTGTGTGTGTGTGTGTGTGTGTGTGTGTGTGTGTGTGTGTGTGCGCCTGTCTGTGTACGTATGCGGGCCAGGTTATCATGTCGTTGGTATTCCGTGTCCATTGCTCTTTCATGTGTATCATCCTGTGTGTTCACATGCATCTGTGAAAGAAAAAGTTGACACTTCACACAGAATTTCTAAAGAAAACTATAAGTAATGCATGAACAGGTATGGTGAGTAGAGGAGAAGGACTGTAGTAAAAGGGGAAAGACAAAAGTAAAGAGGAAATAGAACGAGGGTCAGAGAGAGAGCAGAGAGGAGGTAAAAAGTTGAAACCAAAGACTGGAAAGCAAATGAGTAGGAAGAGGTGAACTAAGAGTGCATAGCTGACATAAATACATAAATCTGACAAAATCAAATACGTTACTAAACATTAGGCAAAATAAGAACAAGTGGATTATGTCAGTAATGTAATTCAGAATCATAAATCTTATATCCGTCCCAGTTTACATTGGGACACTGCAGATAAAGAGCCACACAAAATGAGTAGACTAACACATTCAAAAAGAGGCACATATTGATCAAATCAAGGTAAGAAAATGTATTCATATATTCATTTTGTTTACATATTTCAATATATTTTAACGTTTTTTTTTTATATTAAATATATGTTTTTGTATTTCTTTTTGTATATTTAGTATATTTTTTATATTTAACAGAGACAGTGCGCATTATAAACATTGTTGTAAATGTGCCAGAGTAAGCCACAATGCTTGTTTTCATCTGTAGTCCCTGGAAAGATGTTGCAAAGTCACAATAACAATGAATTAAAGGTGGGGTAGGTAAGTTTGAGAAACCGGCTCGAGATCGCTAGAATTTGAAAATACACAACCGGAAAAAATCTGCCACTTCCTTATAGAGCCCCTCCTCCAACACACACGAACGCGCACATGACCAATGAGGGCACCAGATAAGTTTGTGCACAGATGGAAGGCTGACAGGCAGGTAGGCCATCCAGTTATTTTAGCCGGGCCGGCTAAAATGATTGGTCGTGCTTTTTACAGTCCTACGGCTTCCACAGATGACATTTTTTTATGGATTTTTTGTCAAAGCACTTAAGATATTCATTGCTATCGGGATGTTAAGAGCATTCCATGGAATATAACAAAAAGTGTATCTCGAGCCGGTTTCTCAAACTTACCTACCCTACCTTTAAAATATATATTAAATATAAATATATTATTAAAGTTAGTTATGTAGTGAGCTAGCAGACAGTAATAACATTATTCAATTGTAAAAGCATATTGCACAGTGGGACAACAGTGTTGTTACAGCCTTAGGTAGTAACAATATTAAAGTTCACCAGTAGAAAAAGTGAAACCAGTTCAGAAAAAAAGAAGCCAAAGCTGACAGGTTCAGTCCCCCCATCGGCTGTTTCTGTCACTCCACACATCTAATTGAACTTCATCCTGCTTTTTCCACAAATGTAAAAACGCACTAAGAGGGAAAGAGGCGTCCAGAGTGTCCTGCTGTAAAGCTGACAGCACAAAGACACATTCTCATTTCTTTTAAAAGGGTTTGAATATTTGTGTGACACTGAGGAGATAAGTGTCCCTTTTAAGGCTCTGTCTTGCTGTCATTCCTCCATTTATTCCCACTTCTCCCACCTTCTCTATCTTTCTGGGACTTTCATCCTCAGTAAACTCCCACCTGCTTGCTTACTGTAATCCACTGTCTTGTTTATGGAAACTTTGACAGAATTCATGTGGTTATGTGACATAACCTCACAAATAAGCCTTAAATGAAAGGATGTGTTTTGGTTACTGTTGAAAAGACAAGTCCTGTTTGCTTCTTAACCTCATCTCCTCAATATGATCCTTGTTGACAGTAGGAATACGCATTACAATCAAAGCAGTTGAAGCAAACATTTGTGTTCACATAGCCAGATGAAGACATCAAGGTTATACGACTTAAGTTCTACCTAAGTTGCTCAGCTGTCTTTGCTGTATCCTGGAAACGACGGCTTCATATTTCATGTTTTTAAAGAACTAAAAGTGAATGGACTTACAATATAATTACAGAGGAAAAGACAATCAACCACTTGTTGACTTGCCTTGATATTGAATAAGGTAATTTCATTTGTTTGAGTGTTATTCATACAACACACAAACCACATCTGATTTGAATATAAATGCAGTTGTTGGTCTGCACAGAACAAGTAGCATCCAAGGCTTGGCATGGGACTGGAAACATGAAAGGAATATAGACATCACTATGAAACATTTATATTGGCTAGTGCTGCAACACGTTGTACATGATAGGCTAAGGGGCGGGACATTTACGACACATCTCTAAGCTGTTGACCAATCACAACAGAGCCGACCATCTAACCAATCAGAGCAGACTGGGCTCTGGTTTCAGACAGAGGGTGAAAAGAGGTGCTGCAGCACAGGCAGTATGAGAAAAATAAAGAGCTTTTTGAACATTAAAGCATGGAAACATGTCACAGTAGAGACTCTAAATACAAATCGTAAAAGGAGCATAACATGTGTAAGGGATAATATAGTATGGTGAACAAGGTTAGTGAAAAGCATCATCAACATACATTGTATTATTTGTCAACGGTTCAATCTTTGTGCAATATTTCTGTAGAGAAGTGCACTTAGATGGCTCTGAGGGCAGATAGAGTGTGTGTTCTTGTCCTTGTATGTTTGTGTATGTACATACCTTCATTTTAATGTCTAATGTCAATGTGCGTCTAGTTGATCTAGTTCTGGTGTTGTGCTTTGGAGTGTGTTTGTGTGTAAAAAGGTAGCGCATGTCTGCCACAGTGAATTGGCTGTGAGGAGTAGGTAATCAGATCTTATTTCCCAAGATTCTTTGCTCTCCCTTGTGAGTGTAGAATACACATTTACACAAACAACCCCCCCCCCACACACTTATTCTATTCTCAGTTTTCCCTCTTCCCCCCTCTCCTTCTCCCTGATAGATGGAGTTTGTGGCGTGCTGTGAGTCTTTTGATTAAACTATTCTTTGTGACCAGGCAGAGGAGGGGAATGTTCCCTGTGTGTGTGTAGGTGTGTGTGTGTGTGTGTGTAGGTGTGTGTGTGTGCTGAATTTATTATACAAGTAGTTGGCCTGAGGGATTGTGCGGTTCCTTACAGGTGTAGGCACACACACATGCACGCACACACACACAGCGTACAAAAAAACAATCCCCAGGATTTGGAGAAATGTGTTCATATAAAAGTAAGAGGCAGTTCTGGGCGGGTTAATAACAAAATAACAAAGAGATTGCGCAGAAGAAAGAAAGAAAGAAAGAAAAAAGTCAGAAAGAAAGGAAATTAAAGAACAAACAAACAAACGCAAGAACAAAGCATAGAATACAGAAATAAATAACATTAAAAAGAAACACAGAAAGAAATAATAAAAGACAGAATAGACAAAATAAAAACTTGAAGGAAGAGAGAAAGAAACTAAAGAAAGAGACGAGGAAAGAAAGTTGTTGGATGAGTCAGGGCTGCCCCCCCACACACCAGAGGACAGATCTGACACTTATGGCGCATTTCCACCACACGGCCTCGCTCGGCCTCGCTCGGTATGGCTAGGCCTCGTTAGGACTGGCTCACTTTATGGTGCATTTCCATTACAGTTTAGGAACTGGGGTAGTAACTATAGTAACGCAGTGTAGGCGGAGCCGTGACGTCATCTTCAATGAGAACCCCAGAAAAACAACACAGCCGTTAGCTGTTAGCACTCAGAGCTCACAGCTCCTCATATCTGTTCAGAAACTAGACAAAAGTTAAACAAGTACAAACCACAGACTGCCTGTGTCATGGTGAATACAGTCGCTGCTTTATTTATGTCTGTATAGGCCGTTGTTGTGAGTGTGGACGGTCGGAGCATATACTGCGTTAGCTTAGCCAATCTCCATTTAGAAAACACGCATTTTAAAAGGTTTTTCGCCTGCCGTCTGTCTGCAGACTTGACAAAGCATTAATTCATGGTTTTTACTAACCGGTATCAGTATGTTGTTACTTCGGCATCATTTTGAAACGTGTATTACAATTAAATCACGGTCAAATATGTCCATCTTGTTGTAGTTGTAGCCCCCTTGCCAGCGATTCTCTCTCTAGTTTAGCATACTCAGCCCGACTCAGCCTGGTTGTTCCTGGCCCTAGAACCACGATTTTATGGGGCCAGAAAAACTGTGAAGTAGGACCCGCTAGCCGGTACTAGGCCAAGTGGAAACGCAACCAAAAACGGGCCCCGCACGGCTCGGCACGCTTAAAGCGAGCTCCGCGCTGCAGTGGAAACGCGCCATTAAAGAGCAACTTGCAGGTCAGAGACCCCAGTGAATAAATGTGTAGGAAAATGATGTATACACTAGATTTTCAAAACAACATTTACAGAAATATACACTAAAGTGACATCTGGCGTCGTTTTGTAAGACATTTTTACTTCCGCATAAAAAAAGACCACCCGCATGTGACGTCACATCAGGGAGAGCGGCCGGTCTAACGTATGAATAAACATGGTTCACAATGCTAGTTTTGACCATAGACTGTATATATAAATGGACGTAGTGTCTGTGACGTCACCCATAGGATTCTGCAGAGTTGCCGAGAAGCCCTTAGTAGGCGGAGTCGGCCACTAACGGCTCGACAGTGACGTCAGAGTCTAACTCCCGCCTGATCCAAATAAGGGCAAAGAGGCGGAGCCGAGGCGGGACCTGCTGCCACCGAGCTGAAAGTTCCAGAGCTAGCTCAGGCTAAGAAGCTAACCTAAAGGAAACCTTTATCCAAAAATACATGTTAGGTGTGTAGGGTTACCGACTGCTTAACAAGCAAAACATAGAACTTAAATTAGTGATGCAATGCTGAAATGTAAAAATGTGACAGTCAAAAAGCATAGGTGTTTTAATGCCATATTCACTTAATAACGCATGAACAACTTTTACAAATATTTCTATATAGTCTGTGTTGGTAAATGTCATCTACGTTGCACATTTCCTGCTGAAATACATGCATACCAAGTTACTGCGTGGCACTTTGGTTTTGATAAAACAGTGGAGTTCCACTATATAAATGTTACATTCATAATCAAACGAGACAATCTGCAAGATAATTAGCTATTTTTTGTTATTCTTATTGCTTGTCATTCACACGTTAATAAAATAAAATAAGTAGGCTACCGATACATAGCAGAACAATTGTGGCGATGTTATAATATGACGCGTTTGACGTATGACGTTAAAAAAAACAGTTTTTAGTAGCAGAGCTCAAAACGGCTCCTTTCCTTCTGAATTCCTGTCCTTATGTCTCGTAAAACATATGAAATCCTGCATTAACTTTTTTAATTGCAATTTTCAGGCAAGGTTAAGCATAACTGTAGTAAAAAAAAAAAACCTGCAAGTTGCTCTTTAAACATCTGCTAAAGCAACGCACCTGATGACAGACAACAACTGACAGAGATGAGCTGTCACACATCAGCAATGTTAAACGGATCAAATATTTGTTTCATTGGATTTAGTAAAAAGTTGGAACTGTTCCACCTCAGATATTCACCACAGCCTGCAGACAGTGAGGCGATGCGAGGGCGAGTCAGCAGGTCGTTGTTTACTGAGAGGACAGGTGAGTCAGAGCCCCCCCCCAGGTGGAGAGATTCATGAGGCCCAGGCAGGAACACCGTCATATTACATTTGCAGCATGCAGAGCCAGCTTCAGGACACAAGTATGTGAGGCGGAGGATATAAACACATAGAAACATTTTCCACCAAATATTTCGTTTGGTTTGATCAAATGAGGGTGTTAGGCCTGTTAATGAATGCAAATGATGGATGCATAGAAACAATTCTAATTATCCCAAAGCACAATACAGCTTTCATGATCTCTTCATTCAGAATTCTGAAATTGATGATTTAGCATCATTACGTACTTTTACAATAGTCTAAGAAGTGTTATGACTGGTTTATGTCCACATGACAAGAGCCATGATCCCACATCTTGGATAGTGCTGCTCCAGAATCTGACATCTCTGAAGCCAAGAAACATCTGCCTGGCGTTTTTTAAAAGATGTAATATCTTTGAACCATATGTCTCTAAAATTTGAGAAATGACACCAACCCAAAATAATTCTAAAATGTACATTATTATGGTATTTTGTGAAGCTATTAAATGACTTATTGGCTATATCATTCTGGAAATATTGTATCATGACCTTTTGGGACTTGGTTGTAAATAATTTCTATCAACAGTTTGCAATGAATGATTTCCAATATGAATGTGTTCCACTCAAACACACAGCATGTGGTTATCATCAACACTTGATGAGCGGGGGTGATCATATCAGAGCAGTGTGTGCATGTGTGTGTGTGTGTGTGTGTGTGTGTGTGTGTGTGTGTGTGTGTGTGGGGCTTATCAGTTCTCTGTTAGATAAACTGTAAAGTTCAAGGAGCCACGAAATGAACCTGGAATGTATGACTGATAAAACAGCAACACACGGAAAGATTATTAGAAGAATGAGAGAATTCATTAACAGATACATATAGATTAGGAGAGACCGTTTCCAACTTTAGACATCGTTCAAACGAACATGCTTATTAAATTGATTCTGTCCAGTTGGAATATATTGAAATAGACTCCTGTACCACGATTAAAAGAAACCAACAGAAATAAAATTGAAATATTCATGAAAAATGTATACTTTCAAACTGCATATAGACACAAGAGAGGCGTGACTTTGTCTGGACCATGGAAAAGACACAGAGGGAGAGAAAAACAAAGGAAGGGGAATCAGAAAAATATCTAATTTGTCTTTCTCTTATCGTCCTTACGATCATTACTCTCCATCCCACCGTTGAAACGGGAGGAAAACATATTTCTTGTGAAGCGATTGTCATTTTCGGTGCAACTGATTTTTCCATCTTTTCCGCCACCTGGTTGATATCTTCCTCTTCTCTCTGGTGGGCCGATTCCTCCTCTATCTGTCTCTTCATCACTTCTCCTTCGCACACACACACACACACACACACACACACACACACACACACACACACACACACACACACACACACACACACACACACACACACACACACACACACACACACACACACACACACCCTCAAACAGATAAATACACTCTCTCTATCTTCTCTCTGAAAAGAGCTCTGAGAGATTAAATATCACTTTTGGGTTTGTCGCAAACAGAAATACACACTTAAAACACACACACTATAAGGCATGTCATACGCTGCCAACAGAGTAAAGGTGATACCAACAATCTATATTATATACTACTTATATCACCTACAACACAAGCATTCCTAAATATTCTCACACACCCCTTTTTCTTACATTTTGTTACCACACTTAAAACTCTGTATTATATGTGTGTGTGTGTTTTACTTGATCTTTGCATATTATAAAACAGTGCCCTAAAAAAGCAGATCCTATACGTGTCTACCCTCAGGGTGTACTAACACGGGTCACTTTGGAGTGTGCATGCCACTTCTTCTTACAACAAGGCCCCAGGATACCTAAGATAAAACCTTTATGGAGCCACGACTGCACACACACACACACACACACACACACACACACACACACACACACACACACACACACACACACACACACACACACACACACACACACACACACACACACATGCAGATCACACAATTGTACACACAAAGGCCTTTATTTGCCCACAGTTGCAGTGCTGTACTCCTACAGTATCCCCCTTTAACATTTCACGAGACATCTCCTCTCTTCTGGTTCAATCCTAACTTTTTTTAAGGTTTAATTAAAGTTTGTGCAATGCAAGTTAATGGTTATTTTTACTATGTTTATGTACTACAAAACTGACATAATCAGCAACATGATCAGCCTTTTCTTGTGACTTAAAAGCACCGGTGCTTCTCATAAAGATGCCCAAAGGTGCCCTGTGCACTGGTTTGAGATGCAGAGGGCGATGATAAATTGTCCATATTTGACGCCATGGGAATAATGCCAGGCTCTCCTCTCAAACATCCGTCTTCCTACATCTCCCCTCTCACACTTCATTAGCATCACTGTATGAAGGCCAACTGTAACTGATTAGCAATACACTAGTGTAAACTGTTTCCATTTGAATATGAGTGTTTGTCTCTGGTTCTGTGTGTAGAACAATAAATACAGTATTTGTGTGTTAAAAATCATGATCAGGTTTATTCCAAGATGGGTTTAAACCAAGCGGCAAACTCTGGGGAAGAGCCGGGACGCCAATACGGAAGTGCCACAAACTGCAGTTCATATATTGGCCGATAGGCGATGACTGCAGAAAGGAGCAATTTCCATAGACCCCAATGTTAAAATGCCCATTTTCACAGCAGAAAAAAAACGTTTCTAGCCCTGGCTCCAATACATTTTATTATGTATATAGTTAGATTCCACCTTCGTGATTATGAATCTGTGAGTGAATTGTTTTCTAACGCGACCCTTCTATTTATATTAGGTCTTAAAGTTTTTGCATAAATTAGGGCGTGGTCACATTGAGTGACAGCTCTGTCAGGTGACTGCTGCTGTTAGCTTTTTGTCTCTCTGCTAGCTGCTCCGTCCGTGAAGCTACAGGGACTCTGCCTGGTCAGTTCATCCAGGGAACACAACTTGATCCCGGCCGTGTTTGTTTGTTCTTCATGCTTATATATCGGACTATTGTGACTCGCTCTGTGGTTAAAACAGACGGTGCATGAATGCCATTTGCGGTAAGTGAAATTCGAGTACTTTATTTATGTGTTTATGATACGTAATGAATGTTAAGGCTTGGGTTTGCGTGTAAGCGAGTGGTAGCTATGCTCAAGTATGTAGACAAGCTAACGTCGAAGTAGTGTATGTGAAATCAACCTCACAATAAGATGTGTGTATATTACAATTATTAATGTCATATTTTCAAGATGATTACTTAGATATTACAATATGGTTGGTTGAGCTGGAGTTCATTATTGAGTTTACACGTTAACGTCACAGTCATCTGAAGAACGAACCCAAACGTTGTTGTTTTTATTAATTGCATTACCAAATTGGTATCAAATAAACAGTAACACAACAGCATTGGTAACACAACTTCCAAAGTTACAGTAAAATAAAAAGAACCCTGACTCGGACAATACACAATCCAACATGTTCAACAGAAGAGAATAAGTTATATTGTTTGTACACATGGTTCTTTACATATATATCTGTTTGTTTAAAGTTTCCAGGTGATGCAGACAGGCTGGACCAGAGAGTGAGAGACAGAACTGGACTCCTCACAGCAGTGAACTTCAGCACAGGTACAAATACTCTTTTTTCATACTGTACAAAGAATCAAGAAAGATATTGGTTTAAATAAATGAAGTATTGACTTTAATACACTGATATACATTCCATTAAACAATACTAAATACTAGATCACCTACACATCAGTGAAGTTGAGGGTTTTTTCCATGCAAAGGGTTACATTTAGATGTTAACAAGCAAGTCAGCTTTCTAATTTAAGGTATTGAAGGCAAAGCTATTAGTGAGAACTGCTACTATTTATCTCTCAATATTGTCTGTAAAAAACGTGGTAAAAGTTATGATTTCAGTGAGAGAACAGAGCAAGCTTCTACAGTTGCACTAAGTTTTGATAACAGTTCAATATTATTTTGATAATAAAATATATTTCAATGTTGATGAATTTCATACTGTTCATTCATAATCTGATTGTCTTTGTAGCTCACTGTTGAAATAAAATAAAACATTACAATTACAAAATAATTATATCTACAGCCCCTAAACACAAACACACCTCTTTCATAAATAACACACTTGTTCTGCAATAATATGTTTTATGTTTCCTGTAATTTTTGTTAGGAAAGGACATGCCTGAAAGACACGACTCAACATGTTCTCCTTCTCTGAGGGTCAAGAAGAACATCCAAGAGGAAAATTAAAAGCTGATGTTATGAGATGTTAAGACCAGTACAGGACATTCACTAAGAAACTACTTTTATTGTGAAGTCAGCTGATCGAATGCACCTATTTCCACATCTACACTCCATCAGCTGATTAATTCTATTTGCCTCACTTTATGAGCTTCACAACATGTACCTTGTACCGCAGAGTTTGCAACGCAAATAAATGGGGCCAATCTTCAGTCGGATGTGAATGTGTAATCTAACATTTTCAGTAAGAATAATGGACAAAAGGAGTGCAAATACAAATTCAATTTATTGAAATCTGAACCAAAAGTTAATCAAACATGTTTTAAATAAAAAAGCACATATGGACAGAAGGTGTAAACCTATTAAATGTATAAGTAAACACATTTAGTCAAATAAAGTGACAGACAAGGCCTGATCAGGTGGTATCAGCTATGCATGGGCTCCTCCATCAGGCCTGGTCCTCCTCGCAGAGGAAAGACCCTCAGTCCTCTCCAAACCAACAGACAGGACGTCCATCACACGGAGGTTTCTCCCTGAAGTCTCTGCAGCTCTCTGGACACCACGCTGTGTCAATCCGTCCACACTGAATATGAGAGGGGAAAATGAAAATAATAAATGCTTTAGACAATAAGAAATATAAAGTTGACTGTTGAGTTGCTCAGTTTTTTTAGATTGTCAATACTATTACTGTATAACTAATATCCCAGGTTAAGAGGCACCTTCAAATAAAGATTGGTCTTTAAATACATTTTGTCTTTTGTATTGTTTGTCTAAAGTCAAGGATCTAGAACTGGTACTTATAGTTTTAATGATACAGTCTGGTTATAATGCTGTTTGGAGGAGGCCTCACAGGTAAGAGCACTAACTAGCTACCATCACATGCACCTTAGCTTAACTTAAATGTATTAAACGTATAATTAAGTGATAGCAAAATATAAATAACTAATGTCATGCAAACATATTAATATTTGCTTGATTCCAGTGTTGCATTTAGCACATTGCATACAAACGTTAAGGGATTTTAAGATTCTGAAGTATTATGCTAAAAACTCAATAACTTAGATTATTATTTATAGTTTTGCTGAATAGTTTCATGTCCGCTTACCTTAGAAACGTAAAATGTGACGGCAGTGTGCTGATGGGGAAGCATGTTAGCTTAGCTTCTTAGCTTGAGCTAGCTCTGTTACTTCCCAGCTGGAGGCAGAAGGTCCCGCCTCGGCTCCGCCTCTTTGCCCTTATTTGGAGCAGGCTGGAGCAGGCGGGAGTTAGACTCAGACGTCACTGTCGAGCCGTTAGTGGCCGACTCCGCCTACTAAGGGCTTCTCGGCAACTCTGCAGAATCCTATGGGTGACGTCACGGACCCTACGTCCATTTATATATACAGTCTATGGTTTAAACATATGGAAATTGCTTTGGGTGTGTATCGGTGCTTACGTAAAGGGTTAGGGTTAACTACGTTTAAAATAATGTGAACATATATCACTATCATAAGAAAACCTTTGGAACAAAAAAATGCCCCAAATAAATGTCAAAGTTGAAATAACATAATTGTAAAGAAAATATAATATGTACAGTTTATAAGAATTTAGAATATAAGAACTGCAGATTTGAAAAAATATGCATTCTGCAGAAATGTGCAAAATACACAGACAGTCCCTACACATTGAGAAATGTCTGTGTATGTGTGTGTCCAGTTTTAGATGTGTGTATGTGGAAAAGCATGAATATGTATGTATCAGTAGTGAAGCACAGGCCTCACTTTACGCTGGGAAACAATGGGTACAATAAGTCTATTTTAAATGAACAAATGTGTGTGCCTGAGTGTGTGTGTGTGCTCCTCCCTATGTGATTGTGTGTGTGCCAGGTTGTGTGTCGCTGGGTGGCCTGTGTAACTCTGCACTGTAAACGAGCTGGCAGAGGGAGGGATGGAGGGCGGGGGGGAGGAAACAGACGGAGGGAAGGAGTGATTGAACGATCTTCTCTGTCTTCCTGTGGAGTAACATCAGGAGAAGTTGTTGAATATTAATGATGTTAATGGAAAATCGAGCTGTAAAAAACAGGCCGCTGTTGTAGGAAGTTGTGTTTACAGTATGTTCGAAAGATATGGAACATAACTGCACACATGCTATGTGCACACTGCACTCTTTATACATAGAGATGTGTATTGTCTCTCCCCCTGCAGCACTCATGAATGCACAGACAGCCTCTCAGGCACACACACATTTATGGCCTCCATGTAGTTGAGATGGATGAGTGTGCGGTGACTGACAGTTGATTCATCGGTCCCGCAGCCACCATACATATTCTAATAGCGCCTTTAGGAAAGTAAATAAACTTGCACAGAGTGAGATCAGGACTTTGCTCTCAGACAGCCGTGGAAAGGGGCCATTATTCTTAGCGAGAATATCTTAGCTGTCAACTGAAAAAGCACCTGCCACAGAGAAAAATAAAAGATTAATACTAAGAGACCCCAAATTTCAATCTTCAATCTTTTGCAGTTGTTTGAAAAGCTTACTGCATTGAGGGGAGAAGTTGATTTGCAACATGCTGGGTACCGAGGCATGGTCCATCGTGCATGCATTCATTTGACATGGAACTACATGGATATGCACATTTTAGCAGCAGACTGTGAGTGATACGTTTGCTGTCAATCATCTTTCACATTTCAAGATTCATGGTTGTCCATTTGAAACAGTGAAACACTGCAAGTAGACAAGACAAAGAATAAGATAATTACACAGCAGGATAAATAACTGTTAACTGTCTTACCATGGTCATGAAATATTGGACATTTGTGCATGATTGCCTTTTTTTTTTAAACTTTAAAATCGGGGTGAAAATAAATGAGGGGAGGAAGATGATATGCAACGTAGGTTCCCAGCCAGATTTGACCTCGGGACATTGTGATTATATGGTCAGAAACTTCGATTTTTTCTAAGCAGGATACTTTATAGATCCATGGTTTCCTAGTTCAATTTGTATTTTGTAGCGTGCATGTCTAGGTGCTCAGTAAGACCTATCTTGATCCCTCTGAAATCTTATCATTTACAGCAAGGCTATGACAACAATTTAAACTTCATTGATGCAAAAGAGCTAGGGCTGTCCCGAATACCATTTTTCGGGCTCCGGATATTCGGTAGTAATCAGCAGCGAATATTCGGCACTCGAGCTGGTTTCTCCAAAACGACCTACCCCACCTTTAAGTATGCATAGGATATAAATGCTAAAGTGCACAGTTTGAAAGGATGTGGATTCAGAATGAGTTTGCTCTGTCTTGGATTCATTTGTTAGTCTGCCTCTCAGTGCTGTAGAGAAAGGATAGAGTTTTAAAAAGGAGCCTATAGCGCCTAGGTGTACCTTGTAGTTTGACTTGACTCAGTGGAAACCAAGCAGTGCGTTCTTCAGTCAATCTTAAGAATGAACAGATCATCTTTGTCAAACAACTTAATTGTCAACAAAACACATTTCAATTCTACCGCTACCTTGACATGCACCCTTTCATACACACGAATACACAGATAGAAGACAGTATGAATGTACGGATTTGGGGTTAAGTGGATATAACACTCGACAAATGATTGAACTCTGACACCATTTATAGTTTGTCTGAGTTGTTTCAGTACGCTCTACCAAGCTTTCTGTATTTGTACCATCGTGTCTATCATTTCAAGTAGGTCTCACTATTCATTTGGATGTTGCATACCTCATTTTGAAAAGAAGTCGCTTTCTGGAGTTTGGTTTTGAAAGCAGGAGGGAGTAATAAAACATTGCATGCTTTTAGCCTTGACAGAGGCCATTAGTTTCAAGTCGCTTAATGTGAAAGTCTGGTGGCAAAGTAGCTGTCAGCAACGTGTCAACAATGTGATGGATTAGTGCTACAGGTAGAGACGTCTCTGCAAAATGCAGCTTTAAATGGCACTTGTTTTCAGTGAGGAAGTTGAACTGTGTCTACTCTAATATTACATTTACATCACATTGTAACCATTTAGTGACCAGAGATGGGGTTGTTACAAAAAAAAAGTAATATATTACATATTACTTATTACTTTAAAAAAAAAATATATATATTACTTTACTTCGTTACTCTCTACATAAAGTAACGCATTACTTTACTCGTTACTTACTCGCAGGGCCGCCCCTCCCTACAGGCTTCATTTTGCGGAGGGAGCCTCATCTGAAGCGCAAATGCGGTGCACCTACAGTACAGTGTAAGCACGCCACAGTTTTCGCCGCTGCGAGGCTCCACTAGCCTTTCTTCGGACAAACTCAAAATAATGGGCATACCTCCACCCCTCGAAAGTTATCGCTGTTGACTCACTCAGCCATGTTTATGCACTGCATGTGGACGTGCAAGTCGCGCAAATGTTACGTAAATATAAACCTGCGGCCGAAATCCCTCTTGTCTGTCAAAGGGAGAATCAGTCATTCTTTATGTTAGTAGGCTAACTGTAGTGTGATTACTGAATTATAAAAGTAACGCGTTACATTACTCCGTTACCGACAAAAGTCATATTATTACGCACCCAACTCTGTTAGTGACTAATACACAGTATGTAGCTGTGAGGATAGAATACACTTGGATTTCTGAATCATACTGACTCCTTCACAGTAACAGTTACAACATATTCCAAGCATCTATGGAAGTACCACAACACATTTTTTTTTTTAACTCTCTAACTGGTGTAAAAGTGGATATTGATACAGCCATCATAAGCTGGACTGCGATTGCTATTGAGTGTGAGAAGTAAAAAAAAAAGTAAAAAAACCCAATCAGCTTGGAAATATTAGACTCCTACTCTCTTTTATTATATTTATGGGTAAATCAATTGAGGTCTGCAAAAATCCTGATACATAAACTCCACATAATGAAATGATGCATTTCAAATTGTGTTTGTTATTTCTTTTAAATTACATTCTATTTCCCAGGGGCGGCTACTCACTTTGTTTACTATCTGAGTATTGGATGCTTAGGCACAACTGATTGGACTTTGATTACGTTTTTAAGGAAGATGGGTCCAGTTATTTATTCTGATATAAAAGCACTAAGCTCGGACCGGGGAAGAGTTACAGTTAAGACACTGTGTTTGTTTTCTGATTGGTTGGTCTGCATGAATCAGCAGGGAACACTTTTTTCAATAGAATTCAATTATCAGATTTTTTTATTATAAAACAAAGAATAATCTGAATAGACACTTCACTTTTCACATCTCTGTTTATTTTTATTTTCTACAGGCAAGAGATCCAAATAAAGGATATGACAGTATCATGAGATGACAATATAAAAAGTCAATAATAATAATTAATAACAATGATAATATCTATTTTTTTAAAAGGGGAAAAGATAAGGATAAGGACCCCTTAAACAATTTCAAATCACTAGGTTAACTGTCACACCTAAGAACCAAAAACAAACATATGACATGCACAGCATATTTTTTATTCCATATAATGCCACTCTTTTTAGAGGTCATTTTCTACCATGTCATCTTGTGTTTTGCCAATTTGTGATTGTTTGTGTCAATGTTTTTTGGCAAACATTTGAATTCAGATTACTCCCGGTGAGCTTTTAAATGTAGTATTACCAAACAGAACATTTCATTTATTATCTGTGGACCACTTCCATCCAAACCCCCAGACAGTGTTAAAAAGTGAGAATTTATCAAATCAAACCGACTCAATCAACACTTAACTTACCACCTCTGTTCCTCTATCACAGCTCCTCCCACCCCCATCGCTCCACCTGAGCTCCTCGCTGTCGGGGCCACTTACCTTTGGATCAAACCCAACGCCAACAGCATCATCGGCGACGGGCCCATCATCCTGAAGGAGGTGGAGTACCGAACCACCTCAGGAAACTGGGCGGAGACCCACATGGTAGACTCCCCTACCTACAAACTGTGGCATCTGGACCCCGACGTGGAGTACGAGATCAAAGTCCTGCTGTCCAGACCTGGGGAGGGAGGAACGGGCCCCCCGGGGCCGCCGCTGGTCACAAGGACCAAATGTGCAGGTAGGTGACTCCTCTTCTGATATTTCCCCCTTCAAGCTTCACTTCTCTTCTTTTTTGTCATAATTATGTTGTTGAGGATAGCTGTATTAGGGGCCAGAATTATGGGCCATTGTTTACACTCATATAATGAACTGAATAGCCTCTTAACTCCTCAAATACAATGTTGTCAGTGGGTGATTGTAGTAAACGGAGACTAAGCTCAAAGTTTAGAATGGTTGAAGTATGGTTGGAGTGATTTGATTTAGAGAAAAAGTAGAGTTGTCTTGAGTGACAATGTGGAGTTTCTTTATTTTTGATAAATGTTCTCCTTGTGAAGTCTTGTGTATGCCGATGTCTACTCAGGGTTTCCCACACAGTGGCCATCAAGAGGACCGGGGGGTTTCCCGGTGGCCTGGCCTGTTAAGTGGCCTGCTGGCCTGAGGGTTTTTTGATTTTTTTGTAATGTATTGTGAATGCAACGCTGCGCAAATGTGGGTCTGCCTCACACAGGGTGACTGGCTGTCTACATGATGTGGCCTGCCGACATGGCCACTGTCATACAGATCATAAATCAAAGCCCTTGATTGGTCTCTGCGTGTCATTCAAGCTCGGGATAACCTCAGCTCAGGTGAGGTAAAGGACTCTCTGAGTGTTTAGATAGTTAACTTAGTCTAAGTTCTCAGTGGGTCTCAAACGGTTTGGTCACCATTTATGTAAACTCATATTTCCATTTGAGGGGGTAGTGATTAGTAAAATATGCATGAATACAACAAAAAAAAAGGTTAACTAGGTGAAAAAAGGTAAGATACACTTTAAAAACTTGTTGAGAGCTAAAACTAGTCTTTGCTGCTGCCTCAAAGATGAGAAGAGAGGAGAGGGGGGAGAGAGACAGGAGAGGCTGGTTCAGGAGCACAGACACACTCACAACTATAAATGAACCAAAAATAAACAAGTTTCAGTGTTTTTTTATATTGGATATGGTATGTTATTGGTTATGGCCATGTTCTTGTGATTTTATGATTATTGAAATGTATACAGTTCTGTTTCATATGGGTGTTCCCATAGATCTAGTCTCTTTATTTTCCCCTCAAAGTGCACCAGATTGATGCATTTAACTCCAACATTTAAAAAAAGATCTTACCGGGGAGCATGGACCCCCCTAGAGGATTTGAGGTCCACCCCCACTTAAAATCACATTGAAAGGTTCCTAAATACATTTACAATTTTTTTTAAATAGTAACCCATGTCCATATGTTTATTTGTGGGTAGTAGATTTAAACTATAGGGCTATCACTACGGGCAGCAACGCTGTAAATATTGACAGCCCTGGCTGTACCTGTTCGCTCTGCCATGAACATGAAGGGTCTGCTAACAAGCGACCAACTGAAAGGTTAATGTTAATGTTGTTGCACTTCACAAAGGCACGTCACGTCACCTCGCCACGCACCAGAAAATGACACCAGTAATGACAAACAGATGAGAATGCTGCGTGGGGTCTGGGTGCCGTGTTGGCGGGACGTTGCGCGGCTCGCTGCTGTGAGGAGCGGACAGTGTGAGCTGGGTTAATTTCCTGCTTGCTGCGTGGGGTTTGCTAGACAGCGAGACATCGCGAATGGACGCGGGAAGGGGGGGGGGGTGCTGAGGGGGCTGCAGCACCCCCATCTGCGAGGCTCCACTAGCACCCGCACCCGCACCCCCAAACGCGGCGCACCTACAGTGTAAGCGCGCCACAGTTTTGCCGCAGAGAGAGTGTGTGTGTGTGAGGAGCTCCACGGATTGGTCCATTTGGATCAATGGGTCCATTTGGGTATGGTCACATCACTGTACCCAGGAAGAAAAAGAGAAATCTCCAACGAGGCGTTCTGGGGCAGCATAGACAGGTATTTTCTGTGTTAGAGTTTTACTCGCTACAGGGTGTACTTTGAGGGTTTGTGACTCTGCAGACCGTTTACATGCAGAAAAAGCTTCATAACACACAAGGGGACGGGTAATAACCAGAAAAGCATGACAATTTTAAAACCAATTCTAAAATGTGTTAATTATGATGCGTGACTTTTATTTATAGGTAATCATTATCTCGCTAACCCTAACCGACAGAGAAGCTAAAAGGCAGATGAGCCGTAGAACACGAGAAAAAAAATGATCAAACTATTATTTATTCGGGAAAACAATAGATCAAATCAAATATGATGATCATTGGGATGTTAAGAAGCCGCTCTGCAGTTGAAGGATATGTAGAGAGCAGGGTTTAAAGAGGAGGCGGAAAAGATGGGGGAGGTTAGGAGGGGGCAATCATGGCCGATGGGGGTGTAAGGAGACGACGAGTGGTTCATCTGATAATCAGATCTCTGCTGAAGGTGTGTGAGTGGAAAGTGTGCGTGTGGAAGGTGACAGAGATAGTGGTAACTGTGTGTTTGTTTGTGTGTGTTTGGACTTGTTAACACAGCAGGAGGCCACCATCAACCCTCTGTAGCCTTATTACCACTTCACTCTGTGTCCCTTTATTCTTTTGGATTTTCTTGTTTCTTTTACGAATTCTCCTTTTATGTATATTTCTCCTTTTCTCCACTCCTTCTGCTTTGCTCCTACTGTAGCTCACTTCCACTTGGTCTTATTCCCCTCTTTACTATCATGTACGACGGTGTACGACCATTCATCTTTTGTTTTCTCATTCTATTTTTTCCTTTTATATTCCACCTTTGGAAACGAATTATCCTCTTTGTTACATTCAGCTTTTCTCTCCCCCTTCCACCAACAGTTCTCTCTTGTCTTTATTCCCGTCTTCTGTCTTTTATTTTACCTTTTTCTTTCTGTCACCTTTTATTCATTCAAAGAAACAAAAAAAAAGCTTTTGTCAGCAATGTCTTTGCAAAGAAAGTAGTGATGCAGGGATTATGACAAAGGGAGGAAGACATTTGATGTAATACATAATCAAATGAAGAGCAAGACTATGTTGACTAACAATAGATATTTGTGGAGAATGTGTGAAGAAGGAATACAAAAAGAAATCTGGGAAAAAAAGAAAAATATGCAGGAGGAAGATGAGAAATGGTTAGTGGGACAGAGATGTGTGTGTGTGTGTGTGTGTGTGTGTGTGTGTGTGTGTGTGTGTGTGTGTGTGTGTGTGTGTGTGTATGTGTGTGTGTGTGTGTGTGTGTATGTGTGTGTGTGTGTGTGTGTGTGTGTGTGTGTGTGTGCGTGTGCACAGTCGTGGCTCCATAAAGGTTTTATGTGTGTGGCGTAAAGCGTAGTAGCAAGGAACATGTGTTTCTGGGCTATTGGCACTGTGGTGAGCTGTCACAACCACTCACACCCAGTGCTGTTGGTGTGTGTGTGTGTGTGTGTGTGTGTGTGTGTGTGTGTGTGTGTGTGTGTGTGTGTGTGTGTGTGTGTGTGTGTGTGTGTGTGTGTGTGTGTGTGTGTGTGTGTGTGTGTGTGTGTGTGTGTGTGTGTGTGTGTGTGTGTGTGTGTGTGTGTGTGTGTGATGGGATTGGAGCAGGCAGGTATGACAGATGTTAAAATGCCTGCTGGCTACTATTTGCAGTGTTAGGGTGTTGTGTGTGTATGTGTGTGTGTGTGTGTGTTTGTTTGTCCTGACACCTTCACCTCTCTGTTCATGTTAGCCTCTACAGCTGAGCTCACGCCTAACAATCACTTTAGTTGTTACTTGTAGCATTTGCAATTCATTTTGAAGTCAGATTCAGTGTGATATCTCAGTGTTATTATTGTTAATAATTGTTCAGACTATTTCATTATTTATTTCAGGCCAATTTATCACTAGTACAATCATTTATTTGAATTAAAGGTGGGGTAGGTAATTTTGGAGAAACCAGCTCGAGATCGCTAAAATTTGAAAATACACAGCCGGAAAAAATCTGCCACTTCCTTACAGAGCCCCTCCTCCAACACACACGAACGCGCACATGACCAATGAGGGCACGAGATAAGTTTGTGCACAGATGGAAGGCTGACAGGCAGGTAGGCCATCCAGTTATTTTAGCCGGGCCGGCTAAAATGATTGGTCGTGCTTTTTACAGTACTACGGCTTCCACAGATGAAATTCTTTTATGTATTTTTTGTCAAAGCACTTCAGATATTCATTGCTATCGGGATGTTAAGAGCATTCCATGGAATATAACAAAAAGTGTATCTCGAGCCGGTTTCTCAAACTTACCTACCCCACCTTTAAAGGACTAACATGATTTTTCAATTATTATTTGTACATTTTGTACACTGTACAACATTTAAATACATGCTGACACACAATATTTTATATATATATATATATATATATATATATAAGTATTTTTATTTATTTATATATATTTTTTTCTGATAAAACGAGCAGTTGAAAAATGTGTTAAAATGTAGATATGCACCACCAATTTAGACCGGATGGTTGTCAGTTGTTTGGCCATAACTGGTGACACAACCAATCTCTTGTATTGCCAGTCAAATGATTACAATGAGCCAAATGATAGTTTAACGTTAGACAACTTAAAGTATTTCAGAAATGTTGTACCATATTAAGATTTGACAGAAGATTTATAGTGTCGGAATAACATTCTGGAACAGCGGTGCCCACACTTTTTCGGCTTGCTAGCTTCTTTTAAAAACACCAGGTGAAGATGTTCCACCTGTATTAAAAAATGCTAACTATATATTTATTTATATATGTACTGATGTGGCTCATTTGAAAGGATATGTAACCATTTATTCTCTCCAGCCAGAATCGGAACAACAGCAAACTAAGTAAACGTTTGGGTCACCAGGGCGCATCAGAGCAGCTTTCCAACAATTAGCTCAATCGCTGTTGTATAACTAAACAAGGTGAACATGTACGAGGGACGATAAACAGTTATATATAGTTCAGTATATGGAAGGTTCTGACTTAAATAATACCCCAGTAGTTCTGCTGTCACTTCTCAATTATGTGAAAATCACACAAAATGTGCTTCTTCTCTCACGTCCTGCACCAGCGCCCATCTCCATTGTTTTTCTGTTGTTGTAGCTGTCGTTAAAGCTGCTGCCAGGCGTCCGTCGCTCAAAATAGGATTCAGGCCATTTCCCCCATAACCGGCTCAGCGGTGGCTCCGGGGGAATCTGGCAACGATTTTAGCCATGTGCCTCGTCTAGCGTGGCACATTTTGAAGAGTAGATCGAGGAGGCGAGCTAAAATGAACCCTCCATTTAGCTTGATGTGCAGCGAGGACACAGCCTTGATAATGATGGATTTCATAAAGTTGAAAAAGCTCTTTATTTTTCTCATACTGCCTGTGTTCTCTTTTCACCCTCTGTCTGAAACCAGAACCCAGAGATTGGTCAACCTCTTAGAGATGTCCCGCCCCTTGGCCTATCACGTACAATGTGTTAGCCAATATAAATGTGAGTGTAACATAATGATGTCATTATGTTATGGAAGTAAACAAAGGAGTCCAATGGAGGCGTTTCAGGCAGGGGGGGGGGGGGGTGACTGAGAGACAAACACAGGGATTTTATCATTTGGTTACCAATCACATGCACAAAAACATATAACACACTACAGTACAAGGAAACCCCCAAAAGCATAATAGGGCCCCTTTAATCTTTCTCTAAAATCCTGTCTGCTGTCCTACGTTGGAAATACTACCTTAAACTCTATTTCCCTTTAACATTAAATGTGAATGCTGGCTCTTATCCTCGTCTCTATATATATACGCTTTTATCTTAAGCATAACCTGCTCAAAGTGCAACTGCGCTGTTCCTATAATCTCATCTTCCCACTTATTCTCCTTCCACCGTCCCTCTCTTCCTCCTAAATTCATATTTCTACGTGACGGATGATAATGTAAGTGTTGGCTAATATGTTACCCTATAAAGATGGACTTTTAATGTACCCGCTGTACATTCATCTTATTTGAGTATCTTCCCTGCCTTTTCCTCCCCTAACATTTGGTTTCCTCATGTCGTCTTTATACACGGCGGATGCTAATGTGAATGTTGGCTAATATGCAGCACTCTATGAAGACTTTATTCACCTCAGGGTTATATACTACATCCCTGCTCCTTCTTTCCTCTCCACGTCTCGTCCGTTTCTTATAAAGTAGATCTTTATGTGAAGGATGTTAATGTGAGTGTTGGCTAATGTGTTGCTCCATAAAGATAGATTTTTAATTTACCTGCTGGGTATATCCTGATTTGGCTGACACCGCTGCTTCGCCATTCTGCCGAGCCAAGCAGTTTGGATGTACAGTTAAGAGAGTGCATCCTTTCTACCAAAATCAAACAGTTCAGAACCCTAACCCTACAAGAATATTAAATAACAGTCTGGATTTGTTTAAATAAACACATTTTGTCCAAAAGTAAACAACCTGTCACATTTGTGTGTTGCTTTTCCAGCTACCTGTTGACTAGGTAACTGTAGCCTTTAGTCGGAGCAGATGTCACCAGACGATACTCAGAAACGGCCAAATCGCAGCCCATCTGATCCTCCAGCTACTCTCCTATCATTTTCTCTGCTTTTTGCCCCATTCATGAGCTGTATTACTCCTCCTGTATTGCCTAGGGCAGTCTGAAATCACCATAACCACACTGCTGTGGAGTCTTTGCAACCGACCTCTGGAACACAGCTACACTTGTCCTCCTTATATCTTGATCCCTGCATTAGAGGTTGATATTTTGAGTCTTTCCTCTCATGTGGCTCGTGGCAACCCTCTTATGATGACACAGATTTAATGATATTCATATCTGCTGGTAACCACAGACAAATGCCTGGAAATACAGTTGTATGTCCCACATCTGGAAACCCCCATCTCCTGTGATCTGGCCTTTATCAGGGGAGTGGGTTTACGCCCTATCCTCAGGTGGCAACATTCCACCACTCACCCAAATAAACAAAATCAAGACAATTCTAAACGAATAAAACCCATGATTTATTACAAGAAGACGTACAATCAATACAAATATATCTAAGCTGAGAGGCAGAAACACCAGCAGTCCCCACACCAGAGGCCTCTCTCTGCTGCTGCTGCTGGCACTGGAGGTTTTCACCACTTGCTTTTTCACGTGCACCTCGATCTGAACCCCGTTACAGCAATGCAGCACGTGTGTGCAGAACTACTGCAGGGGAAAGAGAGGCACAGGGAACACAGACGGCCGTCACACATCTGTGTTCCTGGCTCAAACACTGTAATGTGTCCAATGTCAGCCATCGGAAACATAGTGACATAAGCAGTAGTATAGTCAGATTCCTATTGTGTCTATTTTCATTTAAGTTACGTTTTTATTTGGCAAAATAATTGATGTAATCTGCAAATGTTGTTTCCCCTCTGTCTGTTTTGTAATTAGGTCTCATAGTTACGATAATTTGTCAGCCCCAACCTAAAAGATATCAGGACTGCTAAAAGTCTAACCCGTTGCAGACTGAAAACCCACCTGAAAGAGAAAAAAAAAGGTTTTAGTTCGTAAAAGCTTAATTTAATCTAATGCAACAGCAATTATTAAGAGTCTACTCAGATCAGACACCTAAAGGCCCTGACACACCAAGCTGACACCAAAGAACACGTCCCGACGGACCCGACTGTTGTGTCACCTCACGTCTCCTGTCTCTTGGCCAAACAGTCGCACTGGAACACACCGCAAAGACTTCAGCCGACGGCCAAGTAGCACGTACGAACTGCGCATGCGTGAGTCGCAATAACTCTCCTTACCAGCAGGCGGCGGTAGTGTGTATTCGTCATTCAAAAGAGGCAACCGGAAGACAGACTGCGTGATAACCGAGAGAAGAAGAACAGATCGCGTGATATAAACAAACAACAAATAGCTACATGCTACAGCTCGAGCCAAGCAGCACAGGGATGAACTATGCCAATATTTTAACAGTATCGGTGCAGTGCCTTTTCAGTGGGGCAAGATATAGCAAATATGTGTGCCTATCCTGCTATTTGTGTTTATTCTTTTAATCACACAGCGTTAAGAAAAAATTAAAATGTGCCTACATAACTGTCAGTTGCAGCCCTAGCATTATTATTGGTTTAACTAGCCTAACAGTATATTTTAAAAACATTTAAAATGACCATCTTGAACAGCTACAACATTAAAACATTCTAGGCAGATTGTGGACAGTAACAAAGTACATTTACTTAAGTACTGTACTGCTCCACTCCCATTCAGGCAAGCTGAACAGCCAATCAGAGTGATTTATTTTGCCGACAACCTCCGCTGCCGATTCACCTTGTTGAATCGGCAGCGGAGGTTGTCGGCACGGCCGAAAAGACACGACGGTGCGGGACACACCAATCTGAGTAGGGCGACAGGACGCTCATCGACGGCCAGACATCTATCGATGGCCGAAATCGGCTTGGTGTGTCAGGGCCTTAAGTGCCTTGGTCTGTGTTTTCTGAAAACATCTTAGATTTTTCCCCTTTTGTTAGCATGCTACGTAATACTTCAATGAATGGATGTTGTCTATTTGAGTTTCCATGTACACCTATTTCTTGTCATGTCGCTGTTTTCAGTCCTTTTCCACTTTCCCATTCCTCTCTTTTAAGGCCACTTAACATGTTTTCCAAACTCTTTCATTCTGATGAAGCCTGACAACCACCCACAGAGTGCCTTACATTTTCTCATGAATCCCTCTTTTGAATTAGCTCTGATATCTTGTCACTCTACCAGCTTTCAGTCACATTGCCGGTGTTGAAATGGCTTTGTTGCAATGCTGCAATCCTTTTTCTTGGAGTTTTCCCTTTTTATTAGCTGAAGCACGTGCCATTTTGTAGCACCCTCATTGATTGAAACACATGACATGGTTATTGTTGGGCGGTTTCTATGCTGTATTCAGCTTAACAAACAACTTTGAAAACAGTTGTTCTCAAGTTAAATCCAGAATGAGACTTTTACAGACAGTGTACATCTTTTTTTGTGCTTAATGGCCCAGTTCAATACAAACGTTTTAATGCACTCTGAATAAATCAATTGAATCTGGATTTGAATATCTAGACACATTACATTACATGTCACTTGTCACTTGTTAGACGCTTTTATCCAAAGCGACTTACATACATTCAATACTGTGGACAATCTCCACAGGAGCACTTTGGGGTGAAGTGTCTTGCCCAGGGACACAACGACATGCTGACTGCAGTGGGACTTGAACTTGCTATCCCCTGATTCAAAGTTCAGCGCACTACCCCACTGAGCCAAAGCCTCCCCTCAGACACGCTGAATGTCCTAATTAATTAAAATACCAATGTCAGTGTTTGTAATGACAATATGACACATCGTTCCACTGAAACCAAATAAAACATTTCAGGGTCACTTAACTGATAGTCCCAAAGAGCATAAAGAGCGACACTGCAGCAAAAAGAAATCCACACTTTGTTAAGCTCTTGACCTTCTGAACTACCTTTGGAATTAAACCCCTTATATCCCTAATTACATTGCTAATTCATCATGTATTTGATTCAACCTGCTCATGGTATTGCAGAATAAAAAAACACAAATGAAAATATGAACAGTCAGAACAGATTTCGATGTTCTATTACCAAAAACGAACAGGCAGAAGAACAGCTTCTTATATGTTCATATCGTGTCATCTTCAAATACATAATGAAGGCAGACAGACAAATCTAAAAGAGTCAAAACTCTCATTAATGGATTTGTCTAGAAAACATGCTTTAATATTTCATATACAATTGACGAACATTTTCAAATTTGAGTTTTTCTGTTAATGTATATTATGCATTCAGAGGCAACACTTTCATTTAAGCCCCCACTCCACCCACACATGTTTAATACATTATGAAATGATGCTCATTTTCAGGTTCAAATTTAAATGTTGTGCTTTTAACGTTTTTATTTTTTCTCATACTGCCTGTGCCGCAGCACCTCCTCTGTCTGATACCAGAGCCCAGTCTGCTCTGATTGGTTAGCTGGCCTGCTCTGTTGTGATTGGTCAACAGCTTAGAGATGTCAAGTACAATGTGTTGCAGCGCAAGCCAATAGAAGCTATAGTGTTACATCGGGATGTCATTAGGTTACATAAGTAAAGAGTCCAATGTAGCAATTTCACCAAGGGGGGGAATGTGTGTGGCCTTTGCAGACCATTTACATGCACACTAAACAATATAACACACTACAGGAAAGCGAAAACCCCAAAAGGCATAAAATGGCCCTGTAGGGTTTATGGTACCCCTATGGAAGGCCCATGTCTTATACATTACCACTAATCTGCTTACAACAATCTTTTTAACCACTGTAGATATATAGATATTGAATCATATTATATTATGCAGCCAACCCTATCTGTTTAACATACGGAACATAACACAGAAAAATCTATGTGACTATTATGGCGCGTTTCCACTACAGCGCGGAGCACGGTTTAAGAGGGCTGTGACGTCAGCGGCCCGTCTTTGGTTGCGTTTCCACTTGGCCTAGTACCGGCCGGCGGGTCCTAATTCACAGTTTTTCTGGCCTCATAAAATCGTGGGTCTAGGGCCAGAGACAACGAGGCTGAGTCGGGCTGAGTATGCTAAACTAGAGAGAGAATCGCTGGCAAGGGGGCTACAACTACAACAAGATGGACATATTTGACCGTGATTTAATTGTAATACACGTTTCAAAATGATGCCGAAGTAACAACATACTGATACCGGTTAGTAAAAACCATGAATTAATGCTTTGTCAAGTCTGCAGACAGACGGCAGGGGAAACACCTTTTAAAATGCTTGTTTTCTAAATGGAGATTGGCTAAGCTAACGCAGTATATGCTCCGACCGTCCACACTCACAACAACGGCCTATACAGACATAAATAAAGCAGCGACTGTATTCACCATGACACAGGCAGTCTGTGGTTTGTACTTGTTTAACTTTTGTCTAGTTTCTGAACAGATATGAGGAGCTGTGAGCTCTGAGTGCTAACAGCTAACGGCTGTGTTGTTTTTCTGGGGTTCTCATTGAAGATGACGTCACGGCTCCGCCTACACTGCGTTACTATAGTTACTACCCCAGTTCCTAAACTGTAATGGAAATGCGCCATAAAGTGAGCCAGTCCTAACGAGGCCTAGCCATACCGAGCGAGGCCGAGCGAGGCCGTGTAGTGGAAACGCGCCATAAGAGAGCAGTGAGCACATGATCTTGAGTTGAGTCCTTGTTAAATGAGGGCTCAAAAAGACACAGCTATCAGAAGAAATACAATATTGTAAGGATAAAGCAGATTCTTATGATTCAAACATTGTGAATCAGGACGGTCGATATGTTTTCCCTGAGGAGAGTGTGCAGTCCTTTTTATGCTCAAAATTCTTTGAGGATGTGTGTGTCCTTGTTCTGCTAGAGTGTGTGAAGGCTCTGCCATGTTTGAACATGTAGATGTGTGCCTCGATTGAGACACACATCAGATCAATGAGAGCAATGAGTTGCTGGACAGGCTGCGAATACAAGATCATCTCTAAATCACCATCAAAATACAGCATAGCACAGCAGCGTGATGAAACACTCTCTCCTGTCCTTTAATATCTCCTGTTGAGATCCCCTCGAGCATGGCAATCCAACCTCCAAATAATGGCCTCTATCTTATGTGTCTGTATGCTCCCTGCCGGCTGTTTTCTAGCATGATCCCACCTACAATTGAGCTGCCAAAGATTGCGCTTATATAGAATCACAAGTATATTTGATTAATTTAGCAAGTAGTAACTCAGTTTTAATAAAACATCTAAAGGAAACTTTACTTCATGCCCTATTGTGCTTTTTTGGGTTTTCCCCTTTGTTGATGTGTGTTATATAGGTGTTTGTACATGTAAATGAGGTGCTGCAGAACAGGCAGTATGAGAAAAATCAAGACTTCCTTGAACATTAATGACTAATGTCACTGTAGAGGCAAAAAGTACAAATATGAACCTGAGAATGAGCATAATATGTCCTGTTTCATACTCTCAAAGAAAAGAGAAAGAAACTTGTTCTAACTAAATGTTTCTTTCTTTCTAAGGATACGTATAGTCGAAGAGAGGAAAGCTACAAATAAATCGAAACCTGTAATGGCAATGCCCCATTAGATTGACTGCCTTAACCCTTGTGCCCTCCTCGAATTTTCAACCTTTCGCCACCTTCGTGGCAAAAATGTACACGCCCCAAACAACTGCTGTTAAATCATTATACATCAATATTTCTTTCTACTTTTGTTTTGTTTTCATGAATCACTTAAACAACTTCTAACGTACTCAAAACTACCAAACATTCAATCATTTTCAGGATTTTAACCCTTTAAATGCCTGTTTCATTATTTGAATTATCTCATTATTTATGACAAAAAAACACAAAATATGCATTTTTTTCAATATAATAATTAGTAGGCAGATGGAACTTTGGTGGTTATTAGAGTCTTGGATATGTCAAAGATTAGCAACAAAATTGATTTGACTGCATTATTATTGTTTACGCAGTATCAGATACTACCTCTGGACACCTTCGTGGCAAAAATGTACACGCCCCAAACAACTGCTATTAAATCATCCTACATCAATATCTTTTTCTCCTTTTTTTTTCTCATGAATCACTTAAACAACTTCTAACGTACTCAAATCTACCAAACATTCAATCATTTTCTGGATTTTAACCCTTTAAATGCCGTTTCATTATTTGAATTATCTCATTATTTATGACAAAAAAACACAAAAAATTGAGTCTTCCTAGTAACATGCCTCTATTCTGAGCTTGTGTTATGCGTTTGTCATGGAGGAGCAGAAGGGAGTAGAGGGGTGTGAAGTCTCTCTGTCTGAGTGCTGAAGTGAGAACTGCTTAATAACCAGCGTCAGACTTTCAAAACACGAAGCAGGTTATAAACATGTAGCACAAAGACACACATGCACTTGAATGAAGGCAGTTGCATGACCATTTGGACACACACAAACAAATGTTTTCACGGTTAAAAAATGTAGTGTTGTTGTGAAATCTTATTTATGACAAAACCGTGAAATATGTGAATGCGTGTACTTTAAAAGACACAAAACGTGCACAAAAGTATGAACAACATTTTCGCTCTCGCAGCAGTGTAGCGGTAGTAATCAACACTTGAAAGAGCTGTGAGCAGGCAGGATGTGTTACACCAGGGATGAGGGTGTATGGGGCTGTGTGTGAGTGTGTTGGAAAGAATGTGTGTAGATGTATGTCATGGTACCAAGACATCTTTTAGAGTTTAAAGATGCCAGTTCAAGTCCCAGAAAGGCCTCCCGAAACACTGCTGAGAAGCCCCTTCAGACCCCCACTTCCTGTGCGCTAAATAATAATACCACCAGGATGGTTATACATAACACAGAGCACACGCAGAATCGAAAAAAAAACTATCAAAAACTTGGTCTTCTACTAACCAATATTGGCTGCACTTTTTCAACATTGTTAGTTTGAATAAACATATGTGCAGGGTCAAATTGAACAAGTGTTGACTTAAATAAAGTAAGAATAGCAATGACAAAAAGAAAAGCTCGCTAGCTGCTAGGATTATATATATATATATGCAGTGTGAAAGCGATTGTCAGGGTTGCAGGAAGTTGAACCCAGCTGCAGTTAAAAATGAGATGGCATATCTCTGCCGGTCTTAACAAAAAGTGAGCTTCAATTCACAAAAAAGGTGGTGAAAAGAAAAACAGAGAAGGGGACGACGAGCCGACAGAGAACACTAGGGAAGACAAGACTAAATACACACAACACTAATCACAAGACAAGACACAGCTGGGGAGGGGGGGGGTGAAACACAGGGGCAGCAGGTGAACATAATAACGATCAGGCACTGGAGGCAAAACACAGGAAGGAAGACAGGACAAGACACAAGGACAACAATTCATTTCAAAATAAAACAGGAAACGATAAACACAAAACTAAAATCTTCGGAGTTCTTCTGCCGATTGCTGCATAATACGCTTCTGTAGCACACAGGGAAGTGACAAACTAACACATCATTGTTATAGGTAAAAACAATCCTATATAAAGAAACACTTTATTAATAATTTGAGAATTTGAGAAAGCTAGATAAGAGGACCATGAAACACACATACACAAACAACAGAAAAAAATGCATGTGCGTCCAATGAAGCAGACGCACGCACGCACGCACGCACGCACGCACACACACACACACACACACACACACACACACACACAGCATCCATCTCCGTCCCTTTTGACTAACTACTGCAGTTGTTAACTTGTTAAAAGGGGTCTTGCTGTGTGTGCGGGATCCGAACGGCAGATAGGATGAAACCCATTAAACGGAACAAGTCCAGCTTTAATTGGTGCTCTTTGGTAATTGGCCTGTTGGGGCTGATTTGCATTGTTACCAGGGCAACAAGCTTGTTTCCTCTATATCCAAGCTCAGCGGGAGGGAATGAGGGAGGCAGGGAAGACTAGCGGGAGGGAGAGGTGATAGAGGTCAAAGAGTCGATCAGGAGAGGATAGCAGGAGGAAGGGAGAAATAAAAAAGAGATTAGGGAGGAAGTAAGGATGTTAAAGGGCCCATGTCATGGCCATTTCCACTGATCATAATTCCATTGTTGAGGTCTACTAAAATAGATTTATACTGTGCAATTTTCCAAACTCACATTGGTTTCGCATACAGCATCTCTGTAAAGTATGTGTATTCAGCAGTATTCACTCTCTCCACTAAACGGCTTGTTTGAGCTCCTGCCCCCCCCTCCCTGTGAGCCCAGTGTGCTCCGATTGGTCAGCTCGGCCACTCTGTTATGATTAGTCAACCACCAGAGAGGCTCCACCCATGTCTAACACAGTGTTTTTTCGGCTCTGAGCGGAGCATCAGTTTTTGTATAAGCTAACCTACGTTTGCTAGTTGTTCAGTGTAATATGTTCATATTAGGCTAGCAATAACGTGTTTACAATTGCAATCTTATACGGTAGTCTGCTACGTGTCGGTCATTCTTTTTAGCTTGCATAAAAACAATGTTTTTCCTAGCATGTCTAGCTATAGGTAGCCTTGTTGTTTAGCTTTGTAGCATACATGCTAGGAAAGCCAACTATAATGTAATTAAGTTTCGCGACTGACCGTACGGTAAATCACCCGGAGTATACTGTATATGAGTATTTTGTGTGTGAATGCAGACATTCTCGTGCTATGAGAAACATGTAAGGCCATCTGCTGACATTGTAGTTGATATATGTAAAACGCTAGCAACTTCGTTAGCCCAGTTAGCACTGTGTCAATGGCTTGTTCTGTGTAATAAAACCACTATGAACAAAAGCTAGTGGTTCATATTAGGCTAGGAAGAACGTGTTTACAATTGCAATCTTATACGGGTAGTCTGCTGCGTTCGGTCATTCATTGTAGCTGGCATGAAAACAATGTGTTCGCCTAGCATGTCTACCTCTCGGTAGCGTCGTTGTTTATCTCGGTAGCATACACGCTATGAACCGTAGCTCGGTTAGGAACGCCAACTATAATGTACTGACCGTAGGGTAAATCACCCGGAGTATACTGTCTATGAGTATTTTGTGTGTGAATGCAGACATTCTCCTGCTATGAGAAACATGTAAGGCCATCTGCTGACATTGTAGTTGATATATGTAAACGCTAGCAACTTCGTTAGCCCAGTTAGCACTGTTTTGAACTGAACCTGAGATTCCAACAGTATATATGCTTGGCTGGCAGAGGGTGCGTCATAGCTCTGGGCGTGGCTACTGGGTATCCAGACGTCACGATGCCCAGGAAGAACATGAGAAATCTCCAACGAGGCGTTTTGAGGAGGTCTTTTCTGTGTTAGAGTTGTACTCCCTACAGGGTGTACTTTGAGGGTTTTTGACTCTGCAGACCGTTTACATGCATAAAAACCTTCATAACTGTTAGGGTTTTGTATTTATGTTTTCTTTTTTCCACCTTTGTTTTGAAATGTTTCCTCCTTGTGTCTTCTCTGTTCCTTCTTCCTGTGTTTGCCTTCCTGTCGTTAGTTTCCCTGGTGTGTCTGATTGTCTGATTGTGTTCACCTGTTGCCCTTGTGTTTCTGCCTCCCTTACCCCAGCTGTGTCTTGTCTTGTGATTACCTCTCCCTGTATTTAGTCTTGTCTCTTCGTTTGTTCCCCTGTCGGTTCATTGTTGGTTTTTCCTGTCTCCCTCCATGTCAGTCACGGTTGTCTCTCCTGTCTCCCTCCATGTTGGTCATGGTCAGTTTTTGTACAACCTATGTGTTTCATGCCTTGTTTTTGTTCAGCTTTTAAAATAAAGCTCGCTTTTTGTTTCGAGACCTTTTACCTTTTTTGATAGTCTGCATTTTGGTCCTACCCTTCCACGCATCCTAACATAATGAACCGACCAATTATGGACCCAGCGGATTATGTTTTTGATTTTGATTCTGAATTGCTTTCTCTGGATTACTCCCTTCGATGTCTTTATGCTGTGTGGAGTAGAACCTCGACTAGCAGGGAGAAAGAGGCTGTCCTCAAAAGAGCTCAAATGGAGGTGGATAACGTGCCATGGCTGTGGAGCTCTTTGCCTGAATTTCTCAGAGTTTTTTCGCGTAGCCCTGAGTGCCAGCCTCAAGCCTCAAACCCCTTCTCGGGATCCCGCGCTGCCTTAGGAGGTCCACGGAGCCTCCAAAGGGTCTCTAGGAGACGCAAGGCCATGATTCCAGCCGTGGCCCCATACAGCCATGGTTCCGGCTCCAGAACCGGCCCATACAGCCATGGTTCCAGCCCCAGTTCTGGCCCCAGCAGTCATGGTTCCGGCCTCTGTTCCGGTCCAGCACGCCATTTCTCATCAGGGAAATCTTCTGGGCCAACATGAGCAGATGATGCGAGCCTTAGTTGAAAGCCAGCAGTCCTTGGCTCTACACATCTCAAACCTCGCTGCTCAGGTCTCAACTTTGACGTCTTCTGCTGCATTTCCTGCCTCCTCCAATCCACCTGTGGATTCCACTCCAACTCTCCTGCCGGGGGTCTTGCCAACTCCATGTCTTGTCCCGTTGGGGGTCCCGCCGACAACTCTCCTGCCGGGGGTCTTGCCAACTCCATGTCCTGTCCCATTGGGGGTCCCACCGACTACTCTTCTGCCGGGGGTCTTGCCAATCCTATGTCCTGTCCCGTTGGGGGTCCCACCGACTACTCTTCTGCCGGGGGTCCTGCCAACCCTATGTCCAGTGCTGTTGGAGGTCCCGCCGACTACTCTCCTGCCGGGGGTCTTGCCAATTCCGTGTCCTGTCCCATTGGGGGTCCCGCCGACTACTCTTCTGCCGGGGGTCCTGCCAATCCTATGTCCTGTGCCGTTGGAGGTCCCGCCGACTACTCTCCTGCCGGGGGTCTTGCCAACTCCATGTCCTGTCCCGTTGGGGGTCCCGCCGACTACTCTTCTGCCGGGGGTCCTGCCAATCCTATGTCCTGTCCCGTTGGGGGTCCCGCCGACTACTCTTCTGCCGGGGGTCCTGCCAACCCTATGTCCAGTGCTGTTGGAGGTCCCGCCGACTACTCTCCTGCCGGGGGTCTTGCCAACTCCGTGTCCTGTCCCATTGGGGGTCCCGCCGACTACTCTTCTGCCGGGGGTCTTGCCAATCCTATGTCCTGTCCCGTTGGGGGTCCCGCCGACAACTCTCCTGCCGGGGGTCTTGCCAACTCCATGTCCTGTCCCGTTGGGGGTCCCGCCGACAACTCTCCTGCCGGGGGTCTTGCCAACTCCATGTCCTGTCCCATTGGGGGTCCCACCGACTACTCTTCTGCCGGGGGTCTTGCCAATCCTATGTCCTGTCCCGTTGGGGGTCCCACCGACTACTCTTCTGCCGGGGGTCTTGCCAACCCTATGTCCTGTGCCGTTGGGGGTTTCGCTGAGGGTCCTGCCAACTCCACGTCCAGTATCGTTGGGGGTCCTGCCGACACCTGTTCCGCTGTGGGTCCTGCCAACCCCTTGTCCTGTCCCGTTGGGGGTCCCGCCGACTACTGCTCCGCCGGGTTTCCTGCCAACACCAGATCCTGTCCTGTTGGGGGTCCCGCCGACACCTGTCCCGCCGGGGGTCCTGCCAACACCAGATCCTGTTCTGTTGGGGGTTCCGCCGACACCTGTCCCGCCGGGGGTTCTGCCAGCTCTGTGTCCTGTTCTGTTGGGGGTTCCGCCGACACCTGTCCCGCCGGGGGTTCTGCCAGCTCTGTGTCCTGTTCTGTTGGGGGTCCCGCCGACACCTGTCCCGCCGGCGGTCCTGCCAACTCTGTGTCCTGTTCCGTTGGGGGTCCAGTCGACACCAGCCCTTGCTACATCCGGGGTTCCATTGACACCAGCCCATGTCTTGTCTGGGGTCCCGTCTGCGCCTGTCTGGTCGGCTCCGGTTCCTGTCCGGTCGATACTGGGTCCTGCCCGTCCTCCGGAGCTGTCCCGTCGGCGCCTTCCTGCCCGGCCTCCGGAGCTGTCCTGTCGACGCCTTCCTGCCCGGCCTCCGGAGCTGTCCTGTCGGCGCCTTTCTGCTCGTCCTCCGGAGCTGTCCCGTCTTGACCTTCGAGCCCGGCTCCCTGAGTGCCGCGGTCTTCGCCCTCGAGCCCGGTCTCCTGAGTTCCCCAGCCGTGGTCTTCGCCCTCGAGCCCGGCCTCCTGACTCTTCCAACCACTGCCTTCGCTCTCATGCCCGGGCCCCTGAGTTCGCCCGCTGTGGCCTTCGCCCCTTTTTGGACTCTGCCTTGCCCCCGGGCCGTCCGCCCGGGACCCCTTCCGGGCCCGTCCTCCGGACCCCCTCCACCCACCCTGTTGGTCCTGGTTGTGCGTCCCTCCTCCGGGCCCCCTCCGCCCACCCTTCTAGAGGTTTTGGACTTTTGGGGGTTTTCTTGGGACGTCTGGAATCCGTCCCTTGAGGGGGGGGTTCTGTTAGGGTTTTGTATTTATGTTTTCTTTTTTCCACCTTTGTTTTGAAATGTTTCCTCCTTGTGTCTTCTCTGTTCCTTCTTCCTGTGTTTGCCTTCCTGTCGTTAGTTTCCCTGGTTTGTCTGATTGTGTTCACCTGTTGCCCTTGTGTTTCTGCCTCCCTTACCCCAGCTGTGTCTTGTCTTGTGATTACCTCTCCCTGTATTTAGTCTTGTCTCTTCCTTTGTTCCCCTGTCGGTTCATTGTTGGTTTTTCCTGTCTCCCTCCATGTCAGTCACGGTTGTCTCTCCTGTCTCCCTCCATGTTGGTCACGGTCAGTTTTTGTACAACCTATGTGTTTCATGCCTTGTTTTTGTTCAGCTTTTAAAATAAAGCTCGCTTTTTGTTTCGAGACCTTTTACCTTTTTTGATAGTCTGCATTTGGGTCCTACCCTTCCACGCATCCTAACAATAACACACAAGGGGATGGGTAATAACCGGAAAAGCATGACATGGGTCCTTTAAGAGATAGAAAAGGGCTAGATTAAATAATCTAGCCCTTTTCTATCTCTTAAAGGACCCATGTCAGAGGAACGCCTGAGATGAATTATCAGAAGAAAGGGAAAAGAAAGCAGAATGATGCTTAAGATGGAGAAAGGGAGAACATAGATAAAGAGAAATTCAATTTGCTTTAACTTAAAGTGGCCCTACTTTGCTAATTTTCAGGTTTCATATTTGTATTTAGTACCTCTCCTGTGACATGTTCACATGCTTTAACGTTCAACAAGTGATTTATTTTTGCCATACTGCCTGTGCTGCAGCACTCTTTTAACTGCCCATCAACAGCAGTGAACGATCTTAACAGTCTAATTAGTATCAGGATCATTGGTTCTGTGATTGTCTTTCAGTTTGATGGAATACAAAATCAAATGAAATGATATGCTTTGAAGCTAGAGGAGCAGAGATGTTTTGTTAGCGGAGAGGGTCCACTCAAAACGTCCTTTGACAGAGGCCAGCCCTCGCTGTGTGATCAAAGGGGGAACCAGGCTACCTTTGACACTTTACATCATCTGTGATCAGTCATGCTGGACTAAAAGAAGAATTCAGGTCCTCATAAAAAGGAGTGTGTATTTGTGTGTGTGTGTGTGCAAAATAGATACCTTTTTGAACATTACAGCATATAAAAATGTCACAGTAGAGGCACAAAAGGCAAATATGAAACCTAAACATTAGCATATCAGGCCCCCTTTAAGGTATACGCTGCACAGACCACACAGTGTTATGGGTTTAGAGTTTCAACATTAGCAAATGGACCATTGCAATACTTATTAGAGAGCAGCATCATCACACACGCTGTCAGCCAACTCTCATAATCACCAGTTCCGTTCAAACAAATCAACCATCACATTTAATGAGGCAGTATAATCCGAAGCACTCACTGTCATTCAAAATGCTAACTTGCTACGCACTGCTGTTTTCCATCATTCTTCCTCCACCATTTGAAAACGACTTTAAAATATTCATTCTTCTCTTTCTCTGCAATTCTGACAACAAAGAGTACTACTAAAGACATGGATTAACAGCCCATCAAAAAGAAATGCCTTTTTTTGTTGTTGCAGAAGTTATGGTCATTCACGCCGCTCCAACACTCATCTCCCTGTGTTCTCAAAAACAAGCTGATTGCAGCCTTCTTGACATCGACACAATGTTCTCGTTAGCGCCACGGTGCCACAAATAACTACTGGAGAGGCTCAGAAACAGGAGAAAAAATCACAATCAAACAATGATGCTAAAAATAATGAGAACGCTGAGGCTTGATCGTTTGTTTCCGCGGCCGGCGGCAGGTCAAGGTGGTAACGAGTTGCCGCGGTGATTTGGTGTTTCGCTGTGCTGTGTTGATTGGTGCTTAATGAAGGCCTACTTGAAGGTGTCCGTGATTGAGCGACATTTGAGGAGTGTGTGTGGAGGGAGAAAGAGAAAGAGTGGGCGACCAAAAGAGCGTGAAACAGATGAGAGCTGTGTAGATCGATGACAGAGAGGTGTGGGAGATCAAGAGTGAGACGAGGACAGATACATGTAAGAGAGGACAGTTGATTTGTTGTGCTCAAAGAGAAAAATAACTACATTCACTTTGTAACATTTCATTGGTTTTGAACGAAGATGCCAATTAAAATGTGCTTACAATTGTGTAGGTTTGTGTACATTACCAAAGTACATAAAATCTCAAAATTAGAGACAGAATTCCTTTATTCGTCCCACAGAGGGTAAAATGACATTGTAACAGCAAAGTATGTTTGTACAGAAGTACACAAAAGTAGCAGCAGTATTTATTAAATGAAACAAGTGTAACATGTAGAATGAAGTGCGGTAGATACCAGTCGTAAACATGATATATTGCACAGAGTTACATACATATTATTTGTACAGTTATAGATGTACATATTATCCATGTGGCAACCATACGGTACGTGTCTAAACACACGAGTACTTGAAACACACATAAAACCCTAATCCTGGTCCTCATGTATACGCACACTTTTTCTTGATTTGATGCAGAGCTTTCTCTCGGCTCTGTGACAGGAAGCAATGTATTAGCACTGTGAGATCAGGAATCATCTGACAAATATCTTGCTGTCAGCATTAAATCACTGGGCATGGATTTGGCCTTCGTGCAATGCTTCACACAAACATACACACACACACACACACACACACACACACACACACACACACACACACACACACACACACACACACACACACACACACACACACACACACACACACACACAGCTCTCGGAAGTTATCAGTTGAGTCCATTCTGGGGTCGTAGACGGTGTGAGGCATCATAACTGATCATATTTTTTGGGAAGTACAGAATGACAAAAAACGCCAACAGCTTCCCAAATGTATCCAGCAAATCTGTGAGCTTGTCTAAATGTGATGAAATGGGAACATTGATACTCAGATGGGCACCAAGGTGATGTCAGGCATATTTATTGATGCTTGGCTAAGGATTTTGGGCATTCTGGCTACGCATCACTCATTCACCAATGGGTAATGTTTAGATGGATTTCAGGAACTTCCCCTCGATTCTATTGGCTCTAACAGTTCAAAAGAGATGTCAATCATCAACATTGATCGAGGGGGGCCAGAGATATGGAAAATACACCCAAATGACCCCAGAAGTGTTTTTTCTTTTGCTAAACCTCTCTAAAAAGGTCAAATGTCACTTGTTTTGCATCAATCTTGATACAGGGTACTTATTATATGTTATATTTTGGATTCCTAAAGCTTTTAGTCTACTAACCCATCATTCAAGAGTGGTTCTCACTATAAGTAATGTTTTTTTTTTGGACGGACACTATAATTTAAAATGTTTTACTGTGTTCAATCTGAATTTACTTTAAAATAAAACAATTCTATATTGATTCTGACTTTTCTACATCCAACTCACAGGTTTATCATTGCTTTGAGAAAAAAGATTATTAATTTACCCCTTTTAGAAGGGAAGATATAGTCATTTGTTCTGGGAATGTCATTTTCGAGCCTGAGACCTGAAAAACAGGCTCAGGGCTTAACAGGTTAAAGAGGCCCTATTATGCTTTTGGGGGTTTTCCCTTTCCGTAGAGCAGGGGTTCCCAAACTCTTTCAGCATGAGACCCAAAACAGAAATGTTGTGGTCCTACGGGACCCAAGCTCACAAAATGTCATGATTTTCCATAATATCTACATTTATAAACAAAGAATACAACACACCATGAATTTAAAATGTAAATGAAAATATTTATTTAATTATAAAATTGCATCGCAGCAATTAGGTTTCTCACTATAACAACCTTCCCTTTGAGCTTGCCCAGAAAAAATAAGGATCAAAGCAATGACAAAACATGGGAAGTGCAGTCAAGTATATACAGTACATCACAGATCAAATCAAATTTAAATTCAATTATTGTCACTAGATTAAAAACTATGTACACATTTTTAAACACTTTTAAATGAACAAAGCTGTTGTAAAACACTCTGAGAGACAAAGAAACTCCAACACTTGGCAACTGATTAACTTTACTGTCTTATTTACAATATTTACAATATTTTCTGATCGGACATGCTAGAAAGGGTATTATATCATATATTGAATACATTATATAATATAATAACAATGACATCTAAAAATGAATGTCCCGAAACATAAAATGAGTTTGTTAAATCATCACCTGTTTTCTGTATCCTTATTAACACTGATCGCTTTGCATGGCCGTCAGTATAAATCAGTCTAAAATGTCGGCATTGATCTGCATCACACTGCAGCAGCCACGTCCGTGCGGCTGATACTTTCTCTCGCTTTCCTTCTCATACTGCCTGTCACTTTCCCTCTAATCTTCCGGTGGTCATTGTTTCTCTGTTTTTTTCCCGGCCGTTTTAAAAACATATTAGGCTAGTCAAAGTTGAAACACCGCTCTATGCCGCTGCAGAATGTAGTGGACGTGCAGGAGCGCGCAGCTGGCGCTAGTGAGCACGCTCATGAACTGTTCGCCGGAGCCTCGCAGCAGGGTTACGGCCCGTCCACACAGCGGCGTGCGTTGAAGCGTGCTCCATTCACTTGAATGGGGTGACGTCACGCTTCGCCGAACTGCATTGTGGGGAGCGTAGCTACGCGTTGCTCGCATTGCTCGTGTTGCTCGTGTTGCTCGCTGCAAAAGTTGAGCCATGTTCAACTTTTGAAGCTTCTGAAGCTTCGGTGGAAGCGTCAGCCAATCAAATCCTGTTTATGCAGCCAATCAAACCGCGTGAGACACACCGCAGGTCATTTCCTCATATTCCAAAAAATGGAGCAAGCTTCAACGCACGCCGCTGTGTGGACGGGCCGTTACTGTGCGGAGCGCATAAAGCAGACCCTTCACGCGATAGCGAGGGGTAGAGCGAGAGATCGCAGATGCCGTCGTGCTTGCGGACGGATTAAAAAAATGATACTTTGGCGGCCGTTAATATACCTGGGCAGCCCTGGTTATATAGGTTTTTGTGCATGTAAAGGCTAAAATCCCTATGTCCAGAGGGAGTTTCTCTCACAACTTGTTTTATATGAAGTCAACCATCGTGATATTTGTGAAGAGGTCAGCATTTCAGATCATACGCTATATGTGCAGTAAGGAATCTAATTTATTTATATTTCATCTACTATGTCTCTCTCTCTCTCTCCCCCTCACCCTCTTTCCGCCTTGTTGACTTTCTCCCAATGCGATTTATCTGTTTGACTGTCACACAAATTAACAATATTGTCAAAGTGGTTTGCAGTATTTTACAATAAACTGAAAGAAACACATCAAAATAATAGAGAGAAATGATTGTGCTACTTACTCTCTCTTCCCTTCTCTCCGCACTTCAACGCCCACTGTTTCAATCTCTGGGCTAATGAATGTACACACAAGGGGGTTTGCCAACACACACAAACACATGAAGGTGGAGGTTGCAGGAAGGAAGGGAACACGCTGCCTGATCTCCAGTGAGAGCACTCATTATTGCATGGCAGTTTTTAGCATTTGAAAAAACCCACACACAAACAAAAACACAAATCTTCCTTGCTGATCCTTATAAACCAAAGTTAAACACACACTCACAACTCCAAGGTGTGTGTTAGTGTGTTATTGATTCAGAAGCAGAAGGCTGATTGCTTTTTTCCATAACCCATCACAAGACACAGTACCGAAGCAGAATTCATAAGGGAACATTGTGTGTGAGTTGGAAGTCAGTTCATGTGGATTATCTTGGACTTGGTACTTTTGATAGTGTTTTTGCTTGTGTGTTTTTTGTGACTTTCCTTCCCTTATCATTTCTTATGATGTCCCTATGTTCTGTCCTTTCACATTCACCCACAAACACACAGCAATGACCTTCCTTTTCAGATAACCCTTCAGTGTTTCTCCTAGGATGGAGTCATAGCAGCGGTGCTAAGGCACGCGGGCCCAGTAAAATGTGAGCGTGGAGCGCGTGGAATTTTTTAGTGTGTGTGCGTGCGAAGTGCGCCCCGCCAATATGCTTCTGTGTGTCTGCCAGCACAAGAAAGGCTCTTGAGGCTCTACAGGTGTATTTTGCTAAATCACCTTTATTGAACATACAGTAACAGAAATACTACACATCCACATAACAAACAATCAAAATAAATGTATGCAATTTAATTATTTAAAATTCACTCCCCTTTTAAACTTTTTCTTTTTTACTGTCCTATAGTACACATTGGAATGATTTCTTACTTTATTTTTTACAACTATATCAAATAGATGAAGGTGTGCTCTCTCTGTCTCGCTCGCTCACAGAGGCTGTGTGCTCCTAAAAAGCATTTTCCATTTGTTTCTTCCGGGAACCAAAATGGACCAATCCGTGGAGCTCCTCACACACACACTCTCTCAGCGGCGAAACTGTGACGCGCTGGGGGGGGGGGGGGGTGCTAGTGGAGCCTCGCAGCGGCGAAACTGTGGCGCGCTTACACTGTAGGTGCGCCGCGTTTGGGGTGCGAGGGGGGGATGCGGGTGCTAGTGGCGCTGCGCCGCTGCTGAATGTATATAGGGGAAACACTGCCCTTGTGGATGTTGACAAGCTTAGCTGTTCTTGGACTGATCAAAGCCTTTCTTGAATTAATGTGGATGAGAGAGAGAATGCGAGAAAGGAAAATTAAAATAAACAGAGACAGAGTTAAAAGATGGAAGGTGATCAAGAACAAAAACCTAGACTTGATATAAGGAAAGGACATATGATAAAAAGACAAGAGGGAGATACATTCAACTGTAGAGATTTCCAGCAAAATCGACTCATTTCAAATGGGTTGAAGCAGTTAAGGTCAGGCCCTTTAATCCTAATGAAGTAAAAAGCACAGCATGATGTTTTATAGACAAAAGTAGGCTTTCAACTTCATGGCAAACATTCAATGTTTCTATTACAATTCCTTAATGCACAAATCAATTCCAAGGATTCATGGCTTTTCCATTTCTGTGTGGAATAACTCGACTTTCCTACAGTGAGCCCTGATCTGAACCTAACAATCCAACACCTTCAGAATAGAATAGAATTCCGACTGCAATTCAGACACAAGTGAAAACCCTGAAGAAAAGGAAAGCAATCTCATTATTCCTTTCAGAAGACTGTTTTAAGCAACACATTCACGTATGTGTTTCAAATGAGATGTTCCATCACCAGATATTGGATTAACTTTCAGTTGTCCACATACTTACGTCTTGAACATGTAGTATACACTTTATACAGCCTGCTTTTGCAATGCTGTAGTGATTCCCAAACCTTTGGCATTACATTTCAAACTAGTTTTGATTTGAAAGAGCGAAAAATGGTGAAAGATGTAGGAAAAATCCAAAATAGAAATCATAAAAGATGGAAATGATACAAAAAAAGAAAATACCAAATGATTTGGTCTTTATATATCACACACAGCCAAGCAGGCAGGTGATCAATGCAACATTAGTTTGGTGCCACACAAACAGTTTAGGTAATCTGGCCAACATTAGTAGTGTGCTCCATGCTCCAGTGGCTCCGTCTGTCATTCTAATTACCGTGCGCTTGTTGCACACGCACACACACACACACCAAGTACACATCTTGTTGGGTCTCTTTGTGTGTGTGTGTGTGTGCGTGCGTGTGTGTGTGTGTGTTCAGCTCATTAATAGAAGCCAGCAGACTTCTCTGACCTCTCCCTTCTTCGTCCACTTTCTAACTGATGAGAGCTGGAGGGGAGGGGGAGGCGGTAGAAAAGAGTATTAATTGAAGTGAAGAGGAAAAAGAAGAAGATAAACAAGGACAAATTGAAGGGTAGAAGAATTGAGAAAAAAAATGTCGACTGATAAAAGATTTGAGGTTTCGTAAAGAAGTAAGTAAAAGAGCGCTGGATTGAGTATTAGAAATAGAATAACATTACGGAGGACGAAAGAGAATAATGACACAGGAATTGAGAGCAATGGAAAAAGAGACCTGAACGGCCAGAGATGGAAAGACACAGACAAGGAGAAAGCATGAGGAAGTGGGCAAGATTGACATTATTACTGCCTCATTGCCATGGCTGCTATCTGGTTCTCTCATGTTGTGTTTGCTTTGGCAGTAAGTGCTTCTTTTTTTCTTCTCCAATAAAGCACCATTTCAAAAGAACTGAAGGAAAAGTGTGGGCCATTTTCAAATCAGCCGGTCCAAAACTCAAACTTATGTATTTTTCTCTAATTTGAAATTGGTGCATGATTAATTGAGTCCATCCTCTTTCTTTGTCTTTTGCCGTAGCAACTGAAAACGCGCCCTGCATTTCTGTTGGGATAAAAGCCGGTGAGAGCTTTGTTGAGCCTTTATGAAAGCTCTCCTGCTGCCTCATGAAGGCGTTCGATAATATAAACACGCCATTTATCAGTTGTCACTACGGAGTTCATCATTTGCATGTGTGGTAGAGCATTTCAATGTGTCTTAGTAGTAGGCAATTGCGATTATATCTACAGGACCTTCAGCAAGGTTATGTTTTATGTGTGCCAGTATGATATCCGCTTGTGCAAAGTTTTCTCTTTTAACACCCTTATCGTTGTCTCCCTTTTATTAATCGCTTTCATTAGCTCCACAACTGACCATCAGCATTCCAATGAGCACTTTTTAAGTTATTGAAAACTTCAAATGTTATTAAAGAGGACATTATTATGCACATTTTCAGGTTGTATTTAGTGTCTGGGACATGTCTCCATGCTTTAATGTTCACAAAGCTCTTTATTTCTCTCATACTGCCTGTGCTGCAGCACCTCTTTTCACCCTCTGTCTGAAACCAGAGCCCAGTCTGCTCTAATTGGTTAGCTGGCCGGCTCTGTTGTGATTGGTCAACTGCTGGGAGATTTGTCCAAAATGTCCCGCAGCTTAGCCTATCAAGTGCACACAAACCTATATAACACATTACAGGAAAGGGAAAACCCAAAAAGCATTACAGGGCCTCTTTAACATGTTTGTCTCGAAAACTTATTATGGGGTTACAAGCTCCTTTTCGTTCTCCATCCAAACTTCTGCCTCTGTCTTTCTTGAAGACAGACAGGATTCAATAAATCCCATTCTGCTGTCTTTGTTCCAAATACAGGGAAGCCATGTTCATGGTCTGCCAGTCAATACTCCCCCACAAGACAAAACGTAGCACTTTAACACACTGTCAGAAACAAAAGACTCATACATCAAAGTGGTTTTGTAGCGCCTTAAACATACGTATATGACCTCACACACATTTACACAGGTGTATAGGAACAAACACACCACACTTAGGATATATTCATGCAGACAAAGACACAGTAGGAGCTTGGCAAGACACTCGCTCGATGTGAGGGCAGTGTTGTGACATTTGGAAAGAGGCATCTCCTCACAAAGGCAAAGAAATGATCTTCTATCAGCAGGCGGACAGAGAAACTAAATAAATAAACACTGTGAGGCTTTTCTCACCTTTTTCTTTTCGCTCAACCTGCCATGTATTTAAAAATATCAACTTTCCTGTAATAATGAGATTGAAAATCCAGTTAAATCAGCCATTTAGTGGCAATTAGAATGACAACTTTAGAGGATTTTATTTATGACTAATTGGTGTACCAATGATTGATTCTGAGACCCTTTTAGTATGATTGATTCTGAGACCCTTTTAGTTTAGATACTGACACAAGGTTTGTGATGGTCTGGTAGACTGACACAGATTTATAAGCACACATAGGTTGTCTTTATATCGCTGATATTCTAAGAATGGGAGTTGCACATATATATATATAGAAACGGATAAGGTAAGGGGGAGCAGGTGTGTGGGCAGGGGACATCAGGTGAAGTGCTGGGGCATGACAGTGTGTCATCACATGACCCAAGAGGATCCGAATTAGAAGAATAATTGGATGCCGTATTCTTACGCTGTCGGCACACATCTGCGCGTTTCATTCTGAATGTGTCATTTAAGTCATAAAGCATGCCTTACAGATATACAATAATGAATGTCACAGAAACCTCTTCAGCTTAATGAAGAGAAATGGAAGACGTCCAATTGACATAACTTTGCCTCCAATTGCCGTGAAATGTGGAAGTCTAGGAGCCATTGCTAAATTGGTGCAGTTGCTGTTATTTGATTGTGACACATGTTTTAATGATCGGTGGAGAAGGACTTTCAAATCCTGTTTCACTCAACTGAAACACACACTTTCATATCCAATGATGATCTGACCAATGGTGTCAACGGCTTTTTTTGAGTAAGTTCAGTCAACTAGTATGATCACTCAGATATTGGTACTTCCAACAGTTTTAAAGCGGAATGCGGTATATTGGTGTTTGTGCATTTAAATGGTCGGCAAAAGCTAGAATCCCTGTGTTCCTCTCCCACATGTCAACATTTCAGAAACTCTTTGAAACAGCAAATCCATATCTATTCCTTTCAAACCTCAGCTCTGAAAAGCCCTGAGGGGGATCTTGCCTGAGTGACCAAAAGGAAAAGCTTTCAAAAAGATCCCCCATCCTCAAAGATAATTCATAACACAAAACCCACTGGAGGTATCATCACACCACATGATGAACATCTCTTGAGGAGTTTTGAAGGAAAAGGCATTTCTTTTATAATGGAATCTGACTGTTACACGTATAATTGACGGAGTGGCATTATTGTAACGAGCAGCTTTGTGCTTTTCTTCTACACCCTTAAGCATCTCCCTTCTTTTCCTCCGCATTCCCAGCCACAATGACATTTTAGTCTGAAGATGAATACGTTCAGTACCTCCCTCCGTCTCCGTCCCTCTCTTTCCTTCCAGGTTGCAGCCTATATCTCCATGTCTGTCACTCTGTCATTCTCAGCCAATTACTGGCTGTCTTCAGGTGCTTAACCCCGGGCCTCACCATCAATTGGCTCATTATATCGAAGCTTTAAATCTCCCTTTCTTCCCCTAAAGCTCTCAGTGTCTTTATATTCATCTCTGTCACTTTCTGTCTCTTTTTCTTTTCTTCCATTTTAATTTCTTTCATCAGCAATGTTTCTGACCTTATATCACTCTTATCTATTCCCGCTGTCATATTTAATTGTATGTCTAAGTACATTATTCTCCCTCCGTCCCTCTTTGTGCATCTGTGTCTGCTCGTATTCATTTCTCTCTACTCTACACTCCGTCCCTTCTTTCCCCATATGCCTCTCCTCCCTCCCTGCTTTGGCCCCCTTATTCTGCAAATTGCTACAACTCAATTGTCCCTTCCCTGCCTGGAGGCAGCAGTGGTATTAATAAAGCAGGATTTGAAATAGATTTCCTTTCCTCTCCATTTTGAATAGCATTACAGCATGGGTTCTGGCTCAGAGCATTATTCTTGTAGCTTATGATATCACAATATACATTCAGCCTATCCATTCTGCAGAAGTGTAACAACATGGAGGATGTCGCAGCACAGCAATTATTCTACACCGTGTAGCATGATGTGATGCTTTATTGAGCCTTGTAGAGATCAATAAAGCATTGTGTTCTCACTTAGCCCACATTAGGAAAGTTAGAGGTCAGGTTATCTGTAGAATAGTGACTTTAAAACTGGAAGGAATTCATTTTGTTGCTAATATAAGCATTGAACGGAATGGGAAGGGGCTTGAAGTAGTGCTGGGCAATATGGTTTTCATATTTTTTGTAAATGCATTTCCATGAAAGCTGTTTATGCTCTATTTCAAAGACATGGTAATATGTATTGTTTTTATAGTTTGAAACAAGATAAGTAAGCATAAAAAGTAATAATCTCCATGCGCCAACCCTAACTGACCAATCACATACAAACCGCTCCTTAAAGGAAAAAAAACTCAAAAAATGATGCTAGATTTCTTTGAATGACTATGGCTGTTCCTAAGGTACAGGGTGAAACCGCAGCACAACCACAGTAGAAGAGCACTTAGTATTAAAGGTTGAAAACAAGTGGAGTCTTTAAAAGTTAGACATTACAAACATCTTTGGTAAAAACAGGCTTTGGTTTTGTTCTAGAGGTAAAATGATTATGCCATCAAGTCAGTTGCTGTGAGTGATGGTTTAAACTCAGTCGCCAGTTCCATGCAGGGAGACATAATTAAAATCCACTAAAAGACATCTGCCACCACCCGATTTAATCCAATTGATCCAAGTCATGAAGCTACAGGGCGTCGCCGTGTCGGCTGCTGCTTCTGTCTGTGTAGCGGAGGAGTTTCAGTTGTTGTTCACTGTAGTTGTTTCTGAGTTTCTGTGCACTTAATTGTTACATCTGTTTGCAAATGAATAGATTAAGGAAAACATGAATGTCTACTCTGAAAATAACAACTTCTGGTTGTGTGTGTGTGTACTGAAGCAATTTAATGAAACGTTTTTTAGCTGTCATAACTAAGAGGCTAATCATTTGGTGAGGGTGTTGATCAGTGATTAAATATTACATACTTGACTTTTCATTTGATTAATGAGGTGAATCTAAGGATGCTCAGTGCTTTGAAGTGGGGAATGTGTGTTAATATTATTTAATATTTTCAGATTCATTCATGTTTAGAGGTACTTTAGTTTGGATAGTGCAGTTTCACACAAACACACACACGGGCACCGATACACACACACATTAATCCCACGAGGGAAAAAGCCTCAATTATGGTTTTCATCAGACTTTACACACACACACACACACACACACACACACACACACAAACACACACACACACACACACACACACACACACACACACACACACACACACACACACACACACACACACACATACACATACACATACACATACACACACACACACACACACACTCACTATGTGTTTCAGGTAGAGGTTGGGCTGTTATTTCTTGGGTGTGATGAATCAGATTAAAAGTGCAACCTCTGCAACAAATCAAGGGTCACACAGCTAATGCTGAAGCTACACAAGCCTCAGGGGTGTGTGTGTGTGTGTGTGTTTGTTGTTGGAGCTGTTCGTATATCTAGTATTAATTGTATTTCTAGCCTTTGGCCAGTGTAGTGTTGATGATGTGTAAGTTCCCCCTTCGTACACACACACACACACACACACACACACGCACACACACACACACACACAGACACACACACACACACACACACACACACACACACACACACAGACACACACAGACACACACACACACACCACACACACACACACACACACACACACACACACACACACACACACACACACACACACACACACACACACACACACACATAGCCTCGTACATAACATTGTCCCGGCCGTGTTTCTCCCAGAGGGAAGCTCTCCGTGTGTTCTTTCTGACACCTACGCTTATTTTTCATGTTTTTTGTTTTGTTTGCCTTTTAGGCCTTTGTAAATTGAGAAAGAGAAAGAATCAAAAACACAGAATGTCAGAAACTGAGAACAGAGGCGGAATGAAAGCCAATAGAGAAAGAGAACAATTGCAAGACCGGCATGAATATCTAAAGTCATGTGTCCGAGAGCAATGAGGGCATATTGTAGAGCACCTACTATTTTTGTCACACTCTTACAAAAAAGGTGGAGTGATATTATAGCTCTTGACTATCTTGTTGCAGTATTCTGTATACAAAAATACCCTGTCATCATTTCTGCATATTTTCCTTTCAACCTCCTCATTTCAAAAGTTCCTCTGTTTAATTTGAGGGTTATAGGCCATTGTAGGAACAATAATCACAAATAACTAAGGATTTCATACAAAGTTTGGGAAATGTTGTATCCCAGCATGTTCAAAATCATCGCACATGAATTAGAAATATTTTACAATATAATTAATTACAAATAGAAACTAAAAAAAACTAAACGTTAACAGCAAATATGTACATATCCACAGTGGAAAACTAGGGCTGTCAGTCGATTACAAATATTTAATCACGATTAATCGCATGATGTCCATAGTTAATCGCGATTAATCGCAAATTAATCGCACATTTTGTATCTGTTCTAAATGTACCTTAGAGGAATATGTTTCAAGTTTTTAATACTCTTATCAACATATGAGTGCACAAATATGCTTTATGCAAATGTTTGTTTATTATCATTGGAACAATGACAAATATTCTCCTGAATATATCTTCAATACAACAACCTGGAACCTCTCTCTCTCTCTTACACTCTCTCCCAACCCTGTGTACTTCTTGTTACTGAGCCAGTTGCTCAAACAGACAAGCCTGTTTACAGTTGTCGGCGAAATGCCGCTCCTCTGTCTTCATAACAGTCAAAGCATGAGACTGAAGTTCCCACTGTGGGTCAAAATAATGCGCTGTGATGTGCAGTCAACACGTTGGATGCGATCCGAATGATCTAACGCAGCCCCTCGTCTTCCACAATGTTAAGCTGTAGCCACCCATTTAGCTATCGCTGTTGTTGTCCAGGCGTCTCCCCAGCAAACTTTCAAGCGTGGTCTGCCGCAAGCGAGCGGCAGGAGCGGGGCTGTCAGCATCAGCTGTGTGATTGGCTTGCTGTTTAAAACACTGAAATCGAAACATTAGAGTACCTAAAGAATACACAATATAAAATATACAGAATACATTTGAATACTCTACAATAGAACAATTTAATACAGGACCAGAAACATATAAACATGGTAATATACACATTAAAAAAATAATTAAATTACATTTTAAATGTAATTGAGATCCCAGGAGGTTATTTATGTAAAATATCTAAGTACAATATGATAAATCAGCTTCTTACCAAAGAACATCCAAATATGTTCCGGGGGCTAAGCCTTTGGTTGTACTGCCCTGCCCAGTTGACTGGAAACTACACTTATATTGGAGAATAATAGAGAACCGCAGTGACGCGTCCTAAAACCCGGAAGTAAGTTAGCATTTTTACCACGTCCGGTTCCTTTGACAAAAAGCAATGCAATTTCTCCATAGGATTTAGGAAAATAGCTCGAAATAAGGTCTGTGTTTGACACAAATTGAAGAGACGGATCACGTTTTGTTCTACGACATTAAATACATCAGCAGTGACCCCGCTGGTGATTTTTGAAGAGTTTACGTGTCTGAAAAACGATGGTTGTTAACAAGTGGCTGAATAGGACTACAGAAGTTGTATAGGCCGTTTTACGTCATTACACCGAACACGTAAAACACGTAAAACACTCCCGCTAAGTTTGTTTGCCCTGTTCTGCTTGAAAGCAAGTGCCTGCCTCCTGCAAACTGTTCAAACAAACGCTTCAACTTGTACCATTTAGAATCTGTATGTTTGAATATGGATCTTAAGTTGGCGTGACGTTGAAGCAGCGACCCTGCTGTAGTTCGTTTATAGCATAACGTTAGCATTTTGCTTCTGGCGACTAGATTTATGATTCGAAAATTATAAAAGTAGGGTAGACATGTGGATATTATCCGGCTGAACAAAACGTGATCCGTCTCTTAAATGTGTGTCCACCACAGACCTTATTTCAAACTATTTTCCAAACTCCTATGGAGAAATTGCATTGCGTTTTTGACGAAGGAACCGGAAGGAGTTTACTTCCGGGTTTTAGGACGCGTCACTGCGGTTCTCTATGAACCTCCTGATTTAACACTGTTCATTCCCAATGAAACCAAGACATGTTTAAACATAGTGCATTTGTCATAACCATGCACTCTTGTTCATTATACATTAGAGCTGAACGATTAATCGATTTTAAATTGAAATCGCGATTTGAACTGATGCAATTACAAAATCGCATTTTTTTTTTTTTTTTCTTGTGTGTCAGTCATCCACACCAATCAGAAGTGCTGTGCTCCACATGTACCAGCCATTGTTAACCAATCAGAAGTGGCCCATGATAGAAGGTGATAGACAGATTGATCCAATCACCTGCCAAGTATTTTTGAAAGTGCCTGCCCTTTCCAAATGGCTTCAAATGGAGCTTTCCTAGATGGTTTGGTGAAACAAACCATCTGAGTCAGGTTAGTAATGCTCCATCACATGTTTTACATCTATTACAGGGTGAATCTTAAACTGAAGCTTGACTTTAACCTGTTAAGCCCGAGAGACCGCGGTACCGGGGCACTGCCGCAACATCTTGCAGGAAACAGTGTCTGAGGGCATGTTCATTTAATAAAACTATGAATATTTTATATCCATGTAACGGGGAGAAACTCATCTAACTGATCTTTTTTATTTTTTTTTCAAAAGAAAACCCACAATGCTAACACTGAGCCTCTGAATTAGCAACGAGCGAAAAATGCTAACACCTTACTGCACCGAAAATCACTCACAAAACCTTATTATTTATCTTTTCACCACATCCAACACATCGTTTCACATCGTGAGGTGACACAGAATCGATTGACACCGACATTACCACTGAATTATACGTATTTGCGACGTTATAAGCAAAAACGGACATCAAAACAGGTGACGCTAGGTAGCTAAAAATGCTAACATTTAAAAAACATCTATATTGATTCTGACTTTTCTACATCCAACTCACAGGTTTATCATTACTTTGAGAAAAAAGATTATTAATTTAACCCTTTTAGAAGGGAAGATATGGTCATTTGTTCTGGGAATGTCATTTTTGAGCCTGAGACCTGAAAAACAGGCTCAGGGCTTAACAGGTTAAAGCAACCCAACGGAAGTTTCATGTAAGTTTAGTTCTTTCACTCGTAGCTCGGGCTGCGGGGGTGCTAGAGACGGGAGCACGTTGATACGACCTTCCTAGTCGGAGATATGGCCGCATTTTACAATAAACCTCCGTTGGGTCGCTTAAAAACAAAATCGCAAATCGAATCGCAATATCTGTCAGAAAAATCGCAATTAAATTATTTCCCCAAAACGTGCAGCCCTATTATACATCTAACTAATTTACTGGAAAAATATACTTTTAGTACCAATCACTATTCCTCTTGCATTTTGCTATTAATATAGAGTGTGTATAACATGTTTGCTAGAAGAATACATTGAGGGTGTGGTTATGAATCATTACCCTTTCACAAAGTCCCATATTTATCTCATACCTTTTGTAAAAGCTATACAAAATACAGATCAGATTGCAGACCAACTTCCTCCTGGTAAAGGATCTGAGCATTTTATACAAAAGGTTCTCTAATCATCATTGGTGGCAATTTAAACCTTTTTTCTAGACAAGGAAAATCCTTGGTGAGTAAGGGATTGTCAAAATGCCAGAGGAGTTTTTCTAATTTGTTAAACACAGCCAACATATTCAATTTTCCCCACAAATAAATGTGAATTTGTCTTAGAAGAGCACATCCCTGCAATAGTGGCTCTGTGGATGGGAGGTAATTGAGTGCATGGGATGGTGGTATTAGATAAAGAGCACAAGAAGCAAACTGTAAAAGGCTAGGAGGAATAAAGAGCTGATGACAGAAATAGTGAAACAGAAAAACAGCCTAGACATTATGAAAAAAAGGCCCAAAGACTGGAAAATACATTTGAAATAAACAATGAATGACTGTGAAAGAAGACATACGAACAAGAAGATGGTGAAAGAACGAGACAATAACAGGAGAAACAGAAGAGCAACATAGAGGAGGATGGGGAGCGTAGGAAGGCAGCAAGATTGATTTCCTCCCCTCCTCTCTTTCTCTCCGGAACGGCTCCCTAAAGTCTTTGGATTAATGGCTCCATTTCTGCTGCTCATTCATCAGATTCAGGAAAGCATCCCAAAACACAATGCTTCACTAGGCTCTCGTCTGAACTAGATATCTACCTGCCAAAACATCCAATAGGCCCTTAAGTACTTTCAAAGGCAGGCAAAACAACTGTATATCTACCTCAGGTCAAATCAGCAGAGAGCCTGTACTATCCACGGCACGTTGGCTTGTTAGCAGACATTGTGTGATCACAGAGAGTTCAGCCATGAGTTGTAGAAAACTCAATCCCAGTGCTAAAAGTCTAGGATTTTGTTATAATACTTTTAACCATAGGTATTATCTTTTTTTGAGATCAGCTCCGTTAAAGACTCTGCAGTTTATGCGTTAAACCAGATATTTCCATAGCAGTCCTTTGTCCAAAAACACATTTTTCGTGCGCTCTGCTCTTTATTTTAGGAAAATCTGGTGATAGTATCGTTCTGACACAAACTAACTCATCCGTCATGGATGAGTTAGTTTGTTGAGGTCATTCATTTACCTACATTATCCAAACCATTTACAGTAGTAGAAGTTTTGGCTGCAAACAAATCTATGCCTATAAATAAAACAGGCCCAGATGGTCAATGAATCTTGCATATATTACTGTACTACATAAAGACGGGAAAGACCCCTTGGACTGTTCTTCATAAGTCTCCTGGTTCACGATTATAAGGTTATCACTCAATTATTAGCAAAACGACTGGAAACTATCTTACCTCAGGTTTTGTAAAGGGCAGAAACTCTTCTGACAATATAAGGAGACTTTTGGACACCTGTCGGAGGCTTTCTCTGCTTCTTTCTTTAGATACCGAGAAGGCTTATGACGGGGCAGAGTGGAATTTTCTGTTGCATATTAATAGATTTAATATGGGCTCTAGGTTCATAGAGTGGGTCAAATCAATTCATCAAAATTCTAAAGCAGCTGTCATCACTAATGGCAGCTCCTCTGATGTGTTTTCATTAACAAGGGGAACAAGACAGGGGTGTCCACTGTCACCTTTGCTTTTTGCTATGGTCATTGAACCACTGGCGTCATGTGTGCGAGATAACACAAGTAATAAAGGAGTGAAGATGAATGGTTAACACAGCATTTCTTTGTATGCTGCCGATATCATTCTTTCAGAAGATACTCAGGATATACAATCTATTTAAAGACATCTAATGCTTGTTTCTTACATTTCACACACCACAGAAAACATGGCGTCAAGTTCTATTCATAGTTCATGTTGTTTTGTAGGCTACAAGCCACTGGCCAGCAGTAGCCTCTGTTGTCATTTTAATGGGCATATCAAGGGCCACTTGTATCCCCTGGTCCTCCATAGCTAGAGGCAGGCCACGTCTGGCTGCAACATGCCTCACGCTCTGGCTGTGTCACATTGTGCGCCAGCTGTGCCATCTGAACTGCCCTTTCACAGTGTGTGATAGCTAACACGCCAACTCTTGACCCATTCTGATTAATGAGGGTGCAAGCCTCGCCCAGTGCTGGGCTATGTCCCTGTGGAGCTTTGATTGTTCTTCCTCCATGCATACAAAACTGACCTCTTTTCCTTCCATCTGTCCATTGATGTATTGTTTTGTATGCACTGTAAGTCTACCCAGTTACCAATCTCCTTATCCATTTTTCTCCCATCCAGATAGATATTAAAGTGACACTGGTGTAATATCTGACCACTGTTTTTCATTTTCATTTTGTTGAATCTAGCTCCTTCACCCACCATGGTTTTCCCAAACGAAAATTAGCAATCTGTTTAGAGGAGGTCCAACTGAGCCCTGACCAGATTATTGCATTTGGTATTATTAAAGATTATCCTCCTCACACCTAGTTGAACAACCATCAGATTAAGTAGGCGGTAGTTATGGTTGGAGATAGGGATTTGTTTGGCTGATATTTGTTGTTTGTTGGCCGGTTAATCTCCAGAACTCTGTGTAAAGATTAGATTTAGCTAACATGGTTAGAGTCTTTGCGAAAGAGGTATTTTAGTGAGAGGAACTTTGATTTATTGCCATTCTTGGGGAAAATTGCTTATTTTAATTTGTTCTCTCCGGCACAGTGATGAGTGATTATGTCTCCGTAATTTGAGGATTAACAGTGTGTGCGTTCATTATAGGTACATCACTTGATCTGTTAAAAGCATGCATAATAACAAGTTAGTCCACATTTGTTCTTTACAGGGGTTTGACTCTGAAAACAAAGGCCTGAGTTTTTGCCGACCAATGGATGATCAGGCTGTCTATAAAGGCATCCACCATACTAAATATGCCATTGCTGTTCATAGATTCCATTTTCTTACCACAAGGTTCAGTTATGAGGGTTTGGGGGCACTGGGAAGCACTGTAACCCAGCATGCACTTGATTTCAATGCCTTAGTATCTCAATGTTTATCTGCCCCCCAGATTTTTGTTTAATCCATTACGAGGTTTGTGAAATGGGATTAAGGGTTAGGGTCAGGGTTTCCCGCCAGAAAAACAGACAGACAAGTAATTATATTACCTAAGAGGACATTTTAAGAATTGTTTGTCATAATTGGTAGTTTGACGACATGACCACTTTCCCTAATAGAATGAAAATACAGCAGCCAGTCAGCCCATCTGCCTCAGTCTCAGTCGGGAGTAGACTTGTCTTTTCTGAGGACAGTATGTGAGCTGTGTGAAAGCATATTGCCTGCTGTGCTGACCTGAAGATTGGGTCATACGTTGGGTAAATTAGTCCCCCCCCTGCAGCTTCCCTGGCTGCCAACTGTCAGTCTGCCACGGTCTTATCCAGGAGTGCCATATTACTTTAGAAGCTTTGGCCTTTTAAGTACAGAGATAGACTCTTTAAACCATAAAGCACCCCAGGGAGCCTAAAGACTGCCCCCAAACTCACATCCCTCAATTACACACACACATTTGCAAGAACGCTAACAAACAGCCTTGTCTTTCGTCTAAGATGGCCTATAAGATGGCCTCTAAGATGGCCTATAAAATGGCCTCTAAGATGGCCTCTAAAATGGCTAATCCATAATCTAATCTTGTCTCATAAGGCTGATCTTATATTTAAAGTAAGTAGCTTGTTTGAACAATCTCATAATGCGCTCAACGATCTTCATACAAATCTTGTGATTTTGAGGAAAGGCTTAAGTCTTCTTTTAAATTAATGAAATGGATCCCTCCTAATTAGGCCTCAAACCTTTTTGAGGCCTTTTTGAGGTTTGTTTTTAAAAAATAATTTTATTTTTGGACAAATGGATGGATGGATTGATTTTGGAGAATTTAAAAAGAGACAGTATTATGGTATCAAAACTTGACTATATTATGACGTTTAGGGGTAAAAAGGTCATCCTAACAATTGGAATGAATTACATATCCTGCAAGCACTCTTAAGCGGGTTAATTTGTCTTTAAACAAAAATTAAGAATAAACTGGAAAATAAGTTATCTATCTCCAGAGATTGCCTGTAAAGGTTTTATGAGTTTTCAAACCTTACATTTGAAACTTTATAGGAAAATCCTGCCAGTGTCCTGTTCTTGGGAACAACAGAATCCCCTGGAATGTCACAAATTCATTAGTTGTTCTTCCAACCATCATTAGTTATACTGAATGAGTTTTTACTTCAATGCCCACACTCTTTTCTCCTGTGTCTGTTCTCTTATTATTTTGCTGATCAAACACACTGTGAGTAAAGTTGTCATTTTTAGCGGAAAAATACAGCTTAGATAGTTTCTGTAATTATGCAGTGACCTGTTTTGGTTGCCTTCGGAAGCAGATAGAATCTAATTAGGAAGACAGAGGGATTGGTTTGAACACGCTTATTAGTGTGCAGCCAGTCGTGGTACACAAACCTGGGGATGAGAGCCCAACATATGGCTGGATCAATGCTGTGTGTGTGTGTGTGTGTGTGTGTGTGTGTGTGTGTGTGTGTGTGTGTGTGTGTGTGTGTGTGTGTGTGTGTGTGTGGTGTGTGTGTGTGTGTGTGTGTGTGTGTGTGTGTGTGTGTGTGTGTGTGTGTGTGTGTGTGTGTGTGTGTGTGTGTGTGTGTGTGTGTAGGTTTAAGCTGCTGTGTGTGTGTGAGTGAGTGACATATGGGAAAGGCAGTAATAACTACTCCAAATGTCTGCAGATCTATAAAGGAACGTTCGTGATAAACTCAGAGTGACCCTGAGCATGGCACCGAATCAACTATGATAATGGGAATTATTCTATCATACTGCTGAAGAGACCATCGATCTAACTGTAGATCTGTTATTATTATTTGTATTTATTTTATTATAACCCTTTTTATTTTTACTTATAAAGCACTGCTTTCTGATTCAAGGCTTAGGATAAGGAATTTATTTGATCTCTTTATTAATACAAAAAATGAATGGTGTATTTTGAATAAAGCACATGTATGGATAGAAATAAGCCAACACATACAGTACAAGTTATGTTGAACAATTGATTTACAGAGGGATTGCTGTGTACTTTAATCAATGTAGAGGAAATCCTCTTTAGAATGTAATTAAAAGTTCAAAGGTAAAAGCCTCGAAAATCTTTGACTGATCATTATTTGGTTTCTTCCCAATGTGTTTCCTCATGAGATGGTTCAGTGGAATCAGTGGCTCAGCAGTGTCTTCTTGAATCAAGCTTCCTCCTCAGACCAATAATACACTTTTTGTCTCTGTTCATTTCCCCTCCAGATCCGGTCCATGGTCCCCAAACTGTCAACGTGGTGGATGTCAGAGCCCGGCAGCTGACTATACAGTGGGAGACGTTTGGGTATGCAGTGACACGCTGCCACAGCTACAATCTGACGGTACGCACCACTACGCACAATCTGTGCCGCGACTATGAACTCAGAAGTGCAGGTTTCGTTTAGTGTACATTCATGTGTCGCCACCATGAGAGCATTAGGTGAACAGTACAAATTGGTGGCACATACAGTATTACCCATTTACTTGAAACATTTAAATACATTTCGGCAAGTGCATTAGATTAATTATATATTACAACTTTTAAAGTTCACTGACGTACAACAACAAAGAATATCTTAGTAGAACAAAAGTTGTATAACTATAGACTGGTGCAGAAGTGAGTCCTAAAACCAGAAATGATTTAGTATTTTACTTCTTCCAGTTCCCTCGTCTCGAAGTCAACTGTATTTTGAACTTGAAATAAGATCTATGGTTAACACAAGCCTACAAGATGTTCACGTTTGGTTCTACGACATCAAATACATCAAAAGTGATTGTTCCTAATAAGTGAGTGAATGAAACTACTGAACGTCATAACGCCAACGCAAGTCCGTCTTTAGCTTAGCGGTGCATTTCTGTAGAGGGAAAACCTTTCTATGTTTACTTCCTGGTCGTCAAGTGAACATATTAAAGTATTGAAGGAGCCAGTAACCTTACAAATGCTAATACATTTGAATACATTGTCTGTATTCAGACTCTTGAAGCACCACTGCCTCAGGTTCACTTGTGATCTGTAATAATCATTAAGCCTGAATATTAAAATCACAATGTGCTCTGGTTCTTGTTTCTTAATGTTCTAAGTGTTCTTGTTTCATCAGAGCTTTCCAGAGTTTAGTACATCAAGTGAGGGCAGCTCTGCCTTTGTAATCATTGTCTCTAAGCAACTCCCAGTGGAATAAAGGTCCTGTCTGCCTCTGCTCCCCAGGTGCAGTACCAGTATGTGTTCAACCAGCAGGAGTTTTCAGCAGAGGAGTTGATCCAGACATCGTCACATTACACTCTGAGGGGGCTCCGGCCTTTTGTGGAGGTCAGACTGAGGCTGGTGCTGGCCAACCCCGAGGGCAGCAAGGAGAGCGAGGAGATAGTCAAACATACAGAGGAGGACGGTGAGTCAACATATACTCAAATAATGTAACAGCCAACTGTACACAATATTTTGATCCAACCTATAACCAGACAGTTCAAGGGAGCTTGAACTATTCCAACAACTCAGTGTCCGGCTCACAGAAAGTCGTTCAGAAAGTCATAACATTTCTGACCATGACAACAGCAGTTGTTTAGAATAAATGGAAGGAGCAATGGCCACCTAAAGTTTATACCGAGACACAAATGATTCACCCAATTCTGTTGCTTTAGAGAGTTTAATGGCCTCTTTATTTATCTTTATCTGATCATGCTGTCATGCCAGCATGATCAGGATCATTTTTGCTACATGCCCATCATAAAGTTGACCGATAAAATAAGCAACTCTCTGTAGAAGAATGTGGAAAATCCAGCAACTAAAGGGACAGATCATATTTGTAGGGTTGTCATAAACCTTAAGAAAGCGTGACATATTATAATTGCAGGATTGCTGGTTAAATCCCTGCAACATCCATATCTGCACCAATCAACAGCTGCTCTCATCACTGTGCCCTTTGGCTAGAGATCTACACAGGCTGTACTGACATACTTTATTAATGTATCACATATAAAGTACCCGAGGAGTTCAATTGACTTCAAAACAACATTTTAAACTCCTCTTTCCTTTCCAGAGGGCTCCATGTTCCGCTAATTCGAAACAGAGAGTTTGCCCCGGCCTCTACTACTAATAATTCATTGATACTTTACATTCCTCTCAACAACTTGCCTGCGATAAAATTGAATTACACAAAGCCATTAGAGCAATCCTTGATCAGCAGGATCAAAACATTGTTCTAATGATACCAAATCTCATCTCTGTCCCACCCTCCTCAAGGCACACTCTTCTTCTTCTGATCTCATGACTAATACCCTCTGAATTTAGCTTCTGGGGAACATCTCGTCTCAGCCTGAAAATCCTACCCTTCACTGGCTGAGCACACACATACTGCAAGTTTTCTATACGGAGTTAACATGACTGGGGAGAATCGATTGCTTTGGGGGCTGAAGAAAAAAAAAGCCTTAATTGTTTTGTGCTTAATTGTTTTTTATTTAACCGTCGTTAATCTCCTGGTTGTAATTCAGTAATTAGGGAACACAACAGCAATTGTTCACACAGAGTCTAATTGCTGTTTGTACGGTAATGGCTTTATAGAGCTGCTGCTCCTGCAGATGAAGCGGCTTCTCCTACACACACACATACTTACTTGTAAAGGTTGTTGATGAAATAGAAGTTTATTTTAATCTATGCAAATGGAAAACATGATGGATTTTCAATTAAGATATAATACCTCTTTTTGATCATGCTTCTCAGGTTTTTAATTGTTTCACTGAAAGCTGCACTTTTAACATTTACTACATATTATAATGCACACACACACAATACATGCAGTACCGTTAAAATGTTGACTGTTTCGCTGAAAAGCATCCTGCATTGTTAGTTTTGTACACATATTATTGTAGAACATTGTGCTAAATTAGGGTTATCAGTTAAGGATTGTCCATGTTTACTTGGACACACCACAAGTCTTATTGTTTTGTAGTGTGTTATATGACTTGTATGCATGTAAATCAGGGGTGTCAAACTCAATTTCATCGCGGGCCACATTAGAATGATGGTTGCACTCAAAGGGCCGGTTGTAACTTTAAGACTATATAAATATACATGGATAAATATATATAATATATATAAAATAATGTATTATTTTACAATATTTCCTCTGCATTGGATTATTATCGGATAGGGTAATAACTTCATAATTAGCTACGTCTGAAAGCAGAAGTCTAGGGCAAGTAATTGCAAGTCTCTTCAGTGAGCATCTCACAAAATGAGATGCATTGTGGGACATGTAGTTTATGGGCAACGTGCTCCTGTAAAGCAGCACGTAACCTTATAATAAACTTATTATATTCTTTGTAAGCTCTTGTGGGGCCACATACAATGAAGTGGCGGGCCGGATTTGGCCCCCGGGCCTTGAGTTTGACACCCCTGATGTAAATGGTCTGCAAAGGCTTAAATCCCAAAGTGGGAGGGAGTTTTCTCTCCGACACACACAGACGGTATGAGCAAATGACAGAGCTTTTTGAACATTAAAGCACGGACGCATGTCACAGTAGAGGCACTAAATACAAATATGAACCTGAAAATGAGCAATATAGGGCACCTTTAATGTCTATACACACAAATGGTATAGCACACATATTTACTGTGATTCTAACAGTATTGTAGACGTACACATGTGAAATGCATTTTGTTCTCCTTTCACACTATTCATTTGTCCATCCATTCCTAGAGACAAAAGACAATGTGAAGAGAATGTGAAGACACACACACACGCACGCACGCACGCACGCACACACACACACACACACACACACACACACACACACACACACACACACACACACACACACACACACACACACACACACACATGCCTCAAAGACAAATGTCATGTCCACTCATTGTACACACCAGCCTATTAACCTGAGCATGAACACATAATTGTCAGGTAGCTGTCAGGTCAGCTCAACACATCAGCCAGGACTCTAATGCATCAAATATGTGCCAGAGGAAGTCAGTGTAGCCTTCCTGTACACATTCTGCTCACTAAGAACTATGTTAGACATCAATACATTACATTTTTCATTTAGATGACACTTTTATCCAGAGCAACTTACAAAGCCTTTTACAGAGATCAGATACCATAGGCCATGCCTACGGGCACAGTTTGGGATTCAGTTTGCCCAAGGACCCTTTCACATGTTGACTGCAAACGCTGGTGATTCATTGAAACCATTGAACCCCCTGAGCCACAGCCGCCCCATAACAGAATGTGTTGTTCAGCAACATAATGCAAAATGCACACCTTTTTTTTGTTATTTGTATCAACAGACTATCATCTAAATGTCCCTGAGCAAACCTTTTAAGATTCCAGCTGCCCTAGCTCAAATTGTAGTAAACTGAGATTAGTTCCCAATAAATTGGTGTGGATGGGAGAATGTTGGCTTCGAGGAATGGCTTATATAAAACCAAAGTCATCGTCAATATTTCATATTACATTTTTCTTTCCTGATATGACAACTTGAAATGCAAGCAATGACATGGGTTATGAGAATAATCCAATAAAAACAAGCCCCGAACAAATGTTCTCAAAGCTGCCTATAAACTAACAACTTATCAATATTAAATCAACAACTATTTAGCGTGGTTGCCTTTTGACAGTGTAATAAAAATAAGTTTTAACTTAAAGATGCCTAATGTAGCTTAAACACAGAAATTCATGTTTACAGTCAGTGTAGCTCCCCAATTAGCATATTGTTTAGCGAAGGTCTAACACATATTAATGCATTTTTTACTTAAATTAACGGAGGTTTCTTTTTTTGTTGATAAAATTGTGTACTACCATATTTTAATTGAGTTCATGCTTGGATTTTATTTATTGCTTTGGGTCAACATGTTAGTAAACAAAACACATTGTGTTTTAAGGGCTCTTCATGCCTATTTTCTAGAGAATTAATGATAAAGCCTCTCAAAAGAACTAATGAAACTGTGTTATACTTATAATAAAGTAAACAAATACAAGAGTTAATGTCTTAAATAGCAATACAAATATTAGGTGCTTTCACACTGCAGTACTTTTCCCACTTTAGCTCCGATATAGTTCCGAAATGTTGCGTTCACACCAAAAAGATCCGGAACTAAAATGACTTCATGAGAACCTTTTTACCCCCTTTTCCGTCAGTTTTCGACTTTCGTGGGAGAAAAAGGTTCCTATGTCTGATTGGCTGGGCGGATTGCAAACCACGCCTGAAAAACTCCCAAAAAGTGTTGTGAAGCCACCATTTTATTATCCTCGCATTAGCATTATTAGCATTAGCATTAGCCCAGCGCACAAACGCAGAGAGACTAACTTATGGCAACACAAAAGAAAACATGGGAGCGGTGGAGATGAGGAGGTGTCGGCGTTCTGGAACTAAATAGTTCTCATGAACTAAGTTCTGATGAACCTTTGTGGGAAAAGTACTGCGGTGTAAAAGCGCCTAATATGTTATGCATGTTGATGCTACCATTTATGAAAACAACTCAATTGATGTTGTTTTCCAGTGTAGATATCCTTTCAGTGGTTAAAAATGTTTCAAAGTCAAACAGCAGATATTAAATATAAAAATACTGATCTGTAATCCCTATTTTTGTGTCATGTTTATATCTTTATAAATACCCCATTCCTATTAAAGAGCAACGCGGTCCCCTCACTCAAAGGACATTAACAGTCGTCGAGATGTAATAATCCTTTTATCTTCAGAGCAGTGGGTGTTTTCTAAGATCACAGTGAAAGAGAAACAACAATCAGATACATCAGCTTTGTTATTTTTCCGTGTATTTCTCAACAGCTGTCACTTTTCCAAAAAAGGCAATTCATCAAAGTGCATTTAGTAATAGAAGTGCACTCGTTATTTATGTGCTTTTAATTATTTTCACCGTGTTTAGTATTCTATGATCATTTGCTCTCAAAATTAACAGTAGTTTGATGTGGAGAAAAAAATCGCCAACAAGCCTTTTAAGTGCTTATTCAGGTTAACATGTTGACAAATCATGTTTGTACTTAACATTTCAAAGACTGCAAACAAAGAGTGCATCTTTGACTTTTAAAAGCACCTTGTTTGTTGTCAGGTGAAGTTTATGGAGATGACACTGTGATATTTGAATGTTAAAATAGGGAACCACAACATGTTATATCCAAAGGTTCCACTCACTTAACATCAGTTTTTATACAGAACACCTGCTCATGCTAAAGAGACATTCCTGCTTTAATTTAAAACCAAAGTAAATACAGTCTGGTCTTTGATCATAACAATTTATACAAAGCTGCAGTGCAATCCTTATAAAACATCTAAATGTAATCTTAATCCTGTCCACCAGCACTACTAGTAATTCCTTCCCGCTTGCTTTTCATCAAGATGTGTGTATTTGTTCCATGGGAGGATCAACGTCAACAGTGATGAAATCTTGAACAACATACAAATTGCTCTGTGAACATATTGATACACCATGGATTATTCCAGAAATGCGTGTAAACATGAGAAAGAAATAGGTATTTTTATCCCAAAATGACATTACATTCATTTTAAAAAAAGTGATTCTTACAAAAAGCATAGCATAGGTACAGTAAAGCATAAGTTTCCAGGCAAAAAAAAAAAAAAAGGATAAATCTTAGCTGAGTTTAAAGTCGACATATTCTGCTTATTTTCAGGTTCATATTAGTATTTAGTGTCTGGGACATGTCTCCATGCTTTAATGTTCAGAAAGCTCTTTATTTTTCTCATACTGCCTGTGCTGCAGCACCTCTTTTCACCCTCTGTCTGAAGCCAGAGCCCAGTCTGCTGGTTAGCTGGCCGGCTCTGTTGTGATTGGTCAAATGCTTAGATTTGTCCCACCTATTAGCCTATCATGTAATACTAATAATAATAATAATAATTCATTACATGTTTTATTAGAGCGCTTTTTCAAGTGCTCAAAGCGCTTTATATTACATATTGCACATATTGGCCATGTAACAATGAATACTGGGGGGGCTTGTGTGGGAGAGAAACTCCCTCTGGAGGGAACACAGGGATGTTAGGCTTTGCAGACCATTTACATGCAAAATAATTAATATAACACACTACAGGAAAAACGACATAAATGGGCCTGTTTAATTTAGCATTTCTTAATATCCAGTATTGCTGTTGACGAACGGATTTCAGCTCACAAACACCACCTTTCATATATTACCTAATACAAACTTCTATTGTGAATCCTATTATTGCAAATAGCCCCCAACATCACTGATAAGCATCACTTCTTAATTGGCTTTTGCTTCAAATGTCTAAACACTTCAATCTGACTACAGTATATACACAGCCAGGTAAACATGGACGGAAGCAGATTAACCGAGCGGGAGAAATTAATGCCAGAGAATAATCACACATATTCATTCCATGCCAGTAAAGCCAGTTTTCCTCTGTCTCGGCCTCCAAGGTGCTAAGGAACACACACACACACACACACACACACACACACACACACACACACACACACACACACACACACACACACACACACACACACACACACACACACACACACACACATACACAGATGCATACATACATACACACAGCAGATACACAGGTATGTCATGTGAGTCACGATGCACACAGTACACGTACATGCCTAGAGGCTGCACACAGATGTCGGGGTGCACACTGTGAGTCATAGAAAGCTTTCACAAGCATCTGCACGTAGCCCCACACAAAGGCACCAAACACAAACAGATATCCACTGTGCATCATTAAAGATGAGTACACACCAACACACACACGCACGCATGCACGCACACACACACACACACACACACACACACACACACACACACACACACACACACACACACACACACACACACACCACACACACACACACACACACAGAAGTGAGTGATAAGGTTTTGAATGAAACTGGCAGCATCTAATTACATTTCTTTGTTAGGGTAATTTCATATGCTCCACAGGATAGGGCCCTAATCAACACCTTGGAATTACTAATCAAAATAACCTTCTGTAGGTCTAGCTACAACTGCAATTTGTTGGGCAAACCTGTTTTGTAGATGACAAAAAATGATCTTTGGCTCCTTGACTGACTAAAAATATCTTATCTGGCAGGCAAATGTTGCAAAAAGAAAAACACATGTACCAAACAATTCTAGAGAACACTTAAATGGGATACTATAATGAACAGATGTATGCACAAAATAGCAAATGCAAGTACAGAAGTACGCAAATTGCGACAGAGCAATGGTCTGTATCAATGTATTCTCAGTTTAGTCCCATCACTTGGCTAAATGCCGTCATATGTTGCTGCTGTGCTAAAGAGCTAATATTTGCACATGTCATGTGAATACAATGCATTCAGTTAGTCATGCTTGTACTGTAGCAAATGTAATAAATGGGTCTGTTGTCTGTGAAGCTTTAAATCTTAAGCCAGGACAGGCCACAGGCTTTGAAAGTCCTCACACCGGTTGTCGTCCTTAAGCTCCTTGACATTTTTAAGAAAGATGGATGATGGCACCCAATTCTCCGGTGAAAAAGGAAATTCTGTTAGACATCCATCTTTTTTGTTTTTGTTAGATTCAATTTGTGGCTGTAAAAGGCTGAACAGAGACAGGATGTTTCCAAAAAGCTTTTCTCAACTGATGTGCATCAGACTAAGAACATCAAAGCCTTTGTCTGTGGTTGCTTCTGTGAAATATTGCACTCTCATCCACAGTGACCAACAGGGAGTGCAGATTTAACCTAACTTCCTGCATCACCAACATTATGCACAGCCAATAGCAAACACAATAAAAGGTCATATATCATACAATGGTGAGATGAATTCCAACAAGTGTCCAATGATCAGGAAGATAAGGAGGAAAGTGAGGTAGAAAAACAAGAAGTGAAGCAGGAAATTCACAAACACACATCAGTCAGTCCGCCCTCCTGGCACTGTCTGTCTACTTCTCTCTAACATTTAGAACAATTCACACCCCTCAGTGTGCACATGCACTATTGTGTTCTGGTGTCTAGTGCTACAGTGTACACTTTTTGCGCATGTGTGACTGTTCTTGTGTGTGAATTTGTGTGTTCAACTGTTTGACAGCATCACTCCCTGACAAGGTGTCAGACACCATTTCGTTAAAAAGTGTGAAAGTGTGTATCTTCCCTAAAAACACACATTTACAGCACACACTGTCGTTGCTAGGTAGATGTTGTTATATTGAGTTAACTGTCGGTGTAGAGTAGCAGACCTGTCTACACCGGGCTGTGGGACTTAAAGGAGTGACTTGCACTGTGGCTGGCAGAACAGCTTGGTGCGCCTACAGTATGTACTGTTGAAATCTACATATATGGACATGTGATATGAAGTATTTGGTGGCAATTTCATTTATATCTTTCTATATTTATCTTACTCTTATTTTAGCTTTTGCAGACCATTTACATGCACAAAAACGATATAACACACTACAGCAAAGGGAAAACCTGAAAAGTGTAAATGGGCCCCTTTAAACGTACATGACTATTGGGTAAAGTGTGGACTTCAGTCAGTTATTATTCAGTTACACCATACTTTAAAAGACAAAGTGAATCGAACAATGCACTAAATATGCATGTTTGAGTGGTGCAGGAAAATGGTGCAGAAAAAAGTGCTGCATTACAGTTCTTTAAGCAGAGCTACTGAAAGCTTTTTTTCGATGCCTTCAAAATGAAAACATGAAAGTTTGTAATTTTTTTACCCCATAAAATTGGGGAATGCAAAAGGATTTTCATAGTGCTTATCTTTTGAGCAACATCAAATAAAAGTATAAAGCTGACAGTTTATTCTCAAAGTCACCGTTTCATCAGGTGAGAGTTTTCCCCTGACAGGACGCAGTTAGACCGATGACATTGTAATTAACTATGACCTCATAGACGTTTTCGTATTAGGTTTTCCATCCAAATGACTTTTATTTAAAAAAAAAAAATGATTGGCTCACCAGTGTTGGAAAGTAACTAAGACAATTTCTTTTTACAGTTCCTTTACTCCACTACAGTTTAAGGCACATATTCAACTTTTTACTCCACTACATTCAATTACATATAACATTAAATAAGCGAATACATTATGATGTACTCTTATGGATTAGGATACGTGGCAGTATACACAGTTCAATCAGACAACTCACGTGTTTCTTTGACATGTTTATCAGAAGCAGCATATAGTTTGAGTTTGGCGTCTTGGCTCGGGCCTCATCACTCCACAGATATACACAGAACATTGAGTGATGATTAGATAACTATCCCCCGAGCCTACAGGTGGAAGCTGGGGTTGAAGCTGATGTGGTGGTGGGGGCAGGCGAGCAGCAGCAGCATGAACACAGCATCAGGAACATGAACACAGCATCATCGTGGAAGCAGCAGCATCATTATCGAGGCAGAGGCAGCAGATCTGGCAGCTTGAATAGAGCGGCAAGTTTAGGAGAATGTGATTGATTGGTTGTAAGAGGGACGAGGTGTCACGTGTTAAAGTATCATTGTTACTCGAGCTGACGGCCTGAACTAGCTCGCAGGCTTCGCCCCATTTATCAAAATTAGCTACAGCTTTACCAGCAGCAAAATCAAAACAATGAACACATTATTGAATCACTAATTACAATCCAGTGACATAAAATCAATTTTTCAGAAAATGGCCTTTCTGCATAAAGACTACTTTCACGTTTTGTCCTTTAAGTACATTTGACTTTTAATACTTTCATACCTCACATTATGAATGCAAGGTTTTTACTTAACTGAGTATTTCTACACTGTATTATTACTACTTTTACTTAAAGGGGACCTATCATGCAAAATGCACTTTTGTACGTCTTTTATACATGAATATGTGTCCCCGGTGTTCCAGGGAACTCACCAAGTGTCAGAAAACACAACCCTCTCTATTTTCCTCCATACCCAAATCTCTAATAAAGGGGCTGCAACGGATCTGATAAAAACTGATCCAGATTTGAACACTGTCCTGACGTCAGGACGGTGGCGCTACGGCTATTGGGCCAACTCTCCACCTATCAGGGGAATGTGGGGTTGGGCCACGGCCGGCCATTGCCACTCGAAAGCGATGGAGACGCTGTAGTACATATGCCAGGCCTGTAAGTGGCGCTGTAGTCTGCCACAAAAGCAGCGAAGTAGACTTCCCGCGCATGGTTACCATGGTTACCCTTCTGTTTATTCTCCGCTGTGGCTTTTTTTCTCCCTCCCCGAGGCAAGCGTTTGCTCCTGCTGCTTTAATTCAATGCAATCCCTCCCCGTCGAGGCAAGCACTGTAATTCTCTCCGGTTAGTCCACCAGCAGATGACAAACACCCACCTCTCCGCCTCTTCCAAGGAACGAGGGGACCGTGCGGCAGAGTTTCAGTTAGGTTTTCTTTCGCTGGTCAAGATGTCCGTTAGTTTAAATCTTCCGGACAAAATTTGAAAAGTGCCGGTCAAAGGTCTTCTTTGTTATTTATTGGGCTTTAAAACAAATGAATAACGACTCTATATAATAATAGGCTATAATAAAACACGGAGGACGGAGATCTATTTTTCTCCCCCTCTTCTGACTTGATCAGAGCGGCTCCCCTCTCCTGCAGGGGGGCGTGGTCAGCTGCAGCTCACAGAATCAGCCCCCTGCAAAAACAGGGCTGGAGAACAGCAAATAGAGCGAAATGAGGCATGGCTAAAATGCATGATCTGTTTGGTATTTTGAAAACAGAAACTTATAAATATACCTTATATAGGTATGGCCCTACAATATATCATTTAAATATAGCATGATAGGTCCACTTTAAGTAAGTTATGTTCTCATGCCATCCTTATAGGGTGTTTGGTTAAGGATCTGACTATTTAAATCTCACACATTTGAGCAGAGCAGCTTAACATTACAGCAATATCTGAATTCAGAACTCCTTGTTACAATTATCTCTACAAGAGAATTGCATACCCAGCAGAAGCTCTGATTATGTGTTGCTGCATTCATCAGGGAAGTCATTAACTGAACAATTATAATCTACAACATGTGTATGTTATTGCATGACAAAGCACAAATGTAACTGATGCTCAAAGAGAGAAAGGTACTATTAAATGTCACATTAAATCTGTTTCTCAGGTATGTTTCTTGTAAGCTGAATAGAAATACTCTGTGCATTAGTTCATTTTCAGAAAGTAGCCTGATATATAAAGCGACTTCATCTTTTTAGAGTATAAGAAATATAATCAAATACCCTGTCATATTTCATTGTTGGGACCGTCCTTCTTGATAAAATGATATGTCTGGCATGAGCAGCAGGTTTCATTCTGCCTTATAGGAGAAAAACCCAAATGAGATTTTCCCTAACTCAATATTGAGAAGGTTACTAGATATTTGAAACTTTTGTTACACTAAACCACAGGATTATGTGATACAACTCCTTTCTTCTCAGATTCCTTGCACTTTCCTTTTTTTTCACACTTCTTTGATGTATCAAAATATATATATTTATGAATGTTGTAGTATAGGAGAATGGCACTTTTGTACAGGATTTCTTTCACACGTCAGTAATTGACAAACTTACTTGCTGTATTTCATGATGTGTTTAATGGCTGCAGGAAAAGTTAGCATCATTAGGCGCTTTCACACCGCAGTACTTTTCCCACTTTAGTTCCGATATAGTTCCGAAATGTTGCGTTCACACCAAAAAAATCCGGAACTAAAATTTGTTCATGAGAACCTTTTTACCACCTTTTCCCAGGGACTTTCGTGGGAGAAAAAGGTTCCTATGTCTGATTGGCTGGGCGGAATGCCCCGTAAAACTCCAAAAAGGTTTTGTGAAGCCGCCATTTTATTATCCTCGCATTAGCATTATTAGCATTAGCATTCGTCATCATCATCGGCGGTCACTCGTAGTCGAGTATGACTGTCCTCCTTCTTGGTCCTTGTGGGTCTTCAGGTGGGCATAGAGGCCGATTCTGGACCCGATTATTCTTGTGCAGTGTGGACAGGGGAATGTAGTGGTGGAGGGTTTGGGTTGGACCTGTTTGATGGTTGCTCTCTCCTTCCTGAGTCTGCACTTGTCTTGTTCAGCATGGCAGAGGTCATCATTATATAGTGCAGCACCCTCACGGACAAGGTTTCTCCAGGTCGCCCTGTCTGTTGCCATGTCTTCCCTAGCTTTTAGGTCTATGTGGCACTTCTTTAGGTTTGTTTTTATGTTATCTTTGTACCTCTTCTTTTGGCCTCCAGGGACCCGTTTCCCTTTAACAAGCTGGGAATAAAGGACTTGTTTTGGAAGGCGAGAGTCAGGCATGCGGATAACATGGCCAGTCCATCTGAGCTGGTTTTGGGCAATGGTGGCAGTGATGGTGGGAATGTCAGCCTCCTCCAGGACGCTGGTGTTAGTGCGCCGATCCTCCCAGCTAATCCTGAGGATTTTTCGGAGGGATCTCTGATGGTATGCCTCAAGTGCCTTTAAGTGCCTGCTGTATGTGGTCCAGGCTTCTGATCCATACAGAAGAGTGGGGAACACCACAGCTTTATAGACCAATATTTTGGTCTTTGCTTGGAGGTCACGGTTCTCAAAGACTCTTCCTTAGCCTTGAGAAAGGCCCACTGGCACAGCTGAGGCGATGGTGTATTTCATCATCAATAACAGCTTTTGATGATAGGAGGCTGCCAAGGTATGGGAAGTAGTCCACATTTTCCAGTCTGATGTTGTCAATGGAGATGTTTGGGGGTAGGACAGGCGTACTGCTGTTTGGTGGTGGTTGGTGGAGGATTTGAGTCTTTTTTATGTTGATGGCTAGACCAAGCTGTTTGTATGCTTTCACAAAGGCTGATAGGATACCCTGTAGGTCCTCTTCCGAGAGGGCTACAAGGGCGTTGTTGTCCACATACTGCAGCTCCATGATCGATATGGTGGTGGTTTGACCTTTAGCCCTGAAACGGTTGATGTTGAGGAGTTGGCCGTCAGTTCTGTACATGATGTTGACTCCCTGGGGCAGATGCTTGCTTGTGAAATGTAGGATAGCAGCAACAAAGATGGAGAATAGCGTTGGAGCGATGACACATCCCTGTTTGACTCCTGTGTCGACCCGGAAGGGTTCAGTTTCGTCTCCACTGCCACTGAGTACCGTGGCTGATATATAGTCATGCAGCAGTCTCAGTACCCGGATGTATTTTTCTGGGCAGCCAATCTTTGCCAGTACCAGCCAGAGGGCCTGACGGTTCACTGAGTCGAAGGCTTTGGTGAGGTCTATAAAGGCCATGTATAATGGTTGATTTTGTTCCCGGCATTTTTCTTGCAGTTGGCGAGTAGTGAAAATCATGTCTGCCTCTGTTTGGGCGAAATCCACTCTGAGACTCAGGAAGGATGCTTTCTGACAGGGGGGTGAGTCTGATGGCCAACACCCGAGCTAGGGCTTTCCCTATGGTGGACAAGAGAGAAATGCCACGGTAATTTCCGCAGTCTGCCCTGTCTCCCTTCTTAAATATGGAGACAATTAAGGCATCCCTAAGCTGAGCAGGGATTTCCTCTTCTTCCCAGATTTTGAGAAGCAGGGCATGGATGTGCTTAAGAAGATCGGGTCCGCCTTTCTTCAGGACTTCTGCTGGGATGCCGTCGGGCCCAGCAGCCTTGTTGTTTTTCATATTCTTAATGGCATCCAGCACCTCACCCAGGCTGGGTGGTTCTCCCATGCTTTCAACTATGGGCTGTTGAGGGAGTTGGTCAAGAGCCTCCATCCTTATAGTGCTCTTTCCACCTGTTTGCTATTGCATCCTTGTCCTTCAGAAGCAGGAGCCCATCTTTAGAGCGGAGGGGGGTTAGGCGGCGATAGCTGGGACCATATACCGCTCTTGTGGCATCAAAGAATCCTCTTGTATCACCAGAGTCGGCAAGCTGCTGGATCTCCAGAGCCTTCTTTGTCCACCACTGGTTCTTCAGTTTCCTAACTTGCGTTTGGACGGCTGCCTTCGCTTTGGCATGGGCTGCTCTTTTCACCTAGCAGTGGATGTTATTTTGCCAGGTGATGAAAGTTTGCCGCTTGATGTCAATGATGATGATGATCCTTGCATTAGCATTATTAGCATTATTAGCATTAGCATTAGCCCAGCGCACAAACGCAGAGAGACTAACTTATGGCAACACAAAAGAAAACATGGGAGCGGTGGAGATGAGGAGGTGTCGGCGTTCTGGCGATTTACTCGGAAGGCTTCAGTAGAAGCTGCTGGGAGTCCCAGCAGCTTCTACTGAAGCCAGTCCCCAACTCCGGGGACTTCCGGCCGGGGACTTCGGGTGGCAGTATACGCCGTGAAGTTGTTTGCGGCCTGCCAGTAAACCCAAAGCAGAAGAAGAAGAAGTGACGTCAGCGGCTTCATTTGCCTAATCCACCCCCAGGGACTTATTCCGGTGTGAACGCGATCTGTACTTAGTTCATGAGAACTGAAGACTTCTCATGAACTAAGTTCTGATGAACCTTTGTGGGAAAAGTACTGCGGTGTGAAAGCGCCTATTACATGTTGAAGTCATTGTTGTATAATGATAAACTGATGTAGGTAAAGTAGAGTATTGTGAATCGTTAAGATTTGTATTCCTTATTAGGATAAAGTCACCGATACAATTACATGTCTGCTAATGAACGGGTCATTTTACAGTTCATGATTTGGCAGAAAGCCTTTACACTACAAAGACAAATTGTGTCACCCATAATTATTTTACTATAAGTGTTGTTATACGGACAGTCAATATACTCATTGATGTTACATTTTATTTGAATGTTGTGTCATTGTCCCACAGTGCCTGCCTCAGTGCCGATGGAGTCCCTGCAGAACACGCCCTACGAAGAGAAGATCTTCATGCAGTGGAAAGCTCCCAATGAGACCAACGGGGTCATCACACTGTATGAGGTCAGTCAAAGAGTTCCGACTCACGCTCACTGCACACCATACAAGGTCATGTTACAGATCATTGGTTTGAACCCATACTGGAAAGCTAACTAAATCTGCAGTGTGTAAGAATTAGAGGGTTGCAAGTTGAATTTCATTATGGATGCTATTCAAAAAAAACTGTGGCAAATTCTAATTACAGAAAAATAAGTTATGTGTTAGTCATATGCAAGGTGAAATTGGTAGAAAATACACTTATATGCAGGACTATATGAACACAATGAATTCAAATTCTTTTGAAAGGAGAGTCAGAGTTGGAAATGAAAAGAAAGTGGAAGAAAGACTTCTCCCCAGACAGTCCTTGAAACAATGTTTGGGAGTGAGTGAGATAGAGAGATATATTGCCATTTTCACTTTTTGTGTGTGTGTGTGTGTGTGTGTGTGTGTGTGTGTGTGTGTGTGTGTGTGTGTGTGTGTGTGTGTGTGTGTGTGTGTGTGTGTGTGTGTGTGTGTGTGTGTGTGTGTGTGTGTGTGTGTGTGTGTGTGTGTGTGTGTGTGTGTGTGTGGTTGTAGACGTTTTATTCGGGTTGAAGTTGAGTTGAGCCCTCCATCTAATGAATTATTGACCCATTCTCTGCCTCCTGTCTGCCTCTTATATCACTGCATCAAGGAGCTACCTCACACCAAGACCAGGCAGGGCTATTAGTGTGTGTGTGTGTCAGGGTTTCCGTTAGCCGGTAATTACCGGTTTTTGGCTGGTAAAATGTATTCAAAACCGGTAAATTCAAAGCCTGCCAGTCAAAATGTCCGGTAATAATTAGGGATGCTCCGATCGATTGGCCGCCGATCATTATCGGCCGATATTCACTCTTAATAGTTTGATCGGTGCTCTCTATAAAGGCCGATCAGGAGAGCTGGATCTGATCGATATGGACATAAACGCGAGTGAAGTATAACCGGACGCGAGAGAGAGATCAGAGATCAGATCAGCTGCTGAGTCTGACGGAGACACGCAGCTCTGCATGATCACCTGAAGCCCCGCCCACTGTTTAGCGCGCTGCATGAGATACAGACGGGCTGTCAGGAGAGAGAGGGGGAGAGAGGAAAAGAGAGGCTCTGTTTCTCCCGTGTTATTATTCAAAGTTAATGTAAACTTTTGAATAATGTACTTTATCTACTACAAGTAGTTTGTTTGAATGTAATAATTATGTTGTTTGTTGTTTGTGGAATCATTTATTGAAAAATGAATCTGAACTTTTCGATCTGTTACGATTATAAACTGAAGCAATATAAAAATGAGCCCCATTAACTGAGTTTTAAACATCAGCATATCCGGTCATAGTCCGCTAATTACCTGCTAACAGAAACTCTGCTACACAATTATTATTATTATTATTGTTGAAACATGACCGGTAAGTTTCAAATTTGTCCGGTAAAATAAATTATTTCCGGACATTTGACCGGCAGGAAAAAATCCTAGCGGAAACCCTGGTGTGTGTGTGTCTGAAAAAGGGTGAAGTACCAAGCAAAAGGCATGTGTGTTCTTGGTTAAGTTGCTGAGTTTTTGAGTGAGTGTGAGAAAGAAAGTGACTTGGCAAGCGATACAAAATGTGTGTACGAGACCTAAGTGAAGTACTCAGTGAGAAAGTGTGTTGTGAAGTTTCTGAATGTGTATGTGTGTGTGTGTGTGTGCATGGTTTTGAGAAGGGGAATGTGTTAAGTCGGGAATGTGTGGTGGAAATGTGTAAGAAAATGACATCAGTGTTTGAGTAAGTGTGCGTAGTTTGGAAAACCTGCCTCTGCAAACATGAAACACATCTTGATAATACTCATCAATAAATCTAGTATCTTTCTATTATTCCTTTCTTTAAACATGTTTAAAAATGGCCATCAATTCCCATAGTTCAATACTGAATCATGAAATCACTAACGTTTTTAGTGGCCAGCAGAGGCGATAGTAATATAGTAGTAATAGCATGTGCTACAAAGACCCAAAACACTTCAAAAAGGAGAAACGCACTGCAATAAAAAAAATGATGCAAATATAACAACAGGCTGGTTCCAAAACACATGCAAATGAAGAAACATCTTCACCTACTGTACTTAATAAAACATACGCAGCGTTTACTAAGACAGCTGCAAATAAAAAAATCTGGAAGAAGCTCAAAACACAACGGAAACGGGGACAGTAAAAAGTGACACACACAGCTGGGACCAGTGCTTGTGCTTGTCGACGTTCAGGAATTATGAAGTAGGCCAACTGTCACTGTCAGCAGAGTCTGTTTCATAATTTTAAGTGTTTTCTTAGTACATTTGAAATGACTAGGGGAGGCTGTGGCTCAGCTGTGGCTCAGTGGTATAGTGCGCTGAACTTAGTGCGCTGAACTTTGAATCAGGGGATAGCATGTTCAAGTCCCACTACAGTCAGCATGTCGTTGTGTCCCTGGGCAAGACACTTCACCCCACATTGCTCCTGATGGGATTGCCCACAGTACTGAATGTATGTAAGTCGCTTTGGATAAAAGCGTCTAACAAGTGACAAGTGACATGTAATGACTAGGTTAGCTTTAAGAGCTAGCTAGCTTACAACAGATCTTACAATAATATCGGGAGGAATCATGTGATGACATTGTTAAAATAAGCCAATAAAACGTACATTTTAGGTACGTTTCCAGTACTGGTGACAGTTGGCTAACTTTATCATCCCTCAACCGGAACAAGTAAAAGCTGCTCAAGTTACGTCAAGTTGATAAATGTTTTCTAAATGCTGCACATGTGTGTTCAAGTGGATGAAGAAGTTTCTTCATATGCATGTGTTTCTGAAACTGCAGCGCGTTTCTCCTAATAAACGTGGTTTGGGCGGTTTTAACGCGTATGCCCCTGTAGGCCACCGTAATTGTTTCAATAAAAATTATGTAAAAAACATTGGAAAAAGTGCAAAAATCTTGCATTTGAGAAGCCTGGAAAAACAAACGTTTGACATTTTATTCAACATACGACTACATTAATTCTTAATCTGAATCTTTTGACTTAGCGTTTCTGAACTCTACTGAACATATTTCAAATGTGTGTTCTTCATATTACTGTATAGCTGCTCTCTTTTACATCATATTCTCCCATCTTCTATCTAATTACCTCTATTTTCTCCCAAGCCCTCTCTATATCCATCTCCAGTCTCTCGGCTCTTTCTGTGCAGCTAAAAGACCACTTAGCACCATCTCTTAGACCTCCATTAGACCTCGAACCCAGAGCTTGAAAAAACACTCCTCACAGTTAATAAACCTCTGGGGACTATCATCAGTTTGGCCTTGTTTTGTGTCTGTTTCATTAATGTGGATCTAAGCTCCCTGCCCTCTCTGCCCGGGCGGAGGCGGCACGACTCAGCATCTGTTAAACATATCAGAGCCTCCACACAATGCGCTGCTATTAGAGATAATTACTATAATTGCAGCTATTGACAGGATTAAAGGCATCATCTGCGACATCTAAAGGGCCTCTTGTTGTATGCTATCCTGCTCTGTTGTCTCTTGTGTTCTCTGTTTTCTTCTCCTTCTGTTTCCCTGGCTTTTCAGGATAAAAAACAGATGAATTACACCCAGGACAATGACAGGAAAAGGGGGGGAATAGATTGGCGGAGGTGAATAATCTTGAGGAGAGATAAGAGAATGAGAAGAACACAGCGAGAACTGGGAGAGGAGATAAAATGTATTAAGTGGAAATGTGTCCAAAATTAGTAATTAATTCAGAGTGCAAATATGATCACTTCATCCCTTGCTTCTATTACTATAATTGCAGCTAATTACAGGATTAAAGGATACATCTGGGTGAGATCTAAAGGGACCGATCCCCCCCCCTTACCCCGTCTCCCCCCTCACTCCTTCTTGTCAAATTCATAAATGAGGAAGGATAAATAATGTCTGGGGCGAATAGTAGAGGGAGGAAGTGTGATGGATGGATGAAGGTATAGTGGGGAAAGACTTGATCAAATCTATATTACTCTGTCTTTTCCATGGATGTAGTAGGGAAGGACATTATTTTTAAAACGCCATCTTTGTGCTTAATCCTCTGTGATCTTTGTTTTTTTTAATCGTGCCACCAAAATAAAAATATTTACTGTACATTCATGTCTGTAGAATATGGAATAATCAAGCCTTGTAATCTGTTGTGTTATGTCCCATTTTCTTAATTCAACATTTACCATTTGGATTGAAAGTTAAACGAATAATCTGCTATACTCAACAGTAACCAGCAACTTTTGGAGATCAGGTAACATGATAAAACCAGATTAGACTTATTTAACGGAAGGTATTACTGTTATCTTCTTACATTGGCACGGCGGATTTAATTGGCACTTAATCGAATCAGTATTTCATTCTTAGCTGACAGTTACCGCTGATAAATGATTCCATCTGAACCTCCATTTTCAGGGCCAAGCAGGCGGCATTTTTGTCAAACTGAAAAACCTCTAATCCAAAATAATGACTGGCACATTTTGGATGAAACGGACATCATGGCAAGTGGACACAGTGGTTCATTTGAAATCCTTTGTTTCCTGGGCGAAATAGATTAGACAGAATTTGATACAGGATATTCACTCTGATCTTCTCAAACTGGCATGGTGCAGTTTAGTTGCTGGACAAGCTGTTGGTTGGGATTTAGCTGCATTTAGGGCTTACATGTGGGGATTGATACTATTGGTTTAACAAAAACAAAAAAAATCAAATGACCAAGATGTCTTGTGATTGAAAACAGAAAAAACTGTGCAAACTTATAATCATTTGTATTAGTATGTTTAGGTTCATGTTAGCTATATAAACAATCAGTTTGTCTATCTAAACATTGACTATTGAAAGCAATACTATTAAGTGGAACCTAATATTTTAACTTAATACTATTGCTTTCACCTAACCTAATACAATTATGTTTAATTTGTTGACATAATAAATGTAATTGAAGTCAACGTTTCAGTGAATTCAGTGCGTGCAATGGATGTTTTTTTAAATCACAGTAATATAATACAATAGAACTGTGCTCTCCTAGAAGCATACTGTATGTATTTGTAGATCAAGCTAAAATAAACTATCAATGCTACTGGATTATTTACCATGAAAGACCCGCTGCTCCCTGCCCTCTCTGACCCCTCAGATAACACACAGATATTGGCAGTCACTGAACTGAGAGCAGACGAGCACACACTGGTGCACACAGATCATAACCTTGTCAATCCCTTCTTTGATTGCCTCATCACACCATCAGGGCATTACAGGTCCGTTCTCTTGGCCAGTTACCCCCCCCGCTGCTCTCTGCAGAGACCTTCCTTAACCCCTGCGAGCCTAACATATGCTGGAGGTAACATCGATTGCAATAAAGCACTGAAGCAAATCATGTCATCACAGTTTTTCTGATTTGGTTTGACAACAAGTCAACGGTTTTCGTGTTTGAACCCAAGTACCATATCAGCTCGAAAGGTGATGATTTGTCTCAGTGTCTGTTTTCGAGGACATGATGAATAAAGAAGCTTAGGTTATATTAAACAAATCTACAGTTAAATATGTAACTTGTACTGTCCTGTGCAATGTAGCCTTCTCTTTGGACACACTCCACATCACATGATGTTCATTGAGAAACACCGTCAAACCAATGGTGTTGAGGCTTCCCAGCTCAGTTACTTCTACTTACCAATAGTACATGTATTTTAAGACTTTGATTTTATGACGTTGCTATTTGATAAGATATAAGGTATAGTGTACTATTTGAACAAATTAGATTAACTTAAACAAAGGGTTAAACGTTCCACATGTGAACAAAACTTTTCCCACCAGAAATGGATTGATAGATTATTAATAATTCATAATGAAAATGTTCTTTGTTCTGACATCGGTGGTTCTTCAGTCATGTAAATAACCACTGACCGTTATATTAGTAAAGGCAGAGATATTGTGATCGTATTCTGCTCAAAAACCTCTAGGGAAATAGTTGACTTTGGTCTGTGTCCTTTCTCATACCAAGGTCAGTGTGGTTTATTTTCTACCAGTTGGCTGATCTTCCTCTAACCTTAACCGAGTTTTTGTAAATGCAACTGAACCTTAATGACCTATTTTGTCAAAGGAAACCTTCAAAGCACTCAACCCTCCAGCTGCTCAATATCCAGCAGCGAGATCAGAGTAAAAAAACTCTAAGAATGTTTTGCTGACAAACCCAGGAGCTGTTTAATCCAACAGACTAAACGATAGGCTACTAGTACAGTATGTAGCTATTCTGGTCTGGTGTTGTGGGTGAATGACTCTGAAAATTCCTCTTTCCTCAAGAAGGGCCTTTAATCAATCACACAAACCAATACTGACCACCAGTCTGGTATTTAGTTACTCTGTTCCAAGCTGTTGGTTTCTGTAGAAATGGCAGACATATAGTTGCTGCATTCTCTTCTCTTATCACTGGATTCTGAACAAAGGGATGATTGGTTCTCCTTAGGAGGGGAGCAGAACCGCAAAACCCAACAGGGCGTACGACCACTCAAAAACAGCAAGGATCTTATTATCTGATTTCTGTGCCAACTCGAGCAACTGAAGTTTCATTTGGGAATATCAATGTTTTAAAAGGATGGCCTTATAAATACTCAGAACGTTAAGCTTTCACATTTAAGATAGTTGGAATACATTGTTCTGAATGGAAGTACATATATTCAGCTGATGAAGACTGGCACCTTGGTTATTTGTTGACTGGTATCAATGGCACATCTGGCCCATTTCAATGATGTCATGGCTAGATCATTGTATTTATAAAGCACATTTAAAAGATTAAAATAGTAAAACAGCATTGTGAAAACGACAATAAAATTCAAAAACTCTGTGAGTGCATGTCTTCAATTCGATAGTTCATTTGCTATGTGTATTTATTTATTTATTTACTAATAAATACTTGTATTACTTTGCAAAGTAAGCTAAGAAGCTTTTTTTTGTATATGTAGTCCTTGGACAGATCTTCCAAAGTCAGTCATTAAAACTGACATTAAAATGTATATATATATATATATATAGTATATATTATAATAATAACAATTGAACAATGATTAAAAACATGTAACACAGAGGCTCACAATACGGAACATGAGACAGGTTACAGCGGGACAAACAGACACAGGACAGTACAGTCAAATAGAATTGAACAGAGAATGCAGACTGACTGAAAGTCCTTTTTCTGAGGAGTCTTTAAAGGAGTCAATGGAGGGGAAAGGTGTCATTGTTATTGTATTGTAATTGCTGTTTAACATGTATTTCTTAATTAAATAATAAGACACAATTAAATACATTTCGTCTGGTTGAATTGGTGTATTGGACACCCTGGCAATCAGTGCTGCCGATTCCCGTTCTCTCCCTCTTAACAAGGTCAGCCTTTATTTACTCATGGATCACAGAATGGGCCTTTAGCACTGCTCTGCTGAGAAAAGTGTTTACTGACAAGAAGCTTGTTTGTGGATTTGACCTCAAAGACAAAGACTCAAAGCTTAACACCGTCTCTTACTGAAAGTTCACTTTGAGTCAGACACGAGCACGCACACACACTCAGACTGCTGATTAAAACTGGCAAGAGAAGATCTCCACAGAGCCTGCAGTACTTGATGTGTGTGTGTTTACGACCCTAGCAGATAAAAGACTGAAGGCATACAGCTCACACACACGCACATAGGAGTTTGTTTTTCTTCAAGATCTAAAAGAGCAGAAGAAAAGAGCAACATAGAATCAAAGCACTGCTGTGTTGCATGTAGAAAGAACGTGGATCAGAAATAATTGCTACCTTTAAAATCTAAAGACAGCGTCAACTGAGAAGCAATCTCATCCCTTCTTCCGTCTCCTCACCTTCCCCTTCTTCTCTTCCTCTGTATTGTTTTCATTTCTGTCAATAATGGACTATATTTAGTGTGGCGTTCAAGTCCTTGAGCTGCTGACCCCATTTACTCTGCCACACTGCCTCTGTGGCCTGCAGGGGAATGGCCTGGTATCACTTACACCTGTGTGTACGTGTGTAATGCAGCCCTGCTTTCCTATCTTTGTGTCCATGTGAAATATTTATTACAGCCCGGTGTGGTTCAGCCTCCCCAGCACACAGCTGAGGGAAATGGGCGAAGTGTACTCTAATAATTATAATCAACAGTTCAGCAGGAGATTTGCTCCTCTGGTTGTATTCAGGAAGTCTTTCACCACTTCTACCCCACAGTGTTGAAGAGAGAAGCTTTTATTTGTTACACTACACTATATTGTGTTCTGTTTTTAAGAATGTGCGGGCTTTTATATTCAGAAACAACAAATAAACCCAGCAACAGTTTTGTGCTTCTAAGGCGCTGGAATCATTTTAAATGTCAAAACAACTTGACTGGTAGGGAATTAGCTAAAAAGACTCTTTATAACAATATGACTCGCTAAGAAAATATGATATATATTTGTTGTCAACATGGCAAGAATGTCAACGGATGCCAATCAGTTTATGTTAGGATATTCCTTATGTATTTAATACAGGGGTGGGGAACCTTTTTCCATGATTTAAGTGGGGGGGGGGGGGGGGGACCTAACCTCCTCTAGGGGGGGTCCGGGGGGCATGCTCCCACGGGAAGATTTTTTTTTAAATGTTGAAGTTAAAAGCATCAATCTGGTGCACTTTGAGAGCAACATTAGGAGATCTATGGATACATCTCTCAACACCCATATGAAACAGAACTGTAAGCAGATTTTATTTTTCTATATGGATATTTTACAAATCACTTCCCTTTCAAACTGTATTCTTGTTTATTAACAACTTTTTTTTACTGTCATATAGTATTTTATACCTGTTTACTTTATTCTCTTATTTTTGTATAACTATAAGGATCATATAAAGATGTGCCTTTCAAGGTTCAAGGTTCAAGGTTCTTTATTGTCAATCTGACATAGCTACAGAGTAATTATGCAGTTGAAAATCTTATGTCACAGGCTTCTCCAACAATGCAACATAATAACATAACATAATAACAATAAGAGCAAGAGCAATACAAAAATAATAATAGTTATAAAAATGAAATAAAGTTATGATGTGGAATAGTGCAGTATGAGTCTATATACAAGTTATTGGAATGATATATATATATTAGGTATTAGATACATACTACTGAGTAGCAGTTGAATGTTTGAAGCCTTTACCTCACTGCTTGTAGAAACAGCTTCTTATATTTGTTAGCATAGCTAGCTAACCAGATGCTAATAACAACAAAGTTATTGACTGTATGATCAGTATGACAGATGAACAGATCGCCACTGGGCTTTCAACTAAAGACACAGCCACGCAGAAACTGCGGCATGTGTACGGCTCCTTATGGGTACTGCCATTTTTGGAAGTGGCGGAGCGGCGTTCTGGTGCTCTCCGTCAGAACTGCACCCCTGTCAGACGAGACATACACCACGTGATGACACGTTAGGCTCGTGTTGTGTTCAAGGACCCTGACCCTGACCAGGAAAAACATGCACTCGCTTGTTTAATTCTTTTGCGGTCTAGATTTCTTTAATTCTTTTCTTTTTTGCGTGTGTTTATAAATTACCTCGAGGGCCGTACCAAATGGTCTCGCGGTCCGTATACGGCCCGGAGGCCGGAGATTCCCCACCCCTGATTTAATAGATGAGAGGAATAATAAATCAAATCATTCCCTTTTTTCCTGCAAATTTGAGAAAATGCATTTAGAAAAGGGATTCAAATAAAATATATGGTTATGTAATATGTACTTTTGTGAGCATTAAACCCATAGTTGCATATAGTTATACATCATAACTCACTCAAGTCCTGCATCAAAATCATACGAGAGTGAAGTGTTAGCATCAACACATACTTAAAGTAAAGTACCAAACAACAGAACTAATGTTGCAGAATGGGCCAATTCATATTATTCATATTATTTATAGTTATTATACTCATTATAATTACCATGATTATTGTTGCATTATTGTATACTCCACTTCAATGTGGACACTGATTTTTTTTTAGATACTTCTGAAAAGCTTGTGAATTCATCAATGAAGTTGTGAATAATAACAAACTATAACAATACTTTATAATGTATGTTTCCATAATGTTTGATATAGAAATATGTTGCTGTAAAGTAACTGACATTATCAAACAAATCATGTGGAGTTAAAAGAGTGCAAGAATAGTGTAGAAGAACATGTATAAACTCAAGGAAAGAAGAAGTACATGGACATTGTCCTTAAGTATAGTACTCTATAGGTAAAGTGTACCTAGTTACTTTCCAACACTGCATACTAACCCACATACTTTTACCCATTTCTTCAAAGATGCTATTTTATCTATACACTTTGGATTGGCATACAACCGTTATGATATTTTCTTTCTCTTTTATTCCTGAAGGGAACATTTCTTCAGTTGTATAATCGTGTGTTAATTGTTGCAACTAATTCAAGAATAATCTCAATCTCAATCTTTATTTATTTATATAGCACATTTAAAACAACCTTCAGTTGACCAAAGTGCTGTACAGGCAATACATATTAAATAACACAATGGGAGTACAATAATAAAACAATAATTAAAAACATGATAAAAAGCACAATAACTAAAAACATATTAAAAAAACACATACAAATGTAAAAATGTAATGTTCAACTAGTATTAAAAGCCAGTGCAAAGAGGTGAGTTTTTAGCTGAGATTTAAAAAGTTCAATAGACTCAGCAGTCCGGATATGTACTGGGAGGGTGTTCCACAGTGTGGGAGCTGCAACACTGAAAGCCCTGTCACCTTGGGTTTTTTTCCTGCACATAAGAAATCACAGGCAGAACACATCAACTGTATAAACAATAAGTCATGTTCAAATACATATGAATACATGAACAGCAATAAGCACAGTTATCTTGAAACACTTTGAACACAGTGAAGCAAATCTGTCTGCCGGTAGTCAAAGGGAAGAGGATTATACACTCTGACACACAACACACACACACACACACACACACACACACACACACACACATACACACACACACATACACACACACACACACACACACACACACACACACACACACACACACACGCAGGATTAACCCCCGAGGCTCTAACCTCTCAGGCATAACAACGTCCTGCCCTGTAGCCAACCAGAGCTCCCCTCCACCCCCTCCAGCCAATCACAGGACCCCTTTTATCCCCACAGTCTAACAAACCAGCGTTTTAAGCGGTGGGCTGCCATAACAGTTATGCCTCCCTTGATATCTTTATCTCTCACATTTTCATTTTCTAATATTTCCCCTTATATTTCTCCCTTAGGCCTGGCCTACCACTGCTATGTTTATTTCTTTATTTCATATTTATCTCCTTCATGGTCCCAGCAGTACAGCCAGTTCTGCCTCTGTTCAGTTTATTCTTAATATATTTGTATATTACATTTCCACTTTACTAAATTGCTTTGGGATAGAGCAATATCAAATCTAAATAAACATTGAATTAGATCGGCCCTTTTGCTTTTTGCTTTCCAAATAGTACTTTTACACAAAAAAGCTAAGAGTTGTTACATTTGTTGCGATTAGTTACAAATGACTCACCCAACTTACGCTCTGCATAAACCTGTTAATACATGAATACAAAAGAGTAAACAACAAAAATGAACAAATGACAACAATGAGACTCCTCAACAAGAGAAACAGTTGCACACAAACTGAGTATTGTGTCTTTTTTAAAATGTGGATCTTGCTGATACGTTGGAAAAAAGCCAGGAACCTTTCTCTTGTAAATCACTGGCAATCTTTGGTGAATAGCTTGTCAGCAGATGATTTTTAATGTAGGAGTGAGAGCAGAGGAAGCATGCGTGGCCCACATTAGCATCTAGAGGGAGAGCGCTCTTTCTGTCACTCGTCTCCACTCTGCTGGCAGGAAGTTGCTGTGCGGCTGTCAAACAAGTGTCACTCGGATGCGGATTCGGGCCGTTTCCCGTCAAACTGTCACCACGGGCGGATTTCTTTGCTGCGATTTTTAACGCTTTATCTCTGATCACCTCTTCCAGGGGTGGACCTAGTTTCTGTACTCTTTGATACTTTTGGGGATTTTGATGTGAACTTCGGTCGCAGTTGGCTTCAAATGACAGGAAACAAGCACTTTCCAAAGCTCTTGTTTCCTGTCATTTGCTACATTTCATTCCCAGAGCTTGTCGTTCCTCCCTCTCGGCGGCTGATTTAGCGATTGAGGCCTTTGTTAGCAAGTAACAGCCTGGCTATTTATGAAGCTTGATTATTGTTGTGCTGCTGCTCATCTGTCTTCTTTTCATTTGATATCTGTCTCTTTCTTGTGTGTATTTATCTCAGAGAACAGTACTATGGCCTGGAAAATGTATTAGGCTATATTTAGTCCTCATCTCGCGCCATCCTTCTGAATTTCTCTGTCTCTCTTCTGTTTGCTTATCAAGAATCAATGGCAACAATAGATGCAGCGTGACCACACAATGTTATCAGACTTTCTGTTGCTATTTATTTCTGCTGTTAGCTTATCTTTGGGAAATTGGAACGTGGTATTGTGTGCACACAATATAGCATTTGGTTTGCCTTTCTATTCGCAGTGACCCAGAATGTCTTGACATTTTAAAGACGGGAAGCAGGAGAACAGTCTGTCCCAAATAGAAACTTCTAAAAACAGACATTCTGCAACTTAAGACAATGGGAGCCTACCGAGTTACAGAACAAAGCGGAAGGTGCCGGGTTACATGGTGAGGAGAGGAGAAGAGGACAAATAAGTGGTTTTCAAGGTTTTTTATATTTCAACTATTATTATGTTTCTGATTGTCAAGCCGGGGGTGGGACATACAAAGTGAAGGAGAATTATTAAGCAAGTCATTCTATGAATTCTCTACTTCTGTCCCCGCTCAGTTCTTTCTCTCTGTCAGTACAGGCAGCAGACATTTGGCCTTGGAGCTCAGGCAGCGTAGTGCATGAAGTTGACCTGTTTTCTCAGGCTCTTCATCAGCTGTGTTAAGCATTGAACCGCCTCTTACTTTCGGTAATTCTTTATTATTATACAATTATAACGTTCAGCATTAGAGGGCACGATAGGTGGTATACAATTATCTCTTTCATATTGGAAACAGACACCTGCATTTCCCTGCAGGGATTACTAGAGGTTTATCTTATCAGTGAGCAAGTCAGAACATATCAAAATACATTTGTTGGAGCTGATTTGGTATCTTTGGTCAATTTCATAGTATAGTTATCAAGTCCAACGTTGTATTTAATATCTCTTAACCAGCACAGATGAGTCTAATGAGTCTAGTGACTTAATCTTAAGAGATCATAAAAGGTAGAACAAAAAAAGCACACATGGATGAATGTATTCTTACTTCCTATTTAACAGATTTTCAGAAGAACCAAAAAAGGCAGTTTTCTCTGTTCTGAGTACAATGCAAGCCTGTTACTCCCTTATGATCCGGATCATAGCCAGAAATCCTCCTAACATGCTGGCAGGCCATCAAACACTCACTTAAATGTAGAGTGTCAGTTAAAAGAACGAAGCACCTGAATACACTGTTCTGCCTTTTATTAAGTGCATGAGTGAAGAGCGGATTTTATTGCCGTTAAAGTATAGTGGCGTCAATAAATTATCCTTTTTCAACCCATAATATGGATCATCTTGTTGTTTGTTGTCAGTTTAGGACACATAGGATCACTTTTATCTCATGGATATGTTTTAACATGCAGGTTAAAGGAATGAATAGCCTTTCCAATTCGAACAATGGATCCTCAGTATATAGAAGAAATAAGACAAAGGTTATATGCGACTAAGTGCCATATAGAGATGACCAATCAAAGGGCAAAACACATTTGCAGATTCTAATATGTAGTAATGTTTAAAACTGGATGGATTATATAGATAATGTTTCACAGTGATTGTCAATTGAACGACAAAGGTTAGGGGCAGAAAGTTAAACCAACTCCATTGAGTTATTGTGCTTTAATCTGCTCTGGATGAAAGGCTTACTTACGGCCCGTCCACACAGCAGCGTTAAAAAAATCTTGGAGGTGGGCGTATCTGAAGCTTGGGGATTTTTTGCGAGCAAGGCACCAACAACCAATCACATGAATCTCCCGCCCCCGACATACGAAGCAAAAAAGCCCGAAGTAAACTGGATATTATTTCCCCAAACAGGCGAAAACCTACCACTGTCTCTGCCACCTCCCTCCATGCCTGGCTCCTCCGGTTTGTATCCCGGTAGGTAAATAGGGACTGGTCATAAAGCACCTCCATGTTTTGGAATATGAGGAAATGACCTGCGGTATGTCTCTCCCAGCATACACGCCGTTTGATTGGCTAGCGCTTGAACTGTCAGATTTGCATACACGGGATTTGATTGGCTGACGCTTCCACCTCAGCTTCAAAAGTTGAACATTGTTCAACTTTGAATTCTGAAAATCCTGAAAATCTCCGCTCTGCTGCCCACAATGCAGTTCGGCGAAAAGTGAGGCAAAGTGACGTCACCCCATTCAAAGTGAATGGGCAGAAGCGTTCCAAGATTTTTTAACGCTGCTGTGTGGACGGTCCGTAAATGCTTCAAAAGTAGAGAGGTGGTCAACACATGGAAACTGTATTCAAGTGAATAGTAACAAAATAAAACGGAACAGAAAGAACAAACACCTTACACACTTCCTACTTAATTCAGCATGACAGAGAACAGCAACACTGAGATAGTGAGGAATGAAGCACAGCCGCACAGAGAATAAACAATGGAAAATGACAAAACTGAATTGAAATAGCATTTCTACAACACCGATCTCACAACGCCGCCTCGTAAACATTGTTTATTTCCATAAAACCTGGCTGCAGCTCTAAATGCTTGCCGTGCACACACACACACACACACACACACACACACACACACACACACACACACACACACACACACACACACACACACACACACACACACACACACACTGCAGCAGTGGTGTGTTTGATGAAGAGGGCTGCTAGGTAAAAGCTACGGCTTCTAATATTCACCAGCATCAATCTCATGCATGGACAAACAGAGGCAGTGGTAGGTGCAATCACACTTGGGCAAACACACACACACACACACACACACACACACACACACACACACACACACACACACACACACACACACACACACACACACACACACCTACAACAGCACAGTGTTTATTGCCTTTCTTTCCAATACGGCACCATTGTAATGGGTTTATTATAACTTGCAATGACAGTTCTGAAAATACACCTTTGCCTATTTTTCTTGACAATTGCTTTGTCTTTTTAGACAGACCATAAAGTCTGTAGTTGTACATGTTAATGCTTTGGGCCAGGTGTACCTGCGCAGCAGAGAGACAGAGAAAAACAACAAGAGCACGTAACACAGATGTTTTAAGATGTAATGATGATGAAACGTACTACTTTGAACTGATCTGTAACTAATCTCTACAATGATATACCTTTTTTTTTAAAACGCCCCATTATCATTTGGGGGATTTTCCCACATCTCTCTGACACTCTATGTAACATAATGACATCACTATGTACCATTATGTACAGACATATCTAAATGGTTGACCAATCACAACAGAGCCGGCCTCCTACCCAATCAGAGCAGACTGGGCTCTGGTTTCAGACAGAGGGTGAAAAGAGGCGCTGCAGCACAGGCAGTATGAGAACAATAAAGAGCTTTTTGAACATTAAAGCATTGAGACATGTCCCAGAGAAACAAAATGCAAATATAAACCTGAGAATGAGCACACTAGGAAGCAGTACAGTGACATTATCTCGATTTTATGTTCTTTCCACTTTAAAAACATATATATTATCAAGCTTTTTTTTTTTTACTTTCTTCGACTTACACATGAATTCAATCCTCAACCCTGCGGTGAGTTATCCCTCACAGACTCGCACTCTATTCCCCAAGATGCACTGCCCCGCTGCGTGCCTGCCTTTTCATTGACCAATAAAACAACCTGAGCTTTATGGCTCTACCGATTCCAATGGAGAGAAGGGAAAAGAGAGGGGAAGGAGGGGTGAAAAGAGAGACCTGAGCTTTATGACCCAAACTCAAATTGATGTATAGTGGAGAAATAGAGGGGTGTACCAAAAAAGGTAAACTCAATGGAAAGACTGATAAAACAGTGAGAATGTCCAGCATATAATATGGAAAGAAAAAGGAAGAGGGAAAGAGTGAGTGGGTAAAAGCAAGAGACAGAGAGAATGTTTAGCCCATAAAAAGATACAGAGCCATTCATGACTTGTAAAATAACAGCCATCGATGTGCAAAGCAAAACTGCAGCGTAGATGAAATAGATGATATTTTATTGTTCTAGCCCCCAAGTCCCAGTCTGTATAAATAGCTATTGATTTAACATGTTTTATTCCACCAGCCAGGCCAACTGTGAGGCCTGGGAGACGTCAGCTGTTCTGTTCTGCATTTTGGACTGCACACTTCTGTCGGATGAAGGTTTCGTCCCAAGTTCCTCCCAAGCGCGTTTAGTTGTCTGTCTGCGTTGTACCTGGGGACTTAGTGGAAAGTAAAGAAGATAACTTATAGAATATCTTATATCATTGTTTTACTTTCTTAGCACTGTCAAATAAACAGAAGGAGAATAGAGGAAGACTTTGTATTGTAGAACTTCATTGAAACAAGGCAACTTACTCGCTGAATTAAGCTGCCTTCATATGATAAGCAATTTACTCGTTGCTTTACTTACGCCGCTTCATACAGCCGTAATCTGATTGGTTGTAGTATCAGCTTCAATTGATGTCAAATTTGAAATAATTTGAACATTGTGCACTCCGAATGCATTACATAATTCACTTTTGCTGAATTTCTTTGTCCAAAACTCACCTTCATACAAATACTGGAAGGCACGACTGTCCTTCTCAAGGACCGCATGAGCTTCAGCTGCTCCAAATCCTAAGGACACATATCTTTCATGTATTGACTTTGAGAATAAAGACTTCTCTATTGATGGATTCCTTTATCTTGTTTGCCCTATACCCATCATAGCTCTATACACTCATGTGCAACTAGGGGCCTTGATCTCTTTAGATTCCTTTAGCAAGTAGGACAGCCATTTTAATGGCTGCTATTGTGAATCGCCCTCAAGTTCTCTAACACAAAGTTATCCAGAATAACCTCCAACAAAATACCCCAAGCAATGGTTTATGAGTATCAGAAGATACATGAACGAAAGCCTAAGGCAATGAAATGAACTGAAATGCTCATTGAGCTGTGTTTTTAGCTCCTATGAATACAACAAACACATTACATCTATTAGCACAGATAATTCACCACTGATGCAAAACTTGAATGTAAAGTCTGTGAAATCAGACATCAAACAAGTGACCTGGGGCCTCATTTATAAAGGGATATACGCTCAAAAAATGGCGTACGCCAGTTTCTACGCAATGTTTGCGATTTATAAAATACTAACTTGACGGGAAAATGTGCTGTCCTCCACGCAAACTCTAACCCATGCGTACGCACTAAGCACAACAACGGGAGAGACGAGAAACTGCGACACCGTTGGCAGAAGGAAGAATGGAGAGAAATATGTGGAAATAATACCATAAATAAAATGTTACCTCTCATTTATCAAATATGAAGAATTCATTTTCAAACATTGATTAAAGCCAATCTTAAAATGATTAAACAAACGCCTGTTTGAGACTCCTCAGTGTACACAAAAACATAACTTGGAGAAATAAATAAATACGGATATGCTATTTAAAACCACCTCGAATATGTTGTGTTAATGTTATGAAATGTTTTCTCATAAATGATGCGGTAAGCAGGAGGACAGAATTACGTCTAAACTGACGCCGTTTTGCTTTTCTATAGGTTGTAGATACGAGCATGGTTTTATATACTATCACGTTTAATCGTGTTTTATGCCGTTTGCCAAGACTTGATAAGTCGCTCGTAAAACACAGGAGGTATGGAAACTAAGAACACCGTGGTAAATTGTACAGCTAATATAACACAACACATTGTATTTCCTTTAACTGGTGGATTATGGATATATAGTTGCTGATCGACAGCTGGAACACAAACCACCAAATACAACAAAAATAATTCAGATCCAGTCGTCATGACTCCACTCCGGAGGGATTCCCCCATCATTTCTTAGTTTCTCATCAAGGGGGGGTCTCCTGTCCCCGGTACAAACACACTGCCTGAGGAAGGTTATGTGTATTTTTTTTGTCATTAACTTTTTTCGGACCACTTATTTATTTATTTTGGTGACGATCCGACCTCCATGCTGCTACTCTGGTTCAAACTGCATCCACCAAACAATATGATTTATCTCGACCTCCCCAAAATAACCAAAATCTGACACGGTGTGAGATGTCTTTTTTAGCTGTTCTATCGTCATTTCCTGCGATCTTCTTCATGCAGTCAGTCAAAATGAATGAATGAATGGGCGTTTCTTTGACTATGTATAGGCAAATATGGGCGTTACGAGTCGATTGTGATTTATCAAGGGAAACAGGCGTAGGGAGTGCCGTACGCACTTCCCTTGCCGGTACGCAATGTTTTGTGAATCGGAAAATGGCGGAACATTTATGTACCTATTTTTGTGCTTTGTACTACGTAAGCAACCTTCCTACGTCAATCCTACGCAAGGCGTTATAAATGAGGCCCCTGGCCACTACCATACCTGTATGTCTCTGGAACCAGAACATCCAGTGCAATAGAGGTTTGTTTCCACTGTATCTCACTCCAGTTTCTTTATTCATGTCTTTCTTTTCTCTGCATCTTCAACTTTGGATTTCCTATTGCTTCTTCTTTCTCTCTCTCTAACACACCCTCACACATAGTCACACATTGGCACATCACCACTTCAGCCTGCAGGCCGAGTCAAATTGAGGCACCCAGCTGTCAGTGCTTTCCATTTGAGTCCGCTAATGGAGAGATGAGGGCCGCCCGACGTCTGTGAGTGTGAAGTCTGAGATCTTCCTCCCACCGCCTCACCGCCACAGATTCACACACTTACAGTACACACACATATTACCTCCAGCCTCCAAGGTACCCATTTTACACAAACCTCCATCTTAAACACTTGTTATTCCATCAATGGAAACACTGTCTTCAGATATATCCTTGGGCAGGTTGGCCTTTGTGGACTGGCCAGAGAAGGGTGCAGAAGAAACATGGGTAGATGGGGAAACAGTGTACAGCAAAGCTACACTATTAGAGCTCTGGTGCATTTGAACAGTTCTCGTTCTCTCTCTCTATTGGTTGTGTTGGCTCTCTGACAGTATTTCTGCATCCTGCTGACTAGTTCTGTCGTTGTATATGTTACTGTGCTATACTTTAAACTTGGAACACATCTTTTTGTGTTGGTCTATTGATAGCTATAATATCCCAGATGATAACCAATACATTTGGATAAGATTGGTGGGGTTGAGAGTAAGAGATGTGGTTTTTTGGATATGTTCTGTTTTTGTAAGCATACAGTCGTATTGATGCTCCACTCATGCAGGTGGAAAAGTTTTCTTCTGGGAACTCCTAGTTTGCAGTCTGTGTTGCCCTCACTTTCTGTTATCTCAAGAAATCTAACCTGGAAGACAAACAGCAGGAAACATGAGCCGATCCAGAGGCTATAGCCCTGGAAGTTTTTTTTTTCCTTTTGCGTTGGTGGTGGTTTCCGCTCCAGCGAGTGCCTTCTGGTTCATTCATGTTGTCTGTCTCTGTTTTATCAATTCTTTTTCCTTACCTCCCTCACTCATTCTCACCTTGCCTTCACACTTTTTATATCTTGTATTTTTATTTTCACCAGAGGGCTGAATGAAAAACTGAAATGCACTCAGACATGTTGACAGAAAAAAACACACACATGCTCTATGAAGGGCTAAACTGTGTTTGGGGTTGAATTGCTATGAATGTGTTTGACTCTGTTGTAATGACTGTCATTCACAATGACTGCTGTCCTCCAGTGTTTTACTGCGTGTGACTGTTTGTTTTGGTGTTTCCGTGTGAGTCATTGACAGTTGTGCATCGTTGAAACTTGCCAGCAGCAACATCTCGACAGACACTGACAGTTATTTTGAAAGAATGACTATTGAAGTGCCTCTGCCAGTTTAGTGGCCACGGGTCGATTTGCTCAATTTGTTCCAGTCTCAAAGTGGAAATCAAGTGGTGAATCACTGACCTGTAGCAAAGGGCCAAACACCACTTCAACTCCAAAATAGATTTGTCTTGGAGGTGTTTGGGAGGTCAAACTTGTTTTGAAAAATGTAAATGAAATGGATATAATATTGCACAGAAAGACATGAATATTGTTCAATTTACCAAAGCTGAGCAGTCATTTGACCTTTAGTTCGTCTCAAAATCTGATTATTAGAAATCTAGTTTAATTATCAAGTGTTAAACATTCTGGCTGTTCAAAAGATTAGGATTGATGAAACTACTGATATAAAGAGTAACTGTGGTATTATTATTTTAAACCTGAACTTATTTTGGTTCACACTCGACTCTCTTCCATCAGTTGTGGAAAATACTGTGGCCACAAAAGTCCTAACAATGAATTGATTGACCAACAGTGCAAATGAATGGCAAAGTTGTAAGGGTTAGGGTTAGGAAACTTGTTACACGTTGGCCACAACAACTGTTCATGGCACTTTACAGATCAATAATAACTGATTGCACCACTTTGAATGTTTTCAGTGCAGCAGAATGGCTTTAGTGGTGCTCTGCCGCACAAACGTGGATGTTAACGGGCTGCTACAAAGACTATCCCTTCTTTTCAGAGTCACATGGTTGAGTGAGAAAGTTTGTGAAATATTAACTCACATAAATGATAATTACTGCATTATAGCTTATAATAAAACATTAGCTTTGTGAAAACAATGCTTCTGAAGTGACTGCTTCTATGACCAACATTTAGTCAATTGTATTACTTTTACCTTGTAGAGAGCTGATGTAAGCCGTAAGCAGTAAAATGTCTTGTCAAGAGTGACAAGACATTATCTGCAAAACCAAAACTAAAATGCACTAGAATGAAGAAAAGTAAATGTATTACACACAACAGAGTTAAGCTTAAATATCTATTAAACTGTTTGTCTCCTCTTTCCTAAAGATTACCTACAAGGCCTTGAGCTCATTTGACCCCAGCGCTGATCTGACAACCCAGAGGGGACGGGTGTTCAAGCTGAGGAACGAGACCCATCATCTGTTCGTAGGCCTCTACCCAGGAACCACGTACTTCTTCACCCTCAAAGCCTCCACCAACAAGGGCTTCGGTCCACCAGTCACCACCCGCATCAGCACCAAGATAGCAGGTACAAATACTTGGATGTGAAATCATTCAGTAAATCATTTGTTATTTGTCTGTCCGTTATTTGGTGGTGACATTTGTTTGATCTTTGCTCTCAAATCAAACCAAGACATTTTGGCACACTAATGCTTCTTATAACAACAACATGAGATACAGGAGACGCTGGAGGCTTGTTTTGTTGGCCAGGTGGTGGCTTGGTATGTCAGTTTCTCTATGGATGTACCTTTCTGTCTATTTGTTGTTTGTGTCTTTGTTAGTCTGACTTGTTCCACTACATTTGTGTCCCTCTGTTGTCATCTGCCTAAGCACATAGCAAATGCCAATGGTAGGGCTGTGCAATTAATCGTATTTTAATCGCAATTACGATTTTGGCCTGCCACAATTACGAAAACAACATAATCGAAAAAAACAATTATTTAGCTTTGCTAGGTTGTGACGGTGCACTGCAACATATTTGATCTCATTAATTTTAGTCTTATTTATTTGTATTTATCATATTTATATATGTTTAGTAGCTTGGGGAAGTGCGCTCCAAAATATTTGTTGATCTTGTTTATTGGTATTTATTATTTTGGTATTATTTATTTAAATGTATCATTTATTTTATTTATTTTTGTATTGGTTTTTCAGTTGAATTATACGTTCAGGGTAATCAACAGTTAAAAAGATACTGTTCAAATTATTATTTGTATTTGTTTTAAAGTTCAATAAATTGATTTTTTCAAAGTCAATGAATAATCGTATTTAATAATCGTGATCTCAATTATTGACCCAAATAATCGTGATTATGATTTTTGCCATAATCGCACAGCCCTAGCCAATGGCACCTCCAAAGAAAAGAAAAACCTTCAACTTTGGTGGCAAGAACTGTAATATTCCCCGCCCATGTTGAAGCATTTCTTCATTGTGGAACAAGAGGACTATTATTTTGTGAAGGGTGTTCCTTGTTGTTCAAATGACAGAATGATTGATTCAAAATAACAACCCTTCACCTTTTTCTTCTTTGTCGTCTCTCTTTGCCCTTTATTTCTCTGACTCACCCTTCAGACATTTATTTCTAGTCTCTTTCTTCCTATCTTTTTCTCACTTTTAAAAATGTACCTTTCTCTAATAATCCATTCCTAAATGGCATATCCGATTGCATCTTCTTCACAGAATGTCTTTTATTATTGTTTCTTCTTCTTCTTCTTTAATCAATATATTTGCAGAAACATTACAGCTTTTTTTATTTATATTTGTTGCCAAAAGTACTAGTTTATACAATCCTAAGTACAACTTTATTAGAGAAGGCGCACTTAACGACTTCTGCATCTATTTGTCAAACATGTTATTTAAAAATCTTTTCAGTCCAACAACATCAGATATCTGTTCCCTTTGATAATCCAAAGAGAGTTTATCACTTTCATGTGTAATAATCTCATAACATTACTGCAAGTGTCACTCGATTTAAAGGACTTGTGATATAAAGCAGAGGTAACGGCATAAATCTCTGCTGAGCAGACAAGATATTTTCAACTTGCATATTTCCATATTAATCCAGTTAAACATATTCAGTCCTGAAACTGCTCTGTGGCCACTTCTTCTTCACTAATTGTACCAGTATATATTTGAAATAAATGCTACACATGTCACATTTAACCATTAGGGAAATATATTTTCAAAATATGAATGGCTCCAGAAAATGTGTGACTTAAACCCAAATATGAGCCGTGCTGATGCCCAGACTGTCCACTGAGCTACACCACTGAAAGACTCTGGAAGAAATGGAATACATGTAATGGGATAATGTCATTATATCCCTACAGATACATACAAAGATGTAATCAGATTATTGGGATGTTTAAAAAAGTAATCATTTTTAGAAGATTTCAAATACATTTTCGCATTACTACTTTTCACACATTTCACCAGAGTGAAAAAAGTCTTGAGTCAAAAGTTGAATGTATTTATTGAATGTTTGATGTTAAGGAAATGCAACATTACCGAATATGATAAGGGCCAAATGCAATTTTTTCCTTTGATACCTGACCAAATGTGATTATTATTATTATTTTTGTTCTGACTTTAATCTCAGAAACAAAAAGTAGCTTTTGGTCAGATCTCTAAAGAATATTCACATGTGTCTCTAATCCTTTTCCATATAAAAGTAAAGGAAAGTAATGAAGTTACTTTAATATTGTAATACGTAGATTAGGGAACAGACTACAATTTTTTTAAAGTAACTAGTAAATGTAATATAATAATTTAATAATAATTTAATTTAATAATTTAAGAGAACCAATGTTTGACCACTGAATCCTGACAGTGTGAGGACTGCGGTCTGAGTGTGTCATCAGCATGTCATTACTGCTATCCGTCAGCACCTACAGTGATTGTTGCATGACCTTTCCACTGAGCCTCCATTCCTCCATCTTCCCTTCAAATCTTAACGTTGCTAAGAGGCAACAAAAACATGGCACTTCCACACATAACAGAGACGTCTCCCTCCAAATGCCACGTCATCCCCAATCTTCATTATCTCATTCAGAGGGTGAAGGATGAAGATATTTCAATTAAATGATGCAGACACTTAGAGATGGATATACAAACGAGGGGGGGGTTGGGCTGTTAATAACCTAAATGCCACACCAATCAGGGAAAAAGTGTTGATGTTTTACTCCGACAGGCACTAATGCTGCACCTTCATTACGAGTGCATGACAAATGTGAACATTAACATATTGAATGTCTTCTGAGTGAATCATAGATCCATCTTTGAGTCTCTAAAATACCCCAGAGGATCACTGTTGTCAAGTTTGATGATATAATGACAAAACTAAATAACCAAAAAGGTCAGAGCCAGAACAGATTTATCGATGTGATTTTTTAAAGCTTTATATAATATATTGGTCTGTATTTCTATTTAAATGTGGATTTAGCATTTGTAAGCAAACAAATCCTCCTTTTATTTTCCAATGACTCAGAAGAATATGGTATGATTTGCCTTGACATGTAAACATATTTTTTTAATAAACTAACCAGAAAAAGTCTGGTGTTATGTCACATAGAAATGTTTATATCACTTCTGGTAAATGTGTCCTTACACAGTTAAACCCCACGGCCCCGCGGGCGGGGGAAAAACGCAACATCTTGCAAGAAACAGCGTCTGAGGGCTTCTTAACATTTAATAAACTATGAATGTGTCATATCCACTTAACGGGAAGAAACTCAGCTATCAGACAATATCAACCATTTTTAGCAAAACGAAACATAAGGGTAATAACAAAGACTCTGAATTAGCCCTGAGCGAAAAAATGCTAACACACTAGCACAGAACTCACGTTAAAATACCCTTATTACTTATCAAATCTGCACAAACAAGATACCGATTAGCAAGCTGAGATTCCACAGATTCCAGACATATAAGTATCACCACTGAGCGATCAGAACTCGCGGCTAAATTACAACAAACAACAACAACAAAATTAGCTTTACAGGACCAAATCGGAAAATAAGTCTTACCGTTGCTGTTGTTCTGATCAAAAGTTGTGTTCAATGGCATTAAAACGATAAAAACGCTGCTGAAGGTTAATCCATAGGTTCATCCAATGTGTCTGTGTCACTTTGAAATGATTACTGATAATCCATCTTCATATTTATGTCAATCACGGAGATTTCATATTAGCTGCTACGAGAGTGTATGACAGCTTCCGGTTCCAGGGCATTCTGGCTATGCATCACTCATTCACCAATGGGTAATGTTTAGATGGATTTTAGGAACTTCCCCTCGATTCTATTGGCTCTAACTGTTAAAAAGAGGTGTCAATCATCAAAATTGACCGAGGGGGGCCAGAGATATGGAAAATACACCCAAATAACCCCAGAAGTGGTTTTCTTTCCTAAATCTCTCTAAAAAGGTCAAATGTCACTTGTTTTGCATCAATATTGATACAGGGTACTTATTACATGTTATAGTTTGGATTCCTAAAGCTTTTAGTCTACCATCCCATCATTCAAGCGTGGTTCTCACTATAAGTAATGTTTTTTCTTTGGACGGACACTATAATTTACTATTATTATTATTTTACTGTGTTCAATCTGAATTTACTTTAAAATAAAAATAAATCTATATTGATTCTGACTTTTCTACATCCAACTCACAGGTTTATCATTACTTTGAGAAAAAAGATTATTAATTTTCCCCTTTTAGAAGTGAAGATATAGTCATTTGTTCTGGGAATGTCATTTTCGAGCCTGAGGCCTGAAAAACAGGCTCAGGGCTAAAGAGGTTGTTTCCCTTGTTTCTCCTTTGCATTCCCATGTGGCCCTTTGACATAATGGTCACTTTAGTTTGATAAAACTAACGTTATATCATGTCTATAGGCCTTCTATACCTTTTTTGAAAGGTACCTGTTAGGTTGAGGGAAATGAGAAGGGTCATTATGTTTCTAACAGTTTTTCCCAACTGATGTTAAACAATCCTATTCTTCAGCTACAGCCAATGATGGTATTTTTGTTAGGTTTGATACTTTGTGACTTTCTGAACATGTAAGTAATACGTTAATAATACATTGCTTTTAAATGTTCATTTCTCAAATGTCATTGTATTTCCTTCCCCATTAGCCCCCATGATGCCAGAGTATGAGTCCGAGGCTCCACTGAACGAGACGGAGACCACCATCACCATCCTGCTGAAGCCCGCCCAATCACGTGGAGCACCCATCACGTAATTTATTTCCTTATTTTTTTCTTTATATTTACACTTTTCCCGTTTGTTATCCTGTTATCTTCTTTCTCCTTTTCCCCCTTCAATGTATTCCTACTCACTTTCTTCCATCTTTTTCATTTCTCCTCTCCTCTCCTCTCCTCTCCTCTCCTCTCCTCTCCTCTCCCGAAAGAGAAGCTTCTCGAACCCTTCTCGCATCTTAGTTCCTTCCAGAGGGACCCCCTCCCGAACCGTCTCCTCCTCTCCCAAGTGGACGAGAAGGAAGCCCTCCTTCTAGAGAGAAGAGAGAGAAGGGAGAAGGAGAAGAGAGAGGTCAGAGGAGAGAAGACTCGAGAGACACCTCCCTCTTCTTTCTCTCTCCTTTCCTCCTCGTTCTCTTTTTTTCTCCTCTCTCGCCCCCTCCATCATCACTCATCTCTCTCCTCTTCTCCTCCCTCATCCTCGGGGGATCTCCTCTTCCTTCCTTCCTTTATTCTCTTTTCTTCTTCTCTCCTCTCCTTAACTTTTCTGTCCTCTCCTCTCTGCCCCCTCACTTTCTTTTCCCTATTTCCATCCACTTTCCCTACTCTTGTCTTCCTCAAGGGTCTCTTTTAAAGCCATTAAAATCACTCACACATATAAGTCTAATTTGTATGCAAAGGCACTCAAAGAATGGGACACTTTTGTATAGATGTAGCCGTGGCACGTGTTGCCGTTAGTCACTTGTTGCTATAGCCACAGTTTTATGGAGACTCAAAACAGAAAGTACTTCCTCTGTCTGATGGACACCCTGGTTATCCTGTCCCTTAAGACTTGCTGCTTTAATTGAAGCACCCTGTGGAGAGCTTGTTGGCAAAAAGGGGATAAACACAGTTTTAATGGTTAAAGATAAGGAGGATTTTCACATAATACACAAACAAACATGCGATAGTGATCGTCACGTAAACCCATTAGTGGCATACAATGGCAACACAACAACTTGTGTAGTCATTGAAAGTGGTCCTATTCTGCATTTTAGGGTTTTCCCTTTCCTGCAGTGTGTTATATAGGTGTGTGTTCATTGAAATGGTCTGCAAAGGATAAAACCCCAAGTTCCCTGTAAAAGCTTCTCTCCCACCGCTCATGTTAGGGAACCCTAAAATGAGCGTAATATGTCGTCTAATAAATAGCCACTCATCATGATTCAAAATTGCATTAGGTGTTTATCAGTCAAATCTACAGAAGTGGTAGTACAAAGCACAGGTTCCTCCTTGATATAAATTACATTTGAAAGAAAAAGAGTGAGGAAATTATATAAAAAGTTAAAAACACAGACTGCTACTTAATCCTTCAAGTCCCAGTCCACTGCACTTTTGTTTTAAAATGGACACACGGCTAATTTATTCCACTCTCATTTCAATTTTTTTCAGCCTGCATGTTTTTTAATTAAAAGTTCACTTTGAACATGTGATCTCATCCATTTCATTGGTGTAGGGGAGAACATAATTCTGCCGTTGCCTTTAGGGAAATACAGCTTTGACAAGGGTGTGTGGAGAATATATATCACTTCAATTTAGACTTGGGGAAAGGGATTTGATTAATGTGAGTGCGGGTCAATAGTTTTAGTGTTCATTTGTGTAAATCCCATTCCATATCTTGCCGTGTATCACACACATATGGCAAATATAACTCTTGTTGAATTGGGCCGCAGTCCAAAATCTTTGTGTTTATCAGCCTGAGATAAGCCCCTTTACATGTTTGCTTATTATGTGTGTTTTGTGCAAGTATTACATGTTGTAAGTGCCAACAGATGCATCATGGGGCAGCATGGGAAAGGCATCCGGTTAGTATGCACGCTAATGCTTTTTGCAGGAATAGTTTTTTTTCTTAATTCGGAGAAGATCCCAGCATCTCCAGTACTGGAGCTTACATGAGGAATGTTTACACAAAGGGCTGAGCTATGAGGAGCAGCTGCTGGGGTTGAGACACACACACATATGTACATACACACATTTGCACACATGCTCAGATGCATACATATGTGCATCCACATACATTCACAGAGGAAACAGCTGTAAAGGCTAACTCGATGTCAACACATGTTGAACAAATGCAAAGTACATTACTTTAACTGTAGAACATGCAGGCACATGTCTGCAGATGTTTTATAATAACATACTACACAGATGAAGACAGGAACACTCAGGTAATGAGCAAACACTTTCATGTTTAAATTATGTTTGCACACAAAGAAACAAACACTGGACCAGACTTGCACATGTACACAAATACACTCCTTGCGTCAATGTGTTTTTAATAATATAATGTATCCATCGGCCCCTTACCTTACGACAAATTAAATATCAAACAGCCTTTTGAAGAAATAAAAACCAGTAGACATTTTCAAATTTTCCCAAAACACTCGTTTTTTTATACGCTCACTTAAAATAATGTGCATTTTAAATTCTCCCTTTATAAGAAAAGTATAGGAAATGGATGAATTTCGAGAAAGCATTCTTTAAGAACACCTGTGGTTTCTTTACACATTTGCACGTTGAAAAAACATAAATAGACATACAAGTACACACAAAATCACACATGGCTGCGCGTAGAGTACAAACTAAACTGATGTATATTGATGTACAGAGGTGATCAACGCAAACTCATTACATTACACGTTAGAAATAAAATGACCAACCACATACAAGATTAGGATTGTACACCAACACACATAATGCATTTACCTATTTTACCATCATATAATGCATCCACTGGCCCCAGCCTTTTTACTTCAGACAACAAAGCCACAACTATTTAAAGAAGTACAAATCATATCTTGATTTAACCAATAAACGTTCTCAATTTTAAAATACCCTTACTTTAAAATATGTTCATTTACAATATGTCCTCACAAAGAAAGACGTAATATAACCTGTATTGAAAACCATTCCATATAAACACATGTAACACACACACACACACACACACACACACACACACACACACACACACACACACACACACACACACACACACACACACACACACACACACACACACACACACACACACACACACACACACACACACACACCATCCCTTGTGAAGCCTCAGAAAGCCATTACTTTGAAATGGATATTTCACCAGAAAGGCAGAAACAGTAGAGAGACTCATCTTTGGTCATCAGCAATTATCTTTTATGAAAGCTGCCAAACGGGAGCCGGGGATAATTGGCCGCGGCCCCCTTCACAGAAACATACATTTCCCTAATTGCGTATAATTGTGAAGTGAGTTCTTGGTATGGAGGACGGAGGTAATTGCGGAGGGCCGCTGCGTTTGTCCTGACCGCTAAAGGAGCCCTCAGCCGTTCATGAAGCCTCTCAGAGTGGAACGGAAACACAAACACACACACATGCAAAAGCCCCCCCCCCCCAAACACACTCACATGGACATATACTATTAAGTATATAAATCCACCTCTACCTGTTAGAACAAACACAGGAGCACACCTGCTAGAGCACAACAATACTATGTATGCACACATATAAATAATGACCACACACACACACACACACACACACACACGCGCACACACACACACACACACACACACACACACACACACGCGCACACACACAAAAAGTGAAAATGGCAATATATCTCTCTATCTCACTCACTCCTAAACATTGTTTCAAGGACTGTCTGGGGAGAAGTCTTTCTTCCACTTTCTTTTCATTTCCAACTCTGACTCTCCTTTCAAAATAATGTGCATTCATTGTGTTCATATAGTCCTGCATATAAGTGTATTTTCTACCAATTTCACCTTGCATACAGTGTGATGACCCCGTTGGTCTCATTGGGAGCTTTCCAGTGCATGAAGATCAGGATTCATTCATGAGAATGGAAAACGTGTATGAACATGTAGCATATCTTTCTTTTAACTCATAATTTAATGCTGAGTCAGCGCTAAAAAGTTATCTGCCATGTACCTTGTTAGAAAGAACGCTCAATTTTAAATCCAAAGTAAATCTACCATTTAGGAAAAAAATGACCCTTGGTACTAATCACTCTCCTTTTTAAAGTGTATTTGGCATTTTCTGCAAATTCTCTACGGACCTCAGCACTCTTCTGCTAATGCTTTAATTGCCAAATGGTTAGTGAGCACTTTGGAAATTAAATATTTTAAAAGATAAATGCTCTTTAGGATCTGGATAATGGGCACAAGTGTAATCGTCAGATCAAACCAATCACTTTTTAGGTGAAAAAGGCTTTATTTAATTTATAATTCACCAGTTTAAGAGTTTAAAGGACAATGGCCTCCAACAAAGACCACCTGTGCCATGCATATTACAACCTTATACATGTGTGCTCCAAATGGAAATGACAAATTGGGAAATAATGTCGCCTAAATAACAGTGAGTAAAACCCATATTTCTCCTTCATATGTCTGGTCGAAGGTATTAATGTAACTATATTTATGTCTTTCCAGCTCCTACCAGCTTGTTGTGAAGGAGGAGCGCAAGTCAAAGACCCGCCGCGCCGCCTCCGAAGCCCCAGAGTGTTTCTCCGCCCCTGTCAGCTTCCGCAATGCCTCCATCTTGGACTCTCCCTACTACATCGCTGCCGAACTGCCCCCATCCAGCCTCACAGTGGTACAGCCCTTCACTGTGGGAGACAACAAGAGCTACGGAGGTTTCTGGAATCCCCCGCTGTCCCCGGCCAAGAGCTACAGCATCTACTACCAGGCCATGAGCAGAGCCAATGGGGTGAGTCTCAAGCAGCCAATAGTACCTATATTACCACGGGTAATTTAGCCAAATGACACACAAATACATTGGAGTCTACAAAGGCTAATATGAATATTTTAAAGCCACCGTTGGCTTAAAGGGGACCTATCATGCAAAACGCACTTTTTTATGTCTTTTAGACATGAAGATGTATGTGTGTCAGGGAACTCACACAGCGTCAGAAAATAAAACCTCTCTTTTCTTCCATACCCAAATCTCTAAGAACGGGGCTACCACGGAGCTGATCCAGATTTGCGTCCGATATGACGTAATATCGGAAATGTAGGCTGGCTTGACACCCACGGCCCTATCAGAAACGTTGCTATCAGAAACAATGCCCGACTGTTTTGGACGTAAAATATGGTCGGTGCATGTTTACATTAGCATCGCTAACACTCAGAGCTAACCTGTACTGGAGAGCATGTGTGTGAAGAAGCAGGAAATAAAAAGGAACTCACCTTGTGGTATAACCGGCAAAAGAGAAAGCCTTTGAGCTCCATACTGTTTCAGAATCTGCCGGTAGCATCTCCCGCATGAGCTCAGCCCCCTCCTTTTTTTTAAAAAGCTTTATACCCCAAATCAGCACTTTTGAAACAGGAAGTGAAATAGAGGGATATGAGGCATGGCTAGAATGGGTGATCTGTTTGGTATTTTGAGCAAAACACTTCATAGACATGTTATTTATATATTTTTATATATCTGAGACCTATGCTATTGCCTAAAAATAGCATGATAGGTGACCTTTAATATTGCATAGTTTAGGTTTATTTTAAAATTATTTTCATGTCAAAAAAGTGGAAAACTAATGGAAGTAGGAAAAGATCCCCTTCAACCCTGTAGTCTTTGGTGCCCCTGCTGTCTCATTTAATTATGCTAAGCAAATACCTATGCCATCCAATTAAAAATAAATTAAATTACTTTAAGATCTACATAAAGGGGCTTTAAAACTCTTTGGCAGAGGGGAACACCTGGAAACAATATTTCAACTTCTTTATAAGGAGCATTTAAAGACACCAGAGAAGCAACATCTTGCACATTTGGATAGAACTGCTGGTAACAGTAGACCAAGAGAATTGCCCCTCAGAAATGTTGCTGCCACTTCACTCCTCTTTAATTTGAAAGTTTCAAGAACGTTTAGCCGCGCCCTAATCAGTGATGTCACAGTGGTTGTCTAAGCCCAAGTGATTTAGGTGAGGTTACATTTGCAGACAGAATACAGTCACAGCGCACTAGTGAATGTTATGTCAATTTAAAAAAACTCCCAGAATCCATCACTCTTTTTGATCCTCTTTATGCATGACCATTAGACCATGTGTAAATATACCAACACCCCACCCACCTCTCCCCTTCTCATAACTCATTCACAACTTGAACTTGGCTTTTGAAATCTCCATAATATTCTGAACTCCTGCGAGGGTTTGTTTTAATTTTCCACTGCCGTTACCACAGTAACTAGGTTTGGCGAGCGGGGCCCCGGCAAGCTGGCGGAGGCCGTGATGTAATTTTGTCCTCCAGAAGGCAGATTTCCCATAATGCACTCATACGGTGAAAGACTGTGGGTGTGAGTTGTGAAAGGGGGGGTCGTCATGCATGATGGAACAAGCGTACGTGTGTGAGGATGAGTATGCATTTAAATTGGGGGGGGGTTTTAGTTGTGCATGCCAGTTGTGTGAATGTGAGTGCTTTTTAAATCTGGTCACATAAGAGTACCTTTATTTGATTGGATCTCAGTCAATCCAATCAGTGTGAGGCTTGTTTGGTTCATGGATTGGAGCATCGGGGGGGGGGGGGGGGGGGGGGTGGTGGTGGTTGGTGGCAAAAAGTAAATAGAAAAGCAAGTGGGCCTGTGCAGCCACTGAAACCCAAATGATTTGATAAGGAAGTCAGGCATAAAGAATGGCCACACGTTCACAAACCTCATGAATTTCTGCCAGTAAGTACTTTTTTCCTGCACTTGAAAGAGAAACGGTTTAATTATTATTAATTTTTTTTTGTTTTACTTCCCTGCTAATGTAAGTAACATAATAAGTTATATTTGCTCCTTTGAGAGAGAAAGACATTAGATATTTGTGCCAATATCCTCATTTATTTGTTGTGTGTTTAAGAAAAATATGTTTGCAGGGTTAGGGAGGGTTAGGGATTTGGGCTCTTTTTAGCGGGCTAGATCTCCATGGTAACTTATCCTGGAACCAAACCTGCTCCGGAGCAGGTTTGGTTCCAGGCTAAGAGATCAACTCAGTGAAAGCACCGCCTGCTGACCAATCAGAGCTCCGTGTGCGGAGTTTAAAGCTATCAAGTCATATTACAGGATAGAGGAAATACAGAAAAACTGCCGTTGCAGGAAAGACGGCCGGCAAAAATCAACTGACTGTGTGAACGTGAAAATGAATAGAATATCCCCTCCCATCTTCAGAGCAATCTGACTATTATAACATTAGCATTAAGAAAGCTTACTTAAATATCTGCCACAACATAAGTAACCGGATCAGAGTAACATTAAGTACAGTCCGCGGCACTGTGAGTGCAGACGTCGATGTGTCCCATTATCATTCATATCATATCACATCATAATGTATCATATATTTCCTTATTTGAGTCAGCTTCTTGAGCCGTATCTGGCCGTGCAACACTCACAGTGTCACATACTGTATGCAGAAGTATTATTTTAAGCAACACATTAAAGGTGGGGTAGGTAAGTTTGAGAAACCGGCTCGAGATCGCTAGAATTTGAAAATACACAACCGGAGAAAATCTGCCACTTCCTTACAGAGCCCCTCCTCCAACACACACGAACGCGCACATGACCAATGAGGGCACGAGATAAGTTTGTGCACAGATGGAAGGCTGACAGGCAGGTAGGCCATCCAGTTATTTTAGCCGCGCCGGCTAAAATGATTGGTCGTGCTTTTTACAGTATTACGGCTTCCACAGATGACATTTTTGTATGGATTTTTTGTCAAAGCACTTAAGATATTCATTGCTATCGGGATGTTAAGAGCATTCCATGGAATATAACAAAAAGTGTATCTCGAGCCGGTTTCTCAAACGTATTTAAATCTCAAATGTAATTAAAGTCAGATCCACTCGTGTCTTGGACGGGGCAGTGATATCATAAAACCTGTTAATGTACGCATTCAAACGCTTTTTCTTTTACCAGCTGTATTCACCTTGCAGGTGCAGCTATGTGGCTTTTATCCTGGATAAAGTGTTTAAGTCATGGATGTTTAAAGTTTAACTTCTTCATATTTGACTAATATTAAAGTTCACTTTTCATTCAGGAAGTATGACGCTGCGCTGTCAGTACACGGCTTGTCCATGTTTGTGATTGGTCGAATGCTCCAAATACCACCCCTTTCATGTGAACGCGCACCTAACTAGATAGGACACGGCTGGCTTGAGCGATCCACTTGATAACCAGCGTCGTAGGACCGCTTAGCGAGAGCGCGTATGTTTTGGATTGGGCCAACCGGCTAACTCAAACATATCCAGGTTAGGTTGAACCGGCTTCGTAGTACAGGCCTCTGGTGTATGTGTTTTCTGATCTGATGTTTTTATTGGCAGAGCATTATATTTTAGCACCTTTCCAAACCGTGGAGTGTAAATAGTTTATTGATCTCGAGTTAAAATAAGCACTTAAGAAGGTACAAAATAATCATGGTCATGGTTTAAAGCAAACACAGACTGTCTAAATGACAAAGCAGGTTGTTTGTTATCCAACCAAAAATGCAAGGTTTGCATAGGCAGTTAATATACTTATTTAAGTATGAAAAATATCAAGTTTTAAGACAATGTACACTGTGACAGTGTTATCTCTCTTGTCAGAGTATGCTGAGGCTCAGGAAGTATGGTCTTCCACCAATTGGGGGTTCCATCTCCAGCCCCTGCAGTAAATATGTCGAAGTGTCCTTGGGCAAGAAACGGAACCCCAAATTGGTCCCGATGGCATTGCTAACAAGTTTTGAATTTGTAAAAAAAGAACTTGGGGCGGTTGTGGCTAAGGAGCTAGAGCTGTCGTCCCCCAATCAGAAAGTCTGTAGTTTAATCTCTAGCCCCTGCAGTCAACATGTCAATGTGTCCTTGGGCAACATTCATTCCTCCCAATGGCATGGCCTAGGGCATGGGTCGGCAATAGGCGGCCCGCCAGCAATAATATTTGGCCCGGAAAATTATTTTGAGAATAAAAAGAAAAGATTATTTTGAGATTTTTTTTTTTTAATATCAGACCGACAGTCGCACATACTGTATAGGCTATAATGCCCGAATAGATCATCTACCTACACCTGAAGAATGCTTATTGTACTTTAATCCATGTTGAGAGCGAATGACACACAGCACAGGCACAATCTGGCAGCGGGGTGCACTGACGCTGATAGTGGATCAATAAGTAGGTGGACAGCGCGTGGTGCTGAAATAGCCAATATGCGGTTTGTGGTTTGAAAAAAATAACACCAGCTCACTAAATCATTCAAACGTAATGTTTACTTATATGTGAACAGTAACAAAGTTCAATCACAACGTTGACAACAAAATCGGAGAAGCCGCTTGATCATGGAGGGCGAGGGGTGGTGGTGCATATGCTGCCACCCCAGTTGGCAGCTTTGTTTTGAAAGAAAAGTTGTGGCTCATCGGACATTTATGAGAGAAAACCCCTAATGTCCGAGTGCAAGTGAATGCAGCACAAGACGCAAACCTTGTAACCCCATCCCCCGGCCCTGGCGCGAGCATGGAAATGTGATTGTCATTTGAACGGGTCGCCGCAAAACGAGAAGCATTCGGTCTACAATGACAGAGAAGAGACTGTCAAGTTTGGCTGTACTCAGCATTGATTCAAAACGCACTAAAGCTTTGGATCCGAATAAGCTTGTGAGCAGGGGCGGACTGGCCATCTGTAGAATCACAGAACGGCACCGCAACGCCCCCCCCCCCCCTTAAATAAGCCTGTGATTATGTTCCGGCCCGCCATCTAGTGGCTCAGAAAAAAATTGGCCCAAGGCCAAACTTAATTGCCGACCCCTGGCCTAGGGTGTGTTAGTGTTAAAGAGGCCCTATTTTGCTTTTGGGCTTTTCCCTTTCCTGTAGTGTGTTATATAGGTTTTTTGTGCATGTCAATGGTCTGCAAAGGCTCAAATCCCTGTGTTGCATCCAGAGGGAGTTTCTCTCCCACGCACTCCCCCCCCCTGCCTGAAACGCCTTGATTGTTTGCTTCAGTAACATAATGACATCACTTTGTAACACTTCTGTTGGCTAGCACTCCAACACATTGTAAGTGATAGGCTAAGGAGCAGGATGTTTCTGACACATCTTTAAGCGGTGGACCAATCACAACAGAGCCGGCCAGCTAACCAATCAGAGCAGACTGGGCTCTGGTTTCAGACAGAGGATGAAAAGAGGTGCTGCAGCACAGGCAGTATGAGAAAAATAAAGAGCTTTTTGAACATTAAAGCATGGAGACATGTCACAGGAGAGGCACTAAACACAAATAGGAACCTGAACATTTGCATAATAGGGCCCCACATTTGTATGAATGTGTGTGAAATGGGTAATGTTGTATTCAAAAAAGTGCTTTGAGAGGTCACAAAGACTGGAAAAGCACTTTATGTATGCAGTCAATTTACATTAGAGTCTTTGTACACCCAACCTTCTTGCAGTGCTTCTTCCTTATTAGCCATACTAAAAGAGGTGTTTGAACAAAAGACTTCCACTGTCATTTCTCTAAAAAGAGTTGTTCTAATCCTCCTACTGTAGTTGTGTCTTTTCATGCTCACTTGACAGGGAAATCAATGGTCCGGGTCAGGTACACAACAGCTTCCAGCGGGTGGACTTTCAGTGCCTTCCTCAAGGACTCAACAGCAGTGTGAATCTGTGTTGATAGAAAACAGATTGAATCCAAACGCTATGGTTGAGGGACATTTATCCTTTGTCCTAGGCTGCACGTTAGTCCTTTTTGTAGTTTGAAGAAGATGCAATGGCTTTAGAGAAAAAAAATTGGCCAGTGAATCCAACATGGCCATTTGACTCTGAATAGACTGCAGCAGTGTTGTAGTCAAGTCACCAATTCACGACTCCAAGTCACTCTCGAGTCACCACTCTTCGAGTCCGAGTCCAAGTCCGAGTCACCTAGGGAGAGTCGGAGTCGAGTCCAAGTCCGAGTCACCCAAGGAGTGTCCGAGTCGAGTCCGAGTCATCATTACCTGTGTTCGAGTCTGAGTCCGAGTCCAAGTCACCTAAGAAGAGTCCAAGTCAAGTCCGAGTCACAAGTCTTCATGTATTAATCTTTGTGGATATATGTGTTGAAATGTAGCTGCTCCTCTACATTGCTTTTATCCTGTCATGTTATACTAATCTGTCTATTGAACTGCTGTGAAGCCAGTTTGGCTACAATTCTTGTAATAGTACTAAACAAATATAAAGCTTATTACTAATATTAATATTATTATTATTATTGTAAATGACATATAATATGTCTAACTATATTTAAAATGAGTTACCTTTTAGAGAAGTGATTATATTTGTATGCCAATATTTTCTTATGGTAAAGTTTTCGTGTTGCACTTTTATTTTGATAGTAATAAGATCGGAACTTTTACCGGAAGTCAATGGACAACGGAGCAGTGTAAACACACATGTATAATGACGGATAGATGACGAATAAATTAACATATACTAAATAGTTGCATTGGGTTTTTAGCACCTGGCTGATAAGGGCACAAGCTCTTACGTTGGTAATGATTGTATAAAAGCAAGGGTGTGCAATAAACAGATACCATCAGTTGGAGAGTCTGACCATCATTCAGCCGGGGACGCTACAATTATTATAGTGAATGTTTAAATGATATCAATAAAGATTTAGCCCCAGAAAGCACATGGCTACTTAGCATGCAAAATGACGTCATTCTGCATGTTAAGTAGCCATGTGCTTTCGTGTTATCGGCTGAATCTTTATGTATTGATTAGATCACGTTACTCTGATGATAGTGTTCAAGACAGCCTATATGTCTGAACTCGATCCTTAGAGTAATGTGTTATGGAGCCTTTTCTTCTCTTCAATCTTTTTTCCACATAACGAGCATTTTGCACTGCTCTTTTCCAATGTGGAAGCAGAATGTGTGAAAGCATACAGCACGATGCGGGGTGTGTCTCTAGACATCTTTAGACTGGAATAGCGGGGCCCAGTACGTGAACTCGCCTCGCAGCCGGTGCACACGCAGGGATAGAGGACATCAGACTCCAGAGAAAACACGCTCGAGTCCGAGTCCGAGTCCAAGTCGGAGCGTCAATGTACAAGTCGAGTCCGAGTCATCGTGGGGGGAAAAATTCACAAGTCCGAGTCCAAGTCATCGTGCGCGAGAATTCACGAGTCCGAGTCCGAGTCGCGTCAATCAGTGCGCGAGTCCGAATCGAGTCACGAGTCCCGAAAAGCGGCACTTGAGTACTCCATCTCTGGACTGCAGTGCCACGGCCCTTCAAAGAAGAATTCATCATTTAAATAATGTATTGCTTTTAAATGTTATATCTCCATTATATGCTGTCACAGTAACGATATGTGGAAGTGATCATTTGTCAATCAAGAATTGAAGTTATTTGCAGTTCTCACAAAGTCCTGTAATGTGTTTAATTGATTTACTGTCAGTCAGTTTGTGCAAGTAGGTGTCATATTTTATCATTTTTTCTCAAGCAGTTGATGTTTCAGAGGGACACCCATTAACATTTTAGAGGACTCGGTGGTTTGTTGTCGTTTGATCCCATGGATACAAGTATGTTTCCAATTCTCTGCCTGTCTTAGATAATCCTGCTGGTCTCCTTTTAGCTCCACCTGTCCATCAAGGACAGCGTCTCTCCTCCCTCTTACTCTTTCATTTTCTGTCACTTTCTCTCTTGAGAACATTTAGAAGAAATTGTTCTCTCAAACCGCCCACACTCCATCTCGTCACTGCTCACTGCTGTTGCCTCCGTTTCTCTAATATGAAAGGAAATCCACCTACATTCTTTCACTTCCTTTTCTCAAATCCTCTACATTTTCTGTTTTTCTCCCTCCACTCCATTTCCCTCTGTGTGCCCCTCCACCTCAGCTCATCCACTGTTTTCATTCAACTCATCTATCTTTGTCTTTTGCCAACTTGTTTCTCCAGATGTTACGGCTGGACGGCGAGGTATACATAATGCAGCAACCCGTTGGTTGAATCAAACTCCTTTATTTATGGAAAAGGCCAGGCAAACAAAGTAAAGCCAGGCAAAACACAAACTTGTACGAACAAAAAATCTATCCAACAACGTCAAGAATCTCACCAAGACTAACAGAAAAAGCAGAACCTAAATGCCTAATGAAACAAACAAGACACAGGTGAGGAGGGAGGAGGAAACACAGGGGCACAAGGTGAACACAATCAGGTGATCAGGTAGGGAACAGAGAGACAGGAAGCAACAGGCAAGACGGGGGAGGGGGGTGAACACTTTTCAAACTAAAACAGGAAAACAAAGATCTAGACAGGACAAAATAAAACATAGCCAGATCGTGACGCCAGCTCTATTTCCCCTCCCTCGTCCTGTCCCTCAACCATACATCACATGTTTCTTTCAGTCTTTATTCTTTACTTATTTGTTCTCTCACCTTCATTCTATATAGTCCACCATTTCCTACTGGCCTTTCCATTTGCAATCTCTTTTAACTTCCATCATGGCTAGTATTTTTTCTTCCTTTATTCCTTATTCATCTTAAAGTGGACCCTGTTATGCTTTTGGGGGGTTTCCCTTTCCTGTAGTGTGTTATATGTCTTTGTGCCTTTTAGTGGTCTGCAAAGACTCAACTCCCAAAGCTCCCTCCAGAGGTAGTCCTCTTTTCTCCTTTCACAATTCTCCCTCCTTCTTAGGCTGCTTCTCAGGTCGGTTAAATGGATTCCTTGCGTCCCTCACTTGCGTCGTTTCCCTGCGTTTAGTCCCTCCCACCAGGGAAGCATGGAGAGACGCAAGGAAACCACGAGAAGCAGGGAAATGAGTTTTAAGAGCAATGGGATCGTCTGACAGCAGCCAGCTCTGTCCCCGTTATTTTCACAAACCGCCCCCGCCTCTGTTAGTACACATTTACTTACACAAACATTTGTATCATCTGTTGTAGACCCAAATAAATAAAATAAAATAAGAACTCATTCTCAAAAAAAATAAACGCCATTCTTAAAATGTATAAACGAACAATAGTTGGATTAATATTGATTAGAGTGCACAATAGAAATAAAATAATTGAGAGAAGAAAAAGAGATATGTTATCTATCAAAACCCAGTTAGATTAACATTCATTGGATTGCACACTTTGTCTGTTTGTGTGGATATGTAGCAAATTAACATGTTAAATAGCACTTAATGACTGACTGAATGGAAATGACAATAAATGAAAATGTAAAACGAAAAAAGCGATCATGAAAATGTTTCCAATAAATAAATAAAATAATTTTTGACCACTTTGTTGTTCAGATATATCACATATTTGTAACTGAATGATGCATTAATTGAAACAAAACACGGTATAAACTGAGGAGTGAGTCCCGTGAGTTTCATGTGTTTTCTTCACTCCGCTGGGAAACTGCTCTCATGTCAAGAAGCATCAGATCAGTGCATGCGCTGCATCGTCCAATCAGTGAGCGATACACAGTAAGGGGGCGGGGCGAGTGTCTGAGGATTTCACAGGAGGATGGTCTGGTGGTTCCTCGGTTATCACTCCTCCATTATCGCTCCTCGCTCCTCGCTCCTCGCTCCTCGCTCCTCGGTCCTCCGGCAGAAATAAGAGCCATGGGACGCTACTCAAGATGGCGCAGACAAATCAACTTCCGGTGATACCGAGGACCAGCGACCGAGGAAATGAAAATAGTCGACCTGAGACGCAGCCACATTCTTCCTGCTTTTTCATTAGCCAACTCTCTCTGTCTCTCTATCTCTCCCCCCTCTGGGGTGACATCAGTCTGTTGCCAGTCTCTCAATTATCATCATCGTGCCAATTAGGCGACGCGCTGCACATTAAATCTGCTCACCAACGGCAATCTTGATTTCTCCCCCGACGTTGTGTGATGTCACTCACACACAGACATACTGCACACGCACACACATTAGAGGCAAACACACACACATACACAAATGGAGGGCCTCGGGCTGTAAGTAAGAGAGCAAGTGTGATCAGGGACTTAGGGATGAGGAACGATAGAGAGAGGGGGAATAGAAATCTAAAAAGAGTGAAAGGGAGATTAAAGAAGATATAATCATGGAGGACTAAGGCTAAAGAGAAATAGTGGGAGATGAGGAAGATATGCAGGACATGGTTTGAAGAGTGAAAAACAAGAAAGGAAGAATAATTGGATGTGAGGACAAAAGGGAGAATTCCGATATAATGTCTTTATCATGGTTGCAGAAAGGTTTGAACCAAGTCCACCAAATGAAATGACAACAAAAGATTGTTTGGCAAGGTTCTTTAGTCAGGTCCAGTCTTATCGTGGAGAACAGTATTCTTTTAACTTTCTGGCAGTTTAACAAAGTCCAACAATATATTCATGGTATTCTCAATGTAATGTGGAAGAACATCGACTATCACTGTAGCCAACTGTTTAAGGTTCAAATGTCGACATACGTTCCGCCTTATATGAGGCTATAGTGATCCCTATGTATTGGAGGCACAGAAAGAAAAAGAAACAGGTTAAATACAGCAAGGGAAATTCAGGTAGAATTCTACAAAGAGCAGAATAAGAGACAGACCAATGAGGCAGCTATGGGGAGGGAGGACAGACACTAAAGTGCAAAAGGAAGTGCTGAGAAAAGTGAATAGAGAGGAGAGACGGAATTGTTGGAGGAGAAACGCATAGGAGGAAGAATGTTGGGAGAAATGAGGCGATAAATGGCACAAAACAAAAGGAAATGGTTGCACCCAGGGAAGAACATGGCCTACAGCACTGTGAAAAATGCAGCCAGACACCTTTCTTGACAGGTAAAAAGCCTCAGGGGTTGAACAAGGTACTCTGACAAACAACGTCAGTCACACACAAACCCCCCGACACACACACACACACACACCAGCAGCCTCAGAGTGCAGATTTAGGTGGATGTAGAAGGAAGGTTTTACCAACTGAGAGGCAATGTCAATCAATATGCACTCAGCTGACTTGAACATCCGTGATGCACTTTTACTCTGTTTGTGTGTGTGAGTTTGTCTTTCTTACATTGTGGGCCTCATAACATGTTAGCACAGTCTCAGAAAGGGTGGTCCCCTGTTTGTATGTTCTGGTTGGGTACCCCCACAATGTATGGGGTTATATTTGTCTCAATAATATTTGTGTGAACATGAAAATTATGTGTGTAAATGTGTGATTTGTAAATGTAAGACACCTTCCACAAATGCATTCAAAAGATTTGCAAACTCACAAAGAAATGTGCAAATGTAAATAGAAAATACGCAAAATGTTTTCACCAAAAAAAAAAGATCTGTGAATACTATAATTAATTTACGAGTAAACAAAAGGAATTTGTGAGTCTCTCTCTAACATTGACAACTTTCGATCAGACATTTGTGAATCCATTTTGTATTTGTCGACCAAATCTCTGCTTGTGGATCGTCGAAAACCACGTGATGGCCTGCTGGTGACGACATTTCCGCATTTCACAAGTTTGTCTCAAAACTCCGTGTGTGTAAAAAGACGATGCACAAGCAGAGATTTGAGATCCACTATCGCATTTCCTGTCGACAAATTCAAAATGGATTCACAAACTCCTGATCGAAAGTTGTCAATGTTAGAGAGAGACTCACAAATAGATTTTGTTTATTTGTAAATTAATTATAGTATTCACAGATCTTTTTTTTGTTGTTGTGAAAACAGTTTGCGTATTTTCAGATCCGTTTTACATTTGCACATTTTTTTGTGAGTTTGCAAATCTTTTGAATGCATTTGTGGAAGGTGTTTTACATTTACAAATCACACATTTACACACACATCATTTGTATGTTCACACATATTATTGAGACAAATATAACCCCATAACAATGCCACTAAGACAAGAATATGTGTTTGAGAAGTGTGTGTCTGAGAAGTGTGTGCTGGTGAGGCTCACAACTTGTAAGGGTACTTTATTGATCCCAATTTGGAAATGTTTGCGTTGCAGCAGCATACAAAAACAAGGCATTGCACATACTGTAAGTAGAAATTAAACAGCATTAAAAAAGTTGAAAATATACAAGTTGACCATGAAGATAAAAACATCTATAAACTGTCTCACAAATAAAATAAAACACTATTGAACTGTCAGCGCAGTCTCAGAAAGGGTGGTCCCAAAAGTAGATATTCTTGTCTTGTACTCCCACAATACCACAATGACAAGGATGTGTGTGTTTAGGGAGTGTGTGTCCGATACATGTGTGTTTGTTTTCATCACGTTGTGTGGCTTACATTATGTTGGCAGAGTTTCGGAAAGGATTGTCCCCTAAAACACCACAAAGACAACTACAAGTTGTTTACTAGAGATATTTTATTTGTGTATATTTGTTAAGACTTTTTGTTACCAGAAAGAGCCGTAAGCTGAACTGAAGTTGTTGAGAAACAAATAGATAGAGTATAAGGACCGATAGTGTGATAGAATTGAGAGTCTACAAAAAATTCCCTTTCTGTCTCACGCTGCTTTGGAACAGCAGCAGCTAATAACAATTTCCAGAAGTCAGAAAGAATACACCATTGGTTTGAAATCTTGCCTGTCAGTCAGAACACTGATCCTCTGACTGCCTGGTGATACGAGAGAAAGATAGAGGCAAAGAGCCGGGAAGATGGGAAGATAGATAGACGCAGAGAGACCGCTCACCCACACAGCAGCTGCATCTCCCATACACACTTAGTATTCCCGTCAGGCTCGACAAAGTTAACTACTACACACAGAGACACACACACACTGTGTCTCCAGTGTCTCCACCGTAAACAACTCCCCCCCTCTCATCTACCAGCCTCTCTGGGTAGAGGCAGGGTAATAAATTGGCCTTACATTTATTAACTTTGCTTCTCGCAACCTCTTGAGGTGTAATCCATTAGCATGCGCGAAGACGAGGCAGCACTCTTCACAGTGCAAACCCTGAGCAGCCAGTCCTCTAAATGGACTGTAAATAGCCACGATAGGGCCAATTTTGAGGAAACACAAGTCACTGGTGCTCTGGGAACTGATCTTATACCCATGGTGGCTATTTGTAAGATATACACTACACTTACAATGGCAATCTCTGACAGGCCTATCAAAGATGTTGAAATGTGAGGCAATATTACTCCTGAGACCTTAAGGGATTTGATATCCCAGTTATTCTTTCATTACATATGTACGTCGGTTTGTGTTCACAGAAGCAAACTGTTAGATATGGTCAATTACTGAATATGAACATCAGGTATATGCACGCCTATTAGCCTACTATTGATGTAGTTTACAAAACATGGTACTGTATGTCTCTTTATCAAGGTGCAATATTGTAATAATTCATGCATAATCCTTACATATGACCTTTTTTAATTGGTGAATCAGCAAAATGTGTGGAAGCAGTGGGTCTCAACAAAGACTTCAGTCATTCGGTAGAAATTCAACAGTAGGTTCCTACAATCAAATGATGCATTTATGATTAAAGCCAGAGAGAGAATAAGATAAAGAAAAGGATAACGCAGACGGACAGGTATTTAGTTAGCCCTTCATACAGACAGACAGAGATGGAGTGGAAGCAGGTGTGTTTAGTCTTGTGGAGAGATCCAGCCTAGAGGCTCACACCATCCATCATCCACTAACATTCATCTTCCCTGCTCTTTAACGTCAGTTTAAAGCCAGCTCCATTCACACACACACATACCCAGGCAAGCACAACGAAAGGTGCATCTGTAGAAACAAAATGGTAACTTGTACTATTTTATGACAAAGTGAATGAAACTAATTTAGCCACAGAAGTTTTGAAACACTGAACAATAAACTTTATTCACTTTGCCTCCAGTTTGCCATGCATCTCCAAAATATTTTCTGACGATTTGACACTGCAGGTTGATGTCACATTGCAGTGACATTGTTCATCAATTGACATCATCAGTTTTGAGCATTGTAAGATGATTTGATGGCTATCCTCTCATGTGTGTATGTGACAGCTGTCATTTAGTGAGGTGTGTTGTTGTGTGTCTTTCACATGCCGGACTAGCCACCAATTTTGTCATGACCAGGCTGAAAACCACAACAAACAGAACATTAGTTATTTGAAACAACAAACAACTAAGACACCGCTCCCACAGGGAAGAGAGACCATGAGAGACTGGACTGGCCGTCGGCTCTAAAGGCCACAAGGAGACTGGCCATGTGGTCCGAGTTGCTCGATGATAAGGCCACACCTAACAGGCCCTGAGGGGAACACACAAACACAACAGACACGCAACAACAGGCTCTGCTAAACTGGGAGGGCAGGCGCAATAAGATAAGATAGGAGAGACCTTTATCGATCCCCGTTGGGAAATTCAGGTTTTAAAGCGGCAAAAGGATAAGAGTGAAACACAGGACAGAACAGATAAGAATCCACACAAGTATAATAAGAACAACAATTAGAGTACACATGTTAAATACAGTATGTTTTACCTCATATAACACCAATATGAGGTAAAACACTGATCACTGAATGTACACATAGGTATGAGTGAAGGTAATGTGCAGAAGCATCATGTATAAGCGTTACACTGTTGCTTTTTAACTCAATTCCTAAGAGAATATTAATATTCTACTGTCATTTCTGATATCAAAATACAACTTAAAATAGGCCTTGTAGAATATTTCAACTCTTTAAACAGGTAATTTTGTTTCCATCTCGTCAGAAAACAAAACAAAGCTGAATGTAATATGATCTTAAATGGCATAATGTAGCAGAAAATAAATGTACATTAGCAGTCCCTTGGAAGGGATTTAGTTCAAAAGCCAAAGTGACAGGCGTCAGTGTCGGCAGCTGCTGCAGTAATCATCTTTGATGAAGACAAATGGCCCAACATGTGAAGGAGGCCAATCTGGGACTGACAAGCACGTTAGATACGTACACTTACTGGTGACAGCCCGTCATGGAGGAAGAAAAGAGGAAAAGACAGGAGCAGTGAAGGAGTGAAAAGAGCTGGAATAAAGGAAAGCACACGCCTCTTCAGGTGGTGACAGGCCATCAGAAAGAGAATGACAGAAACGGTGGAACCACTGGAACCTGAAAGTGTCGTCAACACAAAAATGTGAGGGACAGAAAGAGGAGGGCAATGGAAGCACAGAAAGGACTAGAAGGATTAATAGAGAGATATGTTATGACCTGGCCTGATTTAGTGATTTGCAGGTCAAAAGGCATGTTCATTTTACATTCACTTTACATGTACATACACTATGTACATGTATACTTAAACAACGGTGTTAACTGTGTGTCCATACTTTCTATATAAGCGTCTATGTATTCAGGATAAATGATCTAATAAGTGTCTAACACAATAGGTTATTGATCTTGATATTAAGAATGTTTTGTACACATGTGTTTTGAGACTAATCAAGCTGGTCATTGTATTGCATAAAAGGAAAACATAAGAAACCAATAACACGGTCCCATGGTCTCATTGATCATCTTTAAAGACTAGCGTGTGGATACTCTAAGCCTTTAATCCATATTGGTTTAGCATGTTTTGCCCCATTACCCACAGATTGTATATTCTTTAAGTTATTTCTGACCATTATCTTAACCGTCCCATATGATTTGAAACGATTACCGTATTTTCCGGACTATAAGTCAAACAATTTGTCGTTAAGAGAAAAAAGACATATATAAGTCACTTCAGTGTATAAGTCGCATTTATCCACTGAAGTCTTCATCCTCTGTGCCGCTGTTAAACACTTCCGCCCACTCCGGTGTCGATGAAGCAGCATGTCCTGCTCCGGGCTGTCCTCAGACTCTCCATCAGAATCAGCTCCGATTAGACCTCTCTGAATCACAACAGGATGGTGTCGGTCGTCACTGAAGCCCATGCTGTGTCCATTCATCCCACAACATCCTGGAAAGTTACGCGACGCATCCTCCCCGTTCTTATTATACATCCATGAGCCTCCCGGTCGCCGTGACTTTTTTCTTCTTCGGTGGTACAGCAGTTTTCAGTTGTCACGATTGTATTCTATTGGCCGTAGTTTGAGCGCAGTCAGACAACATTCAACATATAAGTCGCTTTTGGAGTATAAGCCGCAGGACCAGCCAGACAGGTAAAAAAAACGCGACTTATAGTCCGGAAAATACGGTACATGGATTCAGGACATTTGTTAACCTGTTAATACACAGTGGTTTTTTTGTGAATTCATTTTCTCAAATTGTAGTTGTCAACTAAATACTATGTTGACAAGCGTCAGAGCTTGTTTGTATGCACCCCAAAAGAGCTTTGAAGAAGGTCTACCTGGCAAAGAGACCCTGTGTTAGACAATAATGGATTAGCTACAATCAATATTTTTGATAACCTGCACGATGATTGGTAAAACTTGACATTAACTAAAACAAATGGCCTCCTGGTAGGAAACTGCCATTATGCTGTCGAAAGTCTCCCCAATTAAAGTTGTAACAAGTTGTTGAGAACTTGCAAAATCACAGTCATATGCTGTGTCTTAATTTGGATACTTCACTTCACTGCCATGCCATGCACTGTGCAAATTTCGACTGGATAGTGTTTTCTCAAATTGCACCCTGCTGGTGTGCCCTCACTGGAAGTGATGATCGTTGCTGTTAGCTAGCTAGCTGACGAGCAGCATTACAGACTGCTGAATTAACTCATAATTAATGATGGCTTATTTTGCCTGTAGTGGTACGTTTACTAAATATTGAAAAAAAAACACACGTATAACTTTTATTTGTGTAGTACTGTGTTAGCCAAAGCAACCATTGTCCCTGCTGGTTATGCAACTTGCATTTCGAAGCCAATATGGCGGTCTTTGAGGGTGAAAAGTATGCCACTTTTTGGAATGTTATTAGTGCACCATCCGTTTGTGTGCTTTTCTTGGAGTGATTACAATTTGCCTAAAGACTGTGTCTGTCTTTCTCTTCTCTCTCCAGGAAACCAAAATCAACTGTGTCCGCCTGGCTAACAAAGGTATGAGCACCCTTCCATTGATACTCAGCTTGCTCTTATTGTACAGACAAAATCATATTACTTATATGTCTAATTTAACCTAATAGCGAATTGACCCCCGGATTAGTGTCAGAATGTTGTATTAGATGAGATAAACACACACACATATCCACAGGTAAACCCACAGACTCTAGGCCAGGCTACTCCACATCCTTACCATGTGATCCTGCATGATAACGTTGCATTGCATTCTCTCTCTCTCCATCTCTTTTCTCCTAACCTGTCTCCTTCATTGCCCTCCTCTGTTGCACATTATCCCACTTTTTCATCAATCCTGCTCTCTCTTTTTTGATCTCATCCTGCATCCGTGTTGCTCATCAGTGTATAAAGTGGAACATCAGGGCCATTACATACCGATTGACCGCCTTCATTAAACCCGATGGATGGAGGCTCAAGCGTTAGCCCCAGAACCCATTTCATCCTATTCTGTTTTGCTTTCCCCATGTCTCCCATCTGTATTTGCTGCTCATCTCCGGCAAATACACCAATTTGTGTGCCAGGCAATGTGCTTTGAAAGCTTTTCAGCTCGCTATTGATTTTCCTCACCTCGTCTCTTTTTTCTATTTTATTTTTTCATCTGCATCAAACATTGATTTGATTTTTCCTCATCTTCTTTCTCTGTTCTGTGTCTTTCGCTCACTTATTATTTCTCATCTGCATCCAGCATTTTATTGCTCATCACTTCTTTATTTCTTGCTCTATCCAATCACCAGGCTGTGTTCTTCTGAGTGGAAAGTATTGTTGGTGGACGTCTACAGTGTGTAGACCCTGCTTTGTGTCCGTCTGCATGTGTGTGTGCTTGGAAAAAGACATGCTTTTAACTTTGTGGCTGTCTTTCATATGACAAAATGCTAACTTCTGAAGCTCTAAATCTACTAGAAATCTAGTTTTTGTAAGTTTTTGATATGTGGGAGGCGCTTTGAGGCAATACAGATGGCTTCTTTTGCAAATGACTAGTATCCCCAATTTATTGCTGAAATCTGCTACTTACTCACTACAGCAGCTGATAATTACCACTTTTCAAATGCAGCAGCAAAATAAGCTTGAGCACTGTTTGGTTAAAAAAAAAATCAGTAATTTGGGAATAATTAAGGTTTAGCCAAATACGCATCTTTCAGAGGCAGAGAATATAAGTTTAATTAACGGTAAGAGCCAAACCACATGCTTTTGGCCAGGTTAGAAACCTTTTAGGTTAACAGAAAAAAGAATAGGGAGATAACATTTGATATCATGTCCTGCCCTATTGCTACTTACTTAAAACAAAAAACGTTCACATTTTATCTAGATTGAACTTTCATTTTCAAGTAGCCTAAGCCATGTTAGCTTATATTACGCTATGTAAGTCTCTGGGCTGCTAAGATGATAATGATGTGCTACCATCTGTTTATACCAGTACCAAGGCTACAGTAAGGCAAGGGTAGTCTACTTTTACAGCACATTTCAACACAAGCCAATTCAAAGGGCTTTACAAAAACATAAAAAGCATTAGATGTACTGTACATTCAAATGGGTGGTGTCAATTGATCCGACAACATTTCAACCACTGTTTTAAATCAGTACATACTCATTAAATTGTGGGTAACCAAAGCAACAAACTTCTATTTGACGCTGCTTTGCCAAATCAAAACGCACAATAAAACAGGCCCAACCATACATGTATCGAAAGTTCAAATGTTTCCTTAATTGCTCATTATAAAAATGTGTTAACACACACAGAGATTTCCTCATTAAGAACATGACTCTAGGAACTTAACTGTTGCAACGCCATAGTTTGGTATAGCAGTATAGACTTGATCATGTATTACTGATTATTTGCAATTCCTTACTGTCTACCTAGCTTAACCAACTGATGTTGAATTCAATCATTGAGATGACTTCTAGACTCTGCATCTGAGAAACAATAGTAGAATATAAAGATTTTATATTGACCTTTTCTTTTATGGCTAATGGTTGACTACAACCCTGTCACCATTCAAGCCATGTACAGCTAAATGAAGCCACATCATTGCCTCAATATATGATATTTGCTAAAGCTACTTTAACCTTTTTTGATCTGATTTCCACTGATCAGATTTAGTCCCTGGGTCATCTGAACTTTTGCAACTGAATCCAGAAGGCCAGATTGTGTCTTTACTCCCACTTTGCCAAGCCACAAAGTTCACATTTGTATTCTTTCAACCATCACCTCATTTATTCCCTCCTACCTTTATTTTGATTAACCCGTCAAGCCAGGCTGACACACTCAACACACTCAAATGATAACCCCCCTACACCACATCTGCCTTCACTGACTTCACATTTTCACCACCAACACATTTATTAGGTAATGGGCCAGTCAAGAAGCTAGTGACGTTTATGTCCTGGCAACAATCATATCCCACTTCACATCTTGAGTGCTAGTTGTAATTGATTCTAATGTTCTAGTGCTGTCTCTCACCACTGCAATTTCTTTCTCCTCTAAGACAGATTGTGCAATTGAAAAGAGCTAAACCTTGATGAAATGGATAAAGAAAAGCTATACGTCCTTTTTTCTTAGACTTTTTCTTCTTTCTTTTCTTTTTCTTTTTCTGTTGTTTGTTTTCTCTCCCTCCCTCTCTCTCTCATGCTGTCTGGCGGGGACGTGCGGCCCTTGGCCTTAGTGGTAATAGGTAGGGGACAAATAACAACGCCGTACATTCTAGTCATCCCAAGCGAAGGTGATTATTGCTTCATAGGCAGAATATTTTCTTCCCTATGTTATATTCTTCATCACAGTACAACCATGAACACGAACAAAACCCGGTTTCATATTGGTTGTCCCCCTCCTTACCCCCCTCCCTTTGATTCTTGAATTTGATCAGTTTTTGCCTCTTTTTCTTTGTTTCTCCTTCTCATCACCATCTTACTGCATTTGTTTGCATGTCTGCTTCGCTTCAAGTGTCGCTGGCTGTGTTTGAACCTCTTCTCTCTCTGCCTTGCATACACACATACACAAGCACAAACACACACAGTGTGAAACCATGCTGTGTCATGCTTAGTTATTAGCCTGAATATGACGACATTAAGCATTGTATACTTCTCATAAAAGGGAAATACTGCAAATCAATCAACAAGAAAACATGAGACTATGATCTTAAATTGTCTTTGGATCCTTTTTATCTCTGGGAGAGACTTAAATGACTATACACAAGCCATTTACTGTAAGCATGGTTTCATTCTTGCATGTTTGATAATCCATGAGTGATTTGTAAAAACAGAAACATATGGCGGATGTCAAAACAACGGCTGATGGTGATTCCCTGTAAATAGCATTAATGGTTACACCCCTTCACACACAGACACACATACCCAACATGCCTATGAGTGATGTGCTTTTACTTCTCTGTCTTAGTTTTTCCTCACTAATATACCATAGCCTTAAACATATGGTGTTTGTCATTAGAATTAATTTAAAATTGTTTGAGATACACATGCGTACACGTAATAATGTGACATTTTGAAAGGCCATCAATGTTACTCTAATACCCACTTTCAGGGGGTTGATTTAAACAAAAATGTGTCCTTGTTGACACACTGCACCTTCACATTATATTCCTTGATGGACATTTCAAATGACTTGTTTCATCCATTGGAGGTTTGGTGGAAGCCAAATCTCGAGAGGCACCAAAAGTTAAGTAATATGGATAATTCCCCCCTTAAACACTTATTGGAACTGTTTATGTGTAATTTTCACTAATTTGTGAGGGCACATATTCAATGTGTATTGTTTATATAGTGGATTGACCCCAAATGCTGGGTTTTGTCCTTAACTGAACTCATTCATACAACAAAAAATACACTGAACCAAAATCAACTGTTTTCTTTCGTTGTGTGTATTAGAAAGGATTGGCCTGACATCTTAAAGAAAATACGCTTCATGTTTATTCCTCTCAATATTCATCAGGATGATATTTAAACATTTGACCTTCATCGCCATACTGTACTGTAAGGCATTTTAATACATAAATGGGTCACATTCTAAAATAAGCTATCAAACCTTTGACAGATGTGACACCAACATTGCAATTCACCAATTCCTGAAATACATTTTAAGACCACAAGACCTTATGAAAATAAAACAAGTGGACAATCTTAGCCTCCACATGTTATTAAAACAGAGAAGCAAACAACTGGATTGTATTGTGCAATGCAGATGCAGTATGTGTCAGCAGAATATGAATGTCATTCAATACAACAATCATAATGTTGACTTAAACAATATGAACACAACACGGAATCAGTCAACAGCAAGAATACTCGTAAACTGCTGTCACAGTTCTTTGTCAATAATATGAGATGACTTCACATGGATACAATAACACGTATTGTCCTGAGGAAAATTGAGGTTGAAGGCCCAGCACAAAGAAGTATGCACAACTGCAGACAATAGTGAAACCCTATATTGAATAATTATAGATTGTATTTATATGAACCACGGTCGCTTACCTCAATGCAGATGCAAGCAAAACAATCTCTGGCCGCAATAAAATGGCATTTCATTGAAATGCTAAGAACCGTACAGATACTTTTTATAACAATGATTTCACAAATTAAGACATATGATATGATTGCATTCATTGTGTTTAGTTTTCTACACTCACTATTTGGTAATAGTCCTGGATAGAACTTACTCTGTAAGTAACATACACCACTTATCTTTTTCACCTTGTCCATTCTCATTCAGCACTTTAGACCTAAGCCATTGAGAGTAGCTACTGTAACTCACTCTTTAACACACTCAATAGACTAAACCCATTACAAGTTAAATGCATTGGTTCTACTTTGACACTCTGAGATTGAGACACTTTCAGTTCAATCAGTATTATCAGTCAATCAGAAAGTGGAATTTGTTGGAGCTTGTTCCCCCGTCAGCAGCCTGTAAGCTCTCCAAAAGTGTTAAATGGGCGATAACCATTACAAATAAGAAAGTTGTGTAAATACATTATATTTTGACTCAATACAACCCTTAACATTTTTGACCAGAACAGATTGATTTGAATGTGAAACAAACACAGCCCGGCTTTTATACCACTCTTCTTCTGTGCGGTGCTAGTCCCACTTCGTTCATCTGCTCTGCTTCAGTCCTTCAGAAACGTACATTGCAACTATTAAGAAAATACAATAAAAAGCTTATCACAAATAGGCACATAGGTACATTGTCCCATCTCCATTAAATAATTGTTTAAAACTGCCGTCAGTTTGTACAGCAATGCCTTAAAACATACTTATATTCTGTACCATGTTGATATGACTTCAGAATAGTATCCTGAACAAAAACAATTGCAGATGTTCTGATTGAACATTCACTCAATTCTGTATTTTTCCATAATGCCATGGCAGTAATATAATCTTGTTAAAGTCAGAAAGCTATCACGATTGGCTGAGAACATAGCAATTCAAGTAATAATATAGTTTCTCAAATATCAATGATAATATTGGCATCCATGTCCTTTAAAAGATCATGTAATCATTTATGAGCTATACTAAGACAGACATGAGTAATGTGACTGAAGCACTGATATTTCTTAGCCAGAGCATTTCTTTAGTTGTATGTTTCTACAGGCTGAAGGTGAATATACATATATATCATCATATTTAATCCATATGATGCCTTTTTTCACATTGTGGCAAAAGTGCAGCAGAAAGCATGCATTAATAAGTGAGACTGCTCCATCTGCAGTGTTGGTATACCCTGCTCGTGTTTATGTTCTATCTCTCTCAGCAGCATCAAACCTACCCCTTGTCATCCATACACTTGTATTATATGTCAACTGCAATTCCCATAACCATTAGTCCTGAGGTGGATTATAATTGGTGTACAGAGTTGTGTTGTAACTGACTCTGGCGCTGTGCAATGCTGATGCAACATGTGGATTCCTATCTGTGTATGTGTGTGTGTGTGATGGGAGTGTGCGTGACTGAACTGCAACATTGAAACGTTGAAGGAAAGAGATCTGAATTATCTTCTACCTCACACACAAACACACACTGTTCTTTACAACCAATCGTTTCCCGTCATCACCGAGTGCTGGCTGCTTGCTGCTTGGTGACTCCGTTTGCTCACTGAATTTGCAACAGATTGAGTCAGACTGTAAAACAGAAACAATCTACTCGTGGGTGTATATATGTCTTTGATGTGACAGAGCACAATACTAGAGGTGGAAATAACATTATTTTTTTAAGGAAAAGTAGCAATACTAATTTTTAAAAACACTCTGTCACAAGATAAGTGCTGCAGCACCCCTCTGTCTGAAACCAGAGCCCAGTCTGCTCTGATTGGTTGGCTGGCCAGCTCTGTTGTGATGGATCAACCAAACAAAGGGGTATCTTCCCTAAGCCTATCACGTACAATGTGTTGGATCGCTAGCCAATAGATGCGCAAGTGTTACCTAGTGATGTCACTATGTACGGAAGTAAACAAAGGAGTCCAATGGAGGTGATTCAGGCAGGCATGAACAAAAACCTATATAACACACTACAGGAAAGGGAGAATCCCAAAAGCATAATAGTGCCTCTATTAATAAAAGTACAAAAGTATTGGCATCAAAATATAGTTAAAATGTACTCGCCATGTGTAGTAGCCCATTCCAGAATCATAATTATCATGCATTATTGTGTTGATCAAAAGTTGTAAAGGTAGAGCTCATTTGCATTAGTTTGTATACTGCTGGATATTCTAATGTCTTTTTATATGTCCATGTTGTTTTTGTTAGTTTACATTTTATAAAAGCTAATATTCTGAATCTATAAAGTAACTAAAGCTCTCAAATAAATGTAATAGAATAACCAATACAACACTGGCTTCCAAAATGTAGTGGAGTAACACAACAATACTCAGATAAAGTATACTTGAGTAAATGTACTAGAAATTCAGCTCAGGTTATACCTGGAGCCTGCTGGGATTGACTGCAAGAGAAAACATCCCAGAGAGGAAAACAAATAAAACCCCAGAGAGCAGACTCGAGAACCAAGAAAGACAGAGTGGCAGAAATTGACTTTAAGAAAGAAAAAGTGTATATCCAGCAGTGGAGACATGTTCAAGGATTTTCCTGCTTTTGGTCTGCTTTTCACAGCATTGTGCATTCAGATAGGTGTACCCTCCTCGCTCTCAGCCAGACAGACGGGAGGCAAATTGCTGTCTTATGCTAAGTTGGCCCTTCCAACTCTGCCATGAATTCTCCATCTGCTCCACAGCGCAGCGACAAAATGTTCAATTGTCCCTGCGTACATCTTAGAGGCCAGGTTGTAAAGTACTCAGAGGCATCTGGATGGAGAGGAAGAAAGAGGGATGGATGGATGGATGGATGGAGGGAGGGAGGGAGAGAGGGAGGGAAAGACATAAGTAAACAGAAAGGGTGTGTATGGTCGGTAGGTCGGTCGGTCGGTCGGTCGGTCGGTCGGTCGGTCGGTCGGTCGGTCGGTCGGTCGGTCGGTCGGTAGGAAGGAAGGAAGGAGCATAGGGTAGGTAGATACATGGGCGTAATTTCCACTGGGGACAGGGGGGACATGTCCCCCCCACTTTTCTAAATCCCGTTTGTGTCCCCCCCCACTTTTCAAATGTGTTTATTTTTTACGCAAGCGGTCCTCGTCACGGAGGAGCGTCTGTGTGTGGCACGAGCGCATTTTGTGAGAGAGAGATAGAAAGAGAGAGAGACAGAGAGAGAGAGACATAGAGAGTTACGGGGGTTGTTGTTAGCATTTGGTGCTAGCTCAGAGCTAACAGAGATTAGTAGCTGTTTCAACAATAAGGAGAGGGAGAGCTCTTTCCTGTCGGACTTTGAGAGACTGAGAGAGAGAGAGAGAAATAGAGAGAGAGAGACAGAGGGACAGAGAGAGAGACTGAGAGAGTTACGTGGGTTGTTGTTAGCATCTGGTGCTAGCTCGGAGCTAACGGAGATTAGAAGCTGTTTCAACAATAAGGAGAGGGAGAGCTCTCTCCTGTCGGACTTTGAGAGACTGAGAGAGAGAGAGAGAGAGAGAGAGAGAGAGAGAGAGAGAGACAGAGAGAGAGAGACTAAGATAGAGAGAGAGAGATAAATAGAGAGAGAGAGACAGAGAGAGTTACGGGGGTTGTTGTTAGCATCTGGTGCTAGCTCGGAGCTAACGGAGATTAGAAGCTGTCTCAACAGTAAGGAGAGGGAGAGCTCTCTCCTGGGGGACTGAGAGAGATAACGTCAGCTCAGTGAGGTAAAGGACTCTGAGGGATTAGGTTGTAAACTGTAGTCTAAATTATCTCAGTGGCTCTCAAACGGTTTGGTCATCTTTGTAAACTAATATTTCCATATGTAATATTAGTTGTATATAAAATAAATTAAGAAATCCTTCCAATGTGTACTATAGGTCAGTACAAAAATAAAAAACACAGTTTGAAAGGGGAGTGATTAGTCAAATATGCATAAATAAAAAGAAAGAATGCAGACTAGGTAAGATAAAGATATAGAGAGGAGTTTATCAATGATGTGTTATTGCTTGTGAGCATATTCTAATGGCTTTTTGATTATTGAAATATATACAGTTCTGTTTCATTTGATTGTTGAGAGCTGTATCCATACATCTCTTCATGTGGCCCTCAAAGTGCACTAGATTGATGCTTTAGCTTCAATTTAAAGACAAAAATCTTCCCGGGGGTGCATGCCCCCGGACCCCCCAACAGGAGGTAAGGTCATCTCAAATAAAACAGGTTCACATGGATAGGATACTAGATAAGTGTGCACACTCATTATATACACTACACATTTTTCTTGGATTTGTTAACACTATAGTCCCTAATATATTTGTAGAAAGGCAGGAAATGGAATTAAATTGAGAAAATGTTTCATTGCGGAGGACCCCCTGTTTTGTGTCCCCCCCACTTCTCAAACCAAAGTTACACCCTTGGGTAGATATGTAGTTGTATGAAAGCTTCAATTACATGTAGGTCTACATTTTGAAACTAAAGCTGATAAACTTTCAGTTATTATGGTAAACTACATATTTTCATATTTTCGAAGAGGATGCTCAGCAGTCTGCAGCTTTAGAGGAATTGTAGCCTTTAATTCGCAAGTTTGAAACAACTTGTTAAACTCATAAAAGCGAGGAGCAGCTGTTATCTTCTTGCATTTACGAGAACATATGGTTGTGCATCAGTTTTAGTACTTTAGTTTTACATTCTCTTTTTGCATAGTCATGTATGCTGTTCAATATATTGTGCTTGGTATCTTTGAAATAAGCGATGAGTGAGGATGAGTTCAATTTGTTTTCAGTATAAATCTGCTCTTTTGATAACACCTTCATCATTAATTTTCTATCTGAAGTAAGTTAGAGTTGAGATATTTATCACCCATTTTTTGTTCCAGGTTGTTTTGAATAATCTCAAGGCCTTACTTTCCTTGCAGTCTTTGTGCTTTTGTAGCAGCAGCTGTTTCCTATAACATGCAATTCACTTTGGCCTTTGGCTTTGTTACCTTGTCAGAAACAAATTCCCTTCAACGGTAAGTTGAAGATGTTAGAACACAACATGTTTGTGTATCCATGAACTGATTTCATAACATTTGTTTTCATTTTGGTATTGTTTTTAGAAAATGGGTACAGCAGGAATAAAAAAGCTGTCATGGAAAGAATGGATAATTAATAAAGCATAAAACAAAGACAAAACCTTTAACCTGTTTTTTTTCACGAAACTGTGTCTCAGGGCTTCTTAACATTTAATAACCTATTAATGTGTCATACCCACTTAACGGGAAGAAACTCAGCTAACTGACGATATGAACCATTTTTACCGAAACAAAACACAAGTCTCACAATAAGCGTCTAAATGAGCCCTGAGCGAGAAAATGCTAACGCACTTAGCACAGAACTCACGGTAGAAATACTTTATTACTTATCGGATGTGCACAAACAATTCCACAGATTCTAGGGGTATAAGTATCATCACTGAGCGATCGAAACTCGCGGTAGGGGAAGCAAACCCAGACATCACACAACGTAGCTTTACAGAGCAAAAACGGGACATAGTCTTACCTTAGCTGTTGTTCTGATCAAAAGTTGTGTTCAATGGCATTAAAACGATAAAAACGCTGCTGAAGGTTAATCCATAGGTTAATCCAATGTGTCTGTCACTTTGAAATGATTACTGATAATCCATCATTCCATTTTTGTCAAAAACTGAGATTTCATATTAGCTGTTATTAGCACTATGAGAGCTACAACCCAGCTTCCGGTTTTGGGCATTCTGGCTACACATCACTCATTCACCAATGGGTAATGTTTAGATGGATTTTAGGAACTTCCCCTCGATTCTATTGGCTCTAACGGTTCAAAAGGGGTGTCAATCATCAAAATCGACCGAGGGGGGCCATAGATATGGAAAATGCACCCAAATGATCCCAGAAGTGGTTTTATTTTTCTAAATCTCTCTTAAAAAGGTCAAATGTCACTTGTTTTGCATCAATCTTGATACAGGGTACTTATTATATGTTGTACTTTGGATTCCTAAAGCTTTTAGTCTACTATCCCATCATTCAAGCGTGGTTTTCACTATAAGTAATGTTTTTGTTTGGGACGGACACTATTATTTACATTTTTTTACTATGTTCAATCTGAATTTACTTTAAAATAAAAAAATTCTATATGGATTCTGACTTTTCTACATCCAACTCACAAGTTTATCATTGCTTTGAGAAAAAAGATTATTCATTTACCCCTTTTAGAAGTGAAGATATAGTCATTTGTTCTGGGAATGTCATTTTCGAGCCTGAGACCTGAGAAACAGGCTCAGGGCTTAACAGGTTAAATAACCATTTTATTCCT